>NC_080539.1:198489697-198842887 GCF_028640845.1 Ahaetulla prasina
GTGAAATGGAAACACTGTGTTTTCCAAAAAATAAGACCTAGCAGGAAAATAAACCCTAGCATGATTTTAACGTGTGCGCCTAATATAAGCCATACCACCCAAATAAGCCTTACTTAAGAGCCTGTGCAGCCGCCCGCCCATCCATTCTGTCTGGTTGCTTGGGGTGCCAACATGAAGTGAGGCGAGGCAGTTAGGGGGATGGAGCTGCCCTGTACTGGCTTACCACTAGGCCCCTGCAGCCAGGCTACCCACGCCCCGACAACTGCTTCATGGCAGCAGCACTGGCAGCCATGTCCAGCAGGAGCCCACGTGACCGCCAGCCCAGTTCTTCTGTTTGCTCGTGGCCACAACGGAGCAGGAGGCCAAGTGATGTGTTGGTGCCGTGGCCACGAGGTGAGGCAGGTGTCAGGGCATGGATGGCCTGGCTGCAGGGGCCCTGAAGTAATCTGTGCAGAGTGTGTGGGGCAGCTCCACCTCCTGCCTTGCCTTGTGGCCATGGCATCGGCATGTCGCTGGGCCTCCTGCTCTGCTGTGGTTGTGAGCAAGCAGAAAAGGCATAATCTGAAGCTTTAGTTAACGAGGCCAGCTACATCATGAGTTATAAAGTCAACGTCTTTTAAATCCCTCTGCAGATCTCTTACAGGGTCTCTGAATGGATTGGTGCCTTATTCCTCACATTTTTTCTAAGGGTTTTTTATATTCAAAATAAAGATATAGTTTCAGAAAATGTAATATTAATAAGTGGACAAAGAGAATGACTGAAGTTATTTAATACTCAATATAACATTAATAAAAGATGGTACCAAACCAAATACACTGAGTTGTTTTTATTATACGAAGAAGTATAATTCTTTGAACTCCATTATAATTGTATGGGAAAAAACTCTTTTGAGGGCAAAGCTATGAAATTAAAAATTAAGCTTATACAATAGCATATTTCTTCATTGTCTGAACAGAATTGGCATAGCTGACCATGGCTATAGATGAACCCAATATTTTTTACAAATCTCACTGTATGAATACTGCACAGTTTTCCAAGAACAAAGAATTATTATATGCAAGAAAAGGAGGATGACCTAAAACAGGGCTCCTATAACATACCTGAGTGGAAATGTTAAATACAGCAAGCAAGCCTTAGCAGGACTTCTGCTATCATTTTTAATATTAGCTGGAGGTCCAATACCACATTATTTTCAACATGCTTTTTTCTGTACAATTTTGTTTTCTGAAATGCCTTACCTATGGAGCAATTGAAGAAGGCAACAAGTGCAAGGCCTTGGAATATCCTAGTAATTCCACACATAAATGTTGGAGGAAATCTACTAAGGCAGCAGAGCTTACTTTTCATCAGACATTCATGAGAATCTGCTGTTAGCCTAGCAGACAATAAACAGTGTCCAATTCTAATTCAGATAAATCTGATACAAAGGTGGTGATGAACAGTTAACTTCTTATATTTTATCATAAGCTGCAATAAACACAAATTATGGAAGGAAAATTTAAATGAGCCTTTATGGGGGGGGGAAGCAAACCTTACCTCCATTAGCTGATTTCCCTGCTCTGCATCAGCCTGGGAACCATTTGCAGCGGAGACTGCTTTGTAGGTAGCAATGGATGTTTCACTAGTAGGTCCTGGATGAAACCCTGAAATATTGCCAACCTCTTCACTAAACGTTTGGTTTATATCATGTGTCAAGGGATGATCTTCCATAAAAATGCTAGAATCAGGAAGACTTTGGTCACCTCTTCCACCTCCTCCTCCTCCTTCTCTTTGTTCCTCTACAAGACAGCTAATAGGTTCTGCTTCAACATCTTCTTGCCCTGAATCTGTCTCGTAGGTTCGCTCTTCCACACTGACTGATTGTTTGGCAAGTGTAGGTTCTCCCTTGGAGTGAGCAATTGTTTTCCTAATAATTCTTTTTTTTCTGGGCTTCCCTGTAAGAAAGAAGTATTTTTGTTGTTAGCTGCGAAGTTGTGTCCGACCCATCGCAACCCCATGGACAACATTCCTCCAGGCCTTCCTGTCCTCTACCATTCTCTGGAGTCCATTTAAACTCATGCCTACTGCTTCAGTGACTCCATCCAGCCACCTCATTCTCTGTCGTCCCGTTCTTCTTTTGCCCTCAATCTTTCCTGGTATTAGGCTCTTCTCCAGTGAGACCTTCCTTCTCATTAGGTGGCCAAAGTATTTGAGTTTCATCTTCAGGATCTGGCCTTCTAAACGGCAGTCAGGGTTGATCTCCTCTAGGACTGACCGAAGTATTTTTATTCTGCTTTATTTCACAGATCTACAGCTGGGACTAAAATTACCTTTTGTAATTAATTTGGGGGTGGGGATGACACAGAGATTTTAAAATTATTAATTGTAGGATTAGGCCTTTGCCACTGAGAATTGTGCAATAGTACCTTCACAGCAGTAGTGGGTTTCAATTTCGGCCACTACCAGTTGACTCGTGGGCACTCGTGACACTTCTGCGCATGTGCAGAAGCTTCTGCACATACGCAGAGACATCTGAGTGGGTGGGTGGAGCCTCCCACCATTGCCGCTACTGGTTCACCCGTTCTGGGGCGAACTAGTAGCAACCCACCACTGCTTCACAGGCATTTGGGAGCAAAGTGATAAAGAAAAACAGCTGAGTTTTTCTGTTCCCCAAATCTATACCTTAAGAAGGAACCTTGTTCCACCTGTTCCCCCTCCTCGATCTGTTAAAGCATCAGCACCTTATCTGCTCGTATGATTTTTTTTTTATAAAATGGGCAGTCAGCCCACCAAAGCTTTCTATTAATAGAATTTATCCAGTAGATCATTAGGGCTGAGCACTTAGAAAATTAAGAACTTTAGAACTCATAGGGGAGCAGCACCTCCCAGCTATTCATTAATGACGGCTTTGGTCGCGTTGGTGGATGATCTCTGGAGGGCCAGGGATAGGGGTTGTTCCTCTGTCCTGGTCCTATTAGACCTCTCAGCGGCTTTTGATACCATCGACCATGGTATCCTGCTGCGCCGGTTGGAGGGATTGGGAGTGGGAGGCACCGTTTATCGGTGGTTCTCCTCCTATCTCTCCGACCGTCGCAGACGGTGTTGACAGGGGGCAGAGGTCGGCCCCGAGGCGCCTCACTTGTGGGGTGCCGCGGGGTCGATTCTCTCGCCTTCTGTTCAACATCTATATGAAACCGCTGGGTGAGATCATCAGTGGCTTCGTGTGAGGTACCAGCTGTCGCTGATGACACCCAGCTGTACTTTTCCACACGGGCCACCCCAATGAAGCTATCGAAGTGCTGTCCCGGTGTTTGGAAGCCGTCTGGTCTGGATGGGGAGAAACAGGCTCAAGCTCAATCCTTCCAAGACAGAGTGGCTGTGGATGCGGCATCCCGGTACAGTCAGCTGAGTCCTCGGCTGACTGTTGGGGCGAGTCACTGGCCCCGATGGAGAGGGTGCGCAATCTGGGCGTTCTCCTGGATGAAACCCTGAAATATTATATCATGTGTCAAGGGATGATCTTCCATAAAAATGCTAGAATCCGAAAGACTTTGGTCACCTCTTCCACCTCCTCCTCCTCCTTCTCTTTGTTCCTCTACAAGACAGCTAATAGGTTCTGCTTCAACATCTTCTTGCCCTGAATCTGTCTCGTAGGTTCGCTCTTCCACACTGACTGATTGTTTGGCAAGTGTAGGTTCTCCCTTGGAGTGAGCAATTGTTTTCCTAATAATTCTTTTTTTTCTGGGCTTCCCTGTAAGAAAGAAGTATTTTTGTTGTTAGCTGCGAAGTTGTGTCCGACCCATCGCAACCCCATGGACAACATTCCTCCAGGCCTTCCTGTCCTCTACCATTCTCTGGAGTCCATTTAAACTCATGCCTACTGCTTCAGTGACTCCATCCAGCCACCTCATTCTGTCGTCCCGTTCTTCTTTTGCCCTCAATCTTTCCTGGTATTAGGCTCTTCTCCAGTGAGACCTTCCTTCTCATTAGGTGGCCAAAGTATTTGAGTTTCATCTTCAGGATCTGGCCTTCTAAACGGCAGTCAGGGTTGATCTCCTCTAGGACTGACTGAAGTATTTTTATTCTGCTTTATTTCACAGATCTACAGCTGGGACTAAAATTACCTTTTGTAATTAATTTGGGGGTGGGGATGACACAGAGATTTTAAAATTATTAATTGTAGGATTAGGCCTTTGCCACTGAGAATTGTGCAATAGTACCTTCACAGCAGTAGTGGGTTTCAATTTCGGCCACTACCAGTTGACTCGTGGGCACTCGTGACACTTCTGCGCATGTGCAGAAGCTTCTGCACATACGCAGAGACATCTGAGTGGGTGGGTGGAGCCTCCCACCATTGCCGCTACTGGTTCACCCGTTCTGGGGCGAACTAGTAGCAACCCACCACTGCTTCACAGGCATTTGGGAGCAAAGTGATAAAGAAAAACAGCTGAGTTTTTCTGTTCCCCAAATCTATACCTTAAGAAGGAACCTTGTTCCACCTGTTCCCCCTCCTCGATCTGTTAAAGCATCAGCACCTTATCTGCTCGTATGATTTTTTTTTTTATAAAATGGGCAGTCAGCCCACCAAAGCTTTCTATTAAGAGAATTTATCCAGTAGATCATTAGGGCTGAGCACTTAGAAAATTAAGAACTTTAGAACTCATAGGGGAGCAGCACCTCCCAGCTATTCATTAATGACGGCTTTGGTCGCGTTGGTGGATGATCTCTGGAGGGCCAGGGATAGGGGTTGTTCCTCTGTCCTGGTCCTATTAGACCTCTCAGCGGCTTTTGATACCATCGACCATGGTATCCTGCTGCGCGGTTGGAGGATTGGGAGTGGGAGGCACCGTTTATCGGTGGTTCTCCTCCTATCTCTCCGACCGTCGCAGACGGTGTTGACAGGGGCCAGAGGCCGCCCCCGGGGCGCCTCACTTGGGGGGTGCCGCAGGGGTCGATTCTCTCGCCCCTTCTGTTCAACATCTATATGAAGCCGCTGGGTGAGATCATCAGTGGCTTCGGTGTGAGGTACCAGCTGTACGCTGATGACACCCAGCTGTACTTTTCCACACGGGCCACCCCAATGAAGCTATCGAAGTGCTGTCCCGGTGTTTGGAAGCCGTCTGGTCTGGATGGGGAGAAACAGGCTCAAGCTCAATCCTTCCAAGACAGAGTGGCTGTGGATGCGGCATCCCGGTACAGTCAGCTGAGTCCTCGGCTGACTGTTGGGGCGAGTCACTGGCCCCGATGGAGAGGGTGCGCAATCTGGGCGTTCTCCTGGATGAGCGGCTGTCTTTTGAAGATCATTTGACGGCCGTCTCCAGGAGAGCTTTCCACCAGGTTCGCCTGGTGCGCCAGTTGCGCCTTTCTGAACCGGGATGCCTTATGCACGGTCACTCACGCCCTCGTGACGTCTCGCCTGGATTATTGCAATGCTCTCTACATGGGGCTCCCTTGAGGGGCATCCGGAGGCTCAGTTAGTTCAGAATGCAGCTGCGCGGGTGATAGAGGAGCCCTCGTGGCTCCCGTGTTACACCTATCCTGCGCAGACTGCACTGGCTACCTGTGGCCTTCCGGGTGCGCTTCAAGGTGCTGGTGACAATCTTTAAAGCGCTCCATGGCATAGGGCCGGGCTATTTACCACCTACTGCTACCAAATACCTCTCACCGACCCGTGCGCTCTCACAGAGAGGGACTCCTCAGGGTGCCGTCAGCTAGGCAGTGCCGTCTGGCGACACCCAGGGGAAGGGCCTTCTCTGTGGGGGCTCCCACCCTCTGGAACGAACTCCCTCCAGGACTTCGCCAACTTCCGGACCTCCGAACCTTTCGTCGCGAGCTTAAAACACACTTATTTATCTGCGCGGGACTGGATTAGATTTTAAAGTTATGGGTTTTAAGGGGTTTTTATTATTTATACTATTTTAAATTTCGGGCAATAGAATAAGTTTTTTAATTGTTTTTTAATCTGTATTTATATGTATTTTAACTGCCTGTGAACCGCCCTGAGTCCTTAGGGAGATAGGGCGGTATATAAATTTGAAAAATAAAATTAAATAAATAAATAAAGCAGCTGATCTTTATTAAGGTTTCTGCCTCAACCTGGAAAAAATGTAACTGGTTAAAAAAAGCCATTGAAGTTCATGAGCTGGCTTGTCAAAAATCCCACATCTTGTGGAAGCCTGAAAAAAATGTGCTGATTTATCACGTCACACAGAGGTGCTACCCTCATGTAAATTCTGAAGTATTCCCCCAAAAAATTAACTGCTTTTTTTGTATGTGAAAAGAGAGCGAGTTCTTCTATAGTGCTTTATGTGTAGATGATTTGGAATTTTTTATTTTTTTGTATTTTAAATGGTGCTCCATTATTTCGGCAACAGATCTGACTGATTCACACAATCTTTTTAATGCTTACAATGGCGTTCCTTCCCCAGAGGCATTGTCAATGATTTCCAATAGAAGAGAATATATGTAGCTCGGGTTTGAACTGTGGAGTCCTTGATGGTCTCTGAGCGGGTTGTTTGGTTGCAGATGTTTTATACCCAACTAAGTAACATCATCAGTGCCCTAGTCTACCAACAACTTCTTTATAGTAGTGGCCAGAAAAACTAAAGGAAAACCAAGGAAGCTTCATCAGGAAAGGAGATTGAAGTTGGCATAAATGTGCCAAAATCTTGCTCCTGCCAATTTAAATGAGTATTTTCAACTTTAGAAAAATAATGCAATTAAATATAATCTCACCAAAACTCCTTGCTCATTGGTAGATAAGACAGTTTCCCAATTTTCCTTTTTTCATTTCTTGGCTAATTTTCTTCCAGTTTACCTTGAACTTGACAAAGAGTTGCTTTTGGTAAAGCAGGTTACATGGCCACCAATCTAGCCCTTGCTTATTGAGAAACTCTTAGAAAATTCTGTCATTCTTCTCTCTCTCTCACTGTCTCTCTCCCCCTCCATCCCTCCCTCCGCCCCCTCTCTTGACTTCTTCCTAAATTGTCGATATGTAATAGCAAAGTCGTACCTACAACAAACTCTGTCTGACTTTGGTTTTTTTCTTTCTTCAAACTTTTTTTTTGTTTTTTCAACCCATCTCCAGCTTTCTGTATTGGCTGTTTTTTTGGTCTTTCAGTCCTTTTGCTCTTTAAAACTCCTTCAGCCTGGAAACAAGAAAAGAAGAATCAGATACAGACTTTTCCTTTTTAACGTCACCCTACCCTCTGTCTGGGAAGCGAGTGCGTGAAGAAAAGCAGAAGCTGAGCCTAGTCCAATTCATCCTTATTGTAATTTTTCCAGAAAGTAGCATCTTTTTTCATCGGCACTGAGCCAGTAGTAGGTTGCCCCCAGTTTGGACCAGTTCTATAAAACCAATAGTAAAACCGGCGGGAGGCTCCGCCCACTGACCTGAACATCATCAAAAGTGATCTGTGCATGCGAGCGCACACGCACGGGCACGATGCAAACCGGTAGTAAAGGTAAGTAGAACCAACCCCTGCACTGAGCATCTCTGAAGTGAACTGCATCAATCTACTGACTGACTGACCAACCATCTACCAACCTTCCTATGTCTATTGAAAATTAAAAGATAAATAATAAATGAACCACTCCTGGCAGAAAGAATACATGAAGCATCTCCACAAGATCTAAGAAGCTCAGAAAGCTGAGTCTAGGACAGAATGGTAAGAGAAAAGGAGAGAAGTTGCAAGGGAAAAGGCAAGTATTTCATGGTAATTCAGAGAGATCAACATGAGTATTGCCAGCAATGCTAAAGCTGATCTGGAAACTGACATTACATTTGCCAAGGTCCAGTTTTTCTAAAAGTGATGAGATAATGGTACTCTGAAGTTTATTACCAAATAAGTCCATGTCACCCAATCTAGCTTTGTTTCTCTCCTTCCTCTCCATTTCTGCAATAACCTAGGTCCAGATCAGTTTTGTTTGTGTTACAGGTACAAGATTGAAACCCCAGCCCATACCTGTGTGAGATGGGCAACCCCAGCTGGCTGGCTGGTTGACTCTGACAATGCTGTCATATATTCCTCCATGCCAAATATTTCAGAAGCATACAGGTCAATTCTTGGATTCTCCATAACTTCTTCATGGTAGTCAAAAGGTTTTATGGAAGCATGTTCAGGATTTGGAGCTTGCCTTCTTTGATAATACAATTAAGGGATCATATTTAGGTCAGATAAACTCATAGAAAGCTCCCAAGCACAAAATCTTTCTTCCACCTTGTAAAATTAGCAAAATCAATCAAAGGACAGATAGCTTTGATTGACCTTTTCCTAGTACTGTTCTCTTAGTGTTTACTTTCAAGTGCTGATACTTCTTGAGCCCTATCCTGTCGCCTCATTACTGGGAAAAGGAAAAAAAATATTTATTATTTTTTAATGGACCTCCCAGAACTCACTTAAGTTGATAGTTGCAGAAATATTCTATCACAGTAGTCCTCAACACAGACCCCCTTTAAATACCTTTTGTGGCCTAGGACCAGGGCTATGGACCCCCAAGACTTAACTCAAAATTTAAATCCTAACATTTCTTCAAGCCTTCACAGACTGCTGGTGACAACATCATGCCCCATAGGGGTCCGCAGACTATTGGTTGAGAACCCCATTAAAATGGTTCTACCCCATTTTAATCTCTGAATCTCCCAAAAGGTCTTTTCAAAGCCACAAGCTTTTCTGGGGAAGCACTACCTGGTTTAATTCCCTAGAGTTACTGCACATTCAGCCTAATGGAGTCTTTGTATTCTTGCATTATATGAAAATATGATGGGTGGAAATAGATAGTCCTGAAAGGCCACCCTGTTTTGGCTCCACAAAAGTACAGCACAAATTATATGGCCCAAGTTGGTTGAAGAGACCCTGAGGTTTTTGATAATGTTTGATGAAAGTACCCTGTTTGACAAAGAAGCCTTGTTTGTTTGCTTGTTGGTTTATTACTGGTATTTTTATGCACCTCTACTCTAAAAGAACTCTGAGCAGTCTATGGCAAAGATAATAACATCATTATATGAACGTATACAGATAGAGCTTAAAGAAATCTAACCTCCCCCAAATATTGCAAAAATTGACTGTTCTTGGCTATTTTAGCAATGTAGCACCTACCAGTTGTGTTGGACAGTAGTTTTCAAAACTGACAGCCAGCTTAGACAGTCTGGAATTCTAGAGTTTGTAATATAGTTGAGTGTCTCTACTAGTTGGAAAATAGACAAATATACAACCATCTACACATTATAGCTACATACGTACTATACCTCTAAGGTATCTAAATAAATCTTCTCACTATCAAGAATTTAAAATGTTTGTCCAAGTTGGTTGATGCATCAGGTCTATGTGCTTGACTGTCTTATTTTCTTACACTGAGCTCTTCTACAAGTTAATAGCTGTCCCATATACTTACATTTCAGATGTAGAAATCTTCAAATGAGAAAGATGTGGTTCATAGTGGAAGAGATTAGTTGATCGAGCTGAGGAATCTAGTTGTTCCCCTTCATCTACAAAGGAAGAGGGGTGGTAAAAGAGCTACCTTTTAGCAGGTTACATTTTGAATCTTGGCAAGGAACCAGGTAAACATGGAAATCATCAGCCAGCTAAGTCATCCCTTTCTGAGAAAGTTGGCCCTTCCATTAAAGCAGAGTGAAATGATCTTCTCAAGCAACTGATCCTGGTATCATGAACAGCAGCAAATTCAAACTGTTAGTAATTTAATGTGATGTTAACTATACTGTATTTGCTCAGCATGAGAAGGAATGCTGTGGCCTCATATGCCAAAATTAGACAGCAAGGATTTCTAATATCTGTTTCTAATATAAATTAGAACCTATTAAGGTTGACTTTGTTTCTATCCTAGTCACATAGATAGATCCCTTAACAGATGGGATTAGGTGCAACTTTATTTACCAAACTGGTATAATTTAGGTTGCTGGTTATTTTATGAAAAATGTATACAATTTTGTTTCTTCCCATTGAATTTATTAAGCCTTCTCATAATTGAAGTGTGATGAAATCCATGTGCATATTTGAAGGTTCTCAAGAATGCCATCTGGATGCATAGGCTGGTATATGTTTATAATCAGCCATGATCTTGTCATCCTTGCCACGTTTTAATTTTTCCCCTACCCATCAACTTTGTTGATTTCTTTTTATTTAAAAGATTTATATGGCTGGTCATCTTATGTACTATAACCCCGATGGCTCACAATAAACAATAAAACATCAAATAATATTTAGAAACCATTAGCAGGCGATTCCTGGCACCTTCCCTCCCACCCACCTCCAAATAAACAAAATCTGTTGGGGGTTTTTCTGGGCTCCAGCCTCACCCTACCCTAATCTGAAAGTTTAAAGTGGCCTTAGAAGGGCAGTGCCTCTATATCTTTTGCTTTCTGTGACATTTCCCCTTTCTTGTGAAAATGCTAACTGACTGCATGGAAGCAATTTTTTAGAGTGAGCTTCTGAGGAGAAGAATGCTACTGTCTAGAATAATTATAATCATTTTTGTTAATTCATGTATAACTACAAGAACATTGTATGGCAAAAAAAAAAAAGAACTAGTGATGCTAGTTTTAAAAATGAAGTCTCTGAATCTGCAGCATTCAGCCAAGGGGCTCCTTGCAACAGCGTGTAACGTCTGGAACCTTCACCATCCCAGCCCCCTGTGTGCACGCAAAGCGCAACAAGTTGTAGTTTTAAAAGTGAAGTCTCCGGAGGATTCTCTTTATACTACCTGGGAAAATCTGGGAATTGAAGTTCACATTTCTTAAAGGTACCAAGGTTGAGAAATACTGGACCAAAATCCTAAACTGAACAGACTTTAGTCTGATATGTTAACAATGGGCTATTACCAACAGAGGGAGCGCTTGATCCAAGAATAGACAATAGACCGTACAAAGTGTTTCTTCAACCCCTTGATTTACAAAGGAAAAGGAGCTGATGCAAAGCTTTTGTATTAAATCAGCTGACTCAGTTTGATATCCTTCAGGTGCATAACATTGTAAATTCGATTTCATCTAACATCATCCCTGCCCAGAATGACAACAGGGGTTAGTTAAAACCTAAAAGAACTAAGGGACATCTAGTAAGGAAATATTGTTTTAGAGACATACAGACATTACTCTTCTTACAATCTTTGGAGTTATGAACTTTTGCTATTATGAATAAACCTGTCCACAATTCCAATGTCAGTTTTGGAAGGCAATTTTCTTTTTGCTTCTTAACTGCCACATATTTTAGCTGGGGAAGTTGGGAGGGGGTTGTTGTTGGAGCAGTAGAAAGTCAGTCATAAAAACATTCCGTATTCAAGGACATCCTGCGTCTGACAGAGACTGCCTGAAGATTGTATCCGATTGAGTGTGAAGAGTTGATTGGACAATGTGATGAACCTGTGGGGGTGGGGCAGGGCTGTGAACTGGGTGTGGAAAACCTGGAAGCTTTCAGTTTTGGGTTTTCCCAACTGTGCCAACATCTCTAATAAATTGGAACTTTGAGGAACTTCAAGCCTCAGAGCCTTATTTTGTTGGGGGTGTTACTTGGAACCCTGACATCCAACCCAAAAGTTGTGAGTTTTCAGTGTGCTCCATATCTATGCTTGTTTGGACTTGCAAATAAAACATATTTACAAATAGCCACTGGGAACATAACCTTTGTTTATAAATAGAACACTCTTTGTACTAAAATATATTTTGAAGTAGTCTGTTCCTCTGGCTCTGTTGTATCATGTAACTGCTATAGAAGAAGTTGATCAAGAGAAATCAGCCACAATTTTACACTCTGTTTTTAGTAGCCTCTTAAACTCTTAAGATAAATTATGAGCACTAAAGATCCTACACTGACTCTCTGAAGAAAGAACTGTTGAATTTAGTGTCTTGTCAATGGACACAAGATTTTAGTCTGAAGGTACTGATTTACAAGAAATATGGAGAATGATTTTTTGTGTGCAGCCTTAATGTGCACCCTGTATAAAGACAAAACAATTCTTCAACAGAGTACTCAAGACTTCTTGTTATTTAAAATTGATTGGCCGTCCAATTTCAACGGATTGTGGGTGCTGTTCAAAATTAGGAAGAAAATATAAGAAATAGCTAAAAACATTAAATCAACTAAAACATTAAATCAGCAAAGAATATTAAATAATATGAACAGCCCAACATTAAATCAGATGAAGCGTCCAAGAAATAAATAGCCATGTAACGTGTGACAGCTGATAATATCTGAATTAGTAGCAGTGGTTGCAAGAAGAGGCAGCATAAATCATAGTTATTTTTAGCCAGCAGAGCTCTGGGATATATAACCATATCTTTCTAGCCTATTGGAAGCCATCGCTTTTATGGTTATCATTACACAGTAGGGACCACAGAGAATGTCACCAAACTACAGGTAGGGGACTGTCTCCCAATGATGGCCTGTTTGCGAAAACCTGTACCTCCTTATCCACACTTAGAGAAAAGGCAACTACCCCTGGCGCAATAGGCTTAAAATCATAGTCTTCTGTTTAAATTAGCTCTGTATCCTCATCCTCCATGTAATAAATAGTCCATTTAAGAGATAGAAACTTTCATTCATAGTCAGGCTTCCCAGGGCTACCACTAAGACAAAGATATTGTACAAAATGGAGAATTCTAACTACACTTTAAAGGTATTTCGGCACAGAGTGATGGAATATTTTGATTGCTTCACTATGTGCCCAGATAATTGCCAAAAATGAGAAAGAAAAATAATGTTGCCGATGTGTCTAAATGGCAGTAAATCAATGAGGCACTGAGTTAGACTTTGGACTGTTTGAAATCTAATTGGGGAGGGGGGACTTTATGGCATCCTGGCTCTGTGATTTCCACATTTGCCTGGCTGTTTGCCAGGTGCCATTTGTAAGGCAGGAGATGGGAAGATCCCATAGGAGGGGCGTGTGGTATGGCTCCTTCTGGTGCCAATGCTGGTGAGGAAGAAATCTGTCAGAAGTGACTCCCACTTTCTGATTGATGGAATTGCAGCCGCAACTTGCAACTTGCTTCGCATGAACATCAATCTCCTGCCTAAAGTAGTAGAAGTGACATGGAGAATTTGTGTGAGTGATAACAACCTGGATAAAATCAAAGTATTCTAGTTCCATTCCACTGAGGATCACAGTGACAAAAACACAAGAGTTCTTACTCAATATCCAAAATAATTTGGAGATTAGTTAATAAGGCAGGGCTTATGTATAGCTGTCTTTAGAAGGCAAAAATAGATTGTCTTCAAATCTTCTGAAGTTTAAACAGGAAGCAAATCAAGAATAATTCAACAACATAACAATATACAGTAACCAAAAAGTATTTTTTTTAAAAAAAAATCTAAAGCAGGTTAATGGTTTGTTGAAATCATTAGTGTTGGATTTCAAATTATATGTTTAAAAAAGGCCATAGCGCTATTGTTTAACTTATACATGTAAAATATAGCTGGGTACTTACGGGACCGCCTGCTGTTACCTCACGCCTCCCACCGACCCGTACGCTCACACAGAGAGGGACTTCTCAGGGTGCCGTCCGCCAAGCAATGTCGGCTGGCGGCCCCCAGGGGAAGATCCTTCTCTGTGGGAGCTCCTACCCTCTGGAACGAACTTCCCCTGGGTTTACGCCAAATACCTGACCTTCGGACCTTCCGCCGCGAATTGAAAACACACTTATTTATTCGCGCGGGGCTGGCTTAAATTTTATTGGTTTTAAATTTTTATTATTAATTTTTAATGGGTTTTTAGTTTTATATGTTTCAAAGTTTTTAGGCCAATTATGTAATAAGTTTTTTAATTCGTATTTTAATTGTATATTGCACTGTTTGTTTTACCTTGGCTGTACACCGCCCTGAGTCCTTCGGGAGAAGGGCGGTATAAAAATCGAATAAATAATAATAATAATAATAATAGCTATTTTACCGATGAATACAGGCTGGTGCAAAGCACTGAAAAATAAACCGTTTGTGGCTAAGGACTGAGACAGATTTGACACCAAGTCAAGTAATTGTTTCTGGATAAGGACTGAGACATTTGACACAAGATCGCATCATGCTCTCACTTCCTAGCATGGATCTGGATTTATGCACATTGTATTATATATACACAGACACCCTCATTATGCATTTAACACATTATTATGTGCATTTGGAAACTTTAAAAGTCCAGATCCAAGAATCAATCACCCTAAGGGGGCATACTGGTGGCATCCATTTATAACCCTCTTGCTGTGAGAAATTAGGGAAGCTCCATTTATACAGAGCCTACGGGCCCTTCCCCTTTGCTGAGTTAAAAGCTATCTACCCATTCATCAATCAGCAGAAATTAACTGCCTTCATGGCCAATCCTTATCCTGCATTTGTTGTCTCCATTCTGAGTCACTGTCGAATAATGCTTGCCTTGATTGTGGGTATGCAAATGTACGGTAAATAAGGCATGTGCTTGACTCTTTATCAGTTTTGCTGCTTTCTCTCTTTAGGCACATCACTAGGGGCAGGAAAGGCAACTTTACTCTGCAGTAGAAACGAGGCATGTCTGATTGCAGATTTCCTCCCAACCTCTCCAAGCTCTTTGCTATAGTCCCTTCTCCTGCACCCTGTTCAGTTATAGGCAGCAAAGATAGGGACTGGAAAGGAGGGGAAGACCCATTCCCCCATCAGTTGAAATGGTCAGCAATTGCTTCTATAACCTCACCGGTCACTGTCTTCCCCTGTGGTGTAAAGGGTGATGAAGAATAGCAGATTTTACACACCTTGAGGTGCCCTTAGATTTTTAAATCTTCGGCACAGCTATCTTTTCTTGCATATCTGTAGAACTAGAAAAGTCAGTTGACAAATGTGAAGATTCCCTCCCTTGGGCTTCTTTGGGCTAGCTGTTGTAGGAAGAAGAAAAGGGAAATACTAACACAAAATGAGCTCTTTGGATACAACTCTGTAGGGAGTTTTCAGAAATTGTCTCACTGTTACAGGCTTATCTTACCCACAAGAATCTCTCTGTGTGTGAAGTTCAGAAGTAGAAATCAACTAGAGATAAAGCCCAAGTTCCACACAAAGGTGTGCTTTAGGAACTTCCCTGGTGTGAGCAATGGGTAGCTAGGGTTGTTAAGCAGTTTAGCTAACAAATGTTGGAAAATCACAGATCAAGAGAATGAAATTCCCCTGCTAACGCACTGCACCAATTCTTTAGCACTGCCAGCAGCAGCAGAAGAAAACGGTCTTTGGTTAGCTATTGTCTGATATGTACAAACAGGCCTTAGCTGAAGTCCCCTAGAAATCTAATTTAAAAATTGTTTTCCTTTTCTAAAAACTAACATCTGTCATTCCTTAGCTACACTTTTATATTGTGACTTCTATTCTGAGTTGAGATTGCAGCTGTGTCTGGATGTGGATGGAAAAAAAGCATACATAAAAGATTGAATTCTGGTTTATATAAAATAATTCTACAAATTAAGCACAAGAAATCTAATCTGTTCTAGATACAGGTACCTGTAATATGATTTCACCAATAAACCCATCCCATTTTTACAGTATTTCTTACTGATCCCTTTTTGAGCAGAATATTGAAAAACACTTCTAAATGTTCAAAGCTGCAAAAGTAATAAATAACTAAATTTTAATCTGCATAGAAATCAGGATAGGTATATGAAACTAAATCGTATTCAGTTTTATACAACATCTGATTGACAGGCATGGGGATGAACAGGAATGTGGAGAAATTGTGACAAGTAAGCAGCTAATATTTTGTTCTGCATACTATAAGATAAGGCTTGTTTAATTCAGGTAGCAAGGATTGCAAAATCGTAAACTATAATTTTCAAACTATAATGGCTAGGGTCACACAATAGGTTAAAGTAAAAAACCAATCAATCTCATGTAGGTTTAATGCAATATATACACGCCACCACATGTTTACTGGACCCGTGTCCTTCCTGGCTGGTACTGGCCACTCAGGAGGTGACACGAGGCTGGCTCCAGGGGATTATCAACGCTTCTTTGTTGGAAGGGGTTTTCCCTGCCGCCTTGAAAGAGGCGGTGGTGAGACCCCTCCTCAAGAAGCCCTCCCTGGACCCAGCTATTTTGGGTAATTATCGTCCAGTCTCCAACCTTCGCTTTGTTGTGAAGGTTGTAGAGAGTGCTGTGGCGCGGCAGCTACCCCAATACCTGGATGAAGCTGTCTATCTAGACCCGTTCCAGTCCGGCTTCCGACCTGGATACAGCACGGAGACAGCTTTGGTCGCGTTGGTGGATGATCTCTGGAGGGCCAGGGACAGGGGTTATTCCTCTGCCCTGATCCTATTAGATCTCTCAGCGGCTTTTGATGCCATCGACCATGGTATCTTGCTGCGCCGGTTGGGGGGATTGGGAGTGGGAGGCACCGTGTATCGGTGGTTCTCCTCCTATCTCTCCGACCGGTCGCAGACGGTGTTGACAGGGGGGCAGAGGTCGGCCGCGAGGTGCCTCACTTGTGGGGTGCCGCAGGGGTCGATTCTCTCGCCCCTTCTGTTCAACATCTATATGAAGCCGTTGGGTGAGATCATCAGTGGCTTTGGGGTGAGATACCAGCTGTATGCTGATGATACTCAGCTGTACTTTTCCACCCCGGGCCACGTGCTGTCCCGGTGTTTGGAAGCCGTACGGGTCTGGATGGGGAGAAACAGGCTCAAGCTTAATCCCTCCAAGACGGAGTGGCTGTGGATGCCGGCACCCCGATTCAGTCAGCTGCAGCCGCAGCTGACTGTTGGAGGCGAGCTATTGGCCCCAAAGGATAGGGTGCGCAACTTAGGTGTTCTCCTGGATGAACGGCTGTCGTTTGAAGATCATTTGACGGCTGTCTCCAGGAGGGCCTTCCACCAGGTTCGCCTGGTTCGGCAGTTGCGCCCCTTCCTTGATCGGGATGCCTTGTGCACAGTCACTCATGCGCTCGTTACCTCTCGCTTGGATTATTGTAATACTCTCTACATGGGGCTCCCCTTGAGGTGCACCCGGAGGCTTCAGTTAGTCCAAAATGCAGCTGCGGGGGTGATAGAGGGAGCTTCGCGTAGCTCCCGTGTAACACCGCTCCTGCGCAGACTGCATTGGCTGCCTGTGGCCTTTCAGGTGCACTTTAAGGTTTTGGTTACTACCTTTAAAGCGCTCCATGGCTTAGGGCCTGGGTACTTACGGGACCGCCTGCTGTTACCTCATGCCTCCCACCGACCCGTGCGCTCTCACAGAGAAGGACTTCTCAGGGTACCGTCCGCCAAGCAATGTCGGCTGGCGGCCCCCAGGGGAAGATCCTTCTCTGTGGGGGCTCCCACCCTCTGGAACGAACTTCCCCCGGGTTTACGCCAAATACCTGACCTTCGGACCTTCCGCCGCAAATTGAAAACACATCTATTTATTCGCGCGGGGCTGGCCTAAATTTTATTGGTTTTAAATTTATTACTAATTTTAATGGGGTTTTTAGTTTTATATATTTTTAAAGTTTTTAGGCCAACTATATAATAAGTTTTTTAATTTGTATTTTAATTGTATATTTTTGTATCGTTTTGTTTTATCTTGGCTGTACACCGCCCTGAGTCCTTCGGGAGAAGGGCGGTATAAAAATTGAATAAATGAATGATGATAAATGAATATATGAACTATGTCAGTATTGTTGGCGTATATTGTGGAGAAAAATGATATAAATAGGCAAGTCCCCCGTTCAAAGTGCTGTATTGTAAGTCAGTGGTGAAATGTAAAATTTGTTGCTACCGGTGCTGTGGGCGTGGGTTGGTGGGCATGGCTTGGTGGGCATGTCATGTGACGTGGCCAACTTTTTTGTTTACTTTTTAAAGCATTTTTTTACTGCCTATTCGCCCAAACCAGTAATTAAAAAATGCTTTAAAACAGTAAAAAAAAGAGGTTCTGACAATCATAGCTGTGCTGTGCGATCATTAGAACCTTTTTTTTAAAAAAAAAATTAAAGCATTTTTTTACTACTGGTTTGCCTGAACCGGTAGTTTTTATCACTACCGGTTCTCCCGAACCAGAGTGAACTGGTAGTATTTCACCCCTGCTGTAAATTCTTATCTGCACTCAAATACTTGTCAGTTCTTAAGCAAAACTGTCTCTTTAGTCAATATTCCCAGTGTTTTAGTCCAGTTGATATAAAATGGTTTGCACAGGTGTTTATATTATCTAAATCCATAGTGCCAAGTGTTCATAGCTACTAACAAAATCACCTCCCTACAGCCCAAATGAGGGTGTTAAAATTATTATTCACAAGATGGAAGACTGAAAGGAATATAATTTGATTTCACAAGGAAAGAACAGGAACACTCATTATTAACATAAATAAATGTCAATCTCTTAATCAGTTTCTAATTCTTTCAACCCGCCAAGAACTTCCAGAATAAAATAGGGGGAAGCGAAGAGGCTTCAAGAAATAAGGGAACAGTGCTTAGAACCAGCACTTCAGCCCAAGTTTCTGAAATGCTGACTCAACCAAATGTGTGAATCAAATCTAGAAGCCTTTCAGTCATAATTTTCATCACAGTTTTTGGAACTGTAAATCTGTGAATATTTCAATTACAGTGTCATGCATCTGCTTCTAGAAACAGGTGACCTTATATGCACACTACTTTGAATTCCTGGCAGAGAGGTAGATATGGATAGATAAATATTAGCTCTCACCTAATTAAAATGTTCCCAAGCAATTGAGAAAGCTGATTGCTTTAACTCTTCTGAAGATGAGAAACAATCAATGGCTCCAGACCCAACTATTCTGATCTTGTTGACTTGGAGATATTTTTGAGCTGCTATATATTCTACATTGTTCTATCACAGCTTAAACCAGCTGGCTTTGTAATAACTGTGTCCTAGATAACTCACACTCCTCAGAATTTATCAAAGTTTATATTTTGACTGATCTTCCTTTGCAGAAGCTGCTTAAACTTACTGCAAGTAAATTGGGATTAGAGTTAATTCCTAGGGGGATGTGCTCAGGCTCTTAATTCAACTTTTTCCTGATTTATTCTTGTGCAAATACAAAACAAAACATTGTGGCTAATTAGGAAGTATTCTGAGTTATTTTGTGTTAAATTCCAGCCTGAACACAAGTTGTACAACTGATGGCATTTACAAATCCATCTAACACATGATGGCAGTAAAATATATTTAGTGCATTATTGTATATATACCAAATGACATAGCTTAGCTAACAATGTCTGTATGGTGAATATACACAGGGACAATTAACACTTGCTTATAGAAAACAATTTTTGATTATGAGTAATATGCAACTAAAAAGCATGAAACTACATGTATTTCTACATGTTATACATGTTATATAGGCATGGAAAATTCATGTTCTGTTCATTAAGCAATATCTTCTGATGGGACATAAAAGGCACATTGCCTCTATTGCAACTCCTGCCCCCTAAGGGGAATAGCGTCCCCTAAGAGATATGAACAGCCCAACAACCTTGCCAGTCTTTAAAACTGCATGGAAGACCTGGCTTTTTTTTTTTTGCACAATTCTGGGTCAACAAGGGTGTGTGTCAAACTGAGAAGGTATTGCTGACTGTAATGCTAGGCGAAATCACAGTATAGAAAGAACATCCTACATTTTCAAAATTCTTGCCTAAAACATGAAGTATGTATGATAGAGGGAAAATCATCAAGGAAGCAAAACAACAATTGGCATTAAAAAGAAATCCTTCTTTTCACATGTCTTTACCCAGCCTTCTTTTTCAACAGAATGACACCTCATCTTCATTATTAGCATATAGATGCATACACAGCACCTACATATATACACATAAACAACATCAGTTCCCGCTTCTAAATAAAAATAGCTTAAAGTACTATTTAAACTATTTTGTCCCAAAGGTGACACGGGCCTCTATGGCTCAGACTGGTAAGACAGTCTGTTATTAACAGCAGCTGCTTGCAATTACTGCAGGTTCTAGTCCCACCAGGCCCAAGGTTGACTCAGCCTTCCATCCTTTATAAGGTAGGTAAAATGAGGACCCAGATTGTTGGGGGCAATAAGTTGACTTTGTATATAATATACAAATGGATGAAGACTATTGCTTGACATAGTGTAAGCCGCCCTGAGTCTTCGGAGAAGGGCAGGATATAAATGCAAATAATAATAATAAAAAAGGTGCTTTAACAGGAGTAGTACAAATGTGTGTGGAGCCTTCTTGGCTGAGTCCCTATGTCCCTTCACTGACGAAGACAGGCGCAGGCTGTTGGGGATGAGTCTTGTTGTCAACAGTCAAGGGACACAGGGCAGAAAACATCTTGCAGCCAAGAAGGTTCCACACACATATGCACTAGTCAGGTGACCCTGAGGATGCAGATAAACCTCCAGGTGGCCTCCATGACTCCCTAAAAGGATGCAAATGACCATTCTGCAAGGAATATAAATCCTTTCATTCCCCACCATCCAATCAGAACTGAAGAAGCTTTTTGGATGAGATGCAAAATGTCTTCAAAGAAAAACAAGAAAAATCCAGATGTAAAAGCACCTTTGGGACAACCATGACCTGGATGACTGAGAATCTCCATAGATATTTTAAAGTTTAAAAACACAGGATGATTGGTATTCCACATATCTCCTTATTGCTGGGATGAGAGCAAAAGTATGCTCAGTTAAAATCAAGTTCTGTTTGCATTGGAACTATTGAATATTCTGGGTGATATGCATCAAATGACTAGTAGTATTAGCACTATTTGCAGGCAATACTCCAAGTCATAAGTATGATTAAAGTTTGTAGTTAATCTAAGTGCCCAATTTGTGATGACTGCAGCATAAGGAAGATAGTTACTTGGAATGTGTAGAAACAAAAAGTAGAAAGCATGACATTATAAATGAAAGAACAATTATTGAATTTAAATTTGAATATTTTCAAAATTCTTACTTAAAGAATATATGCCTTGGACCGTGTCGTGCCTTTGCGGCCTCTGACCCGGCGTAGGTCTCGTCCGGCCCCTTGGTTCTCCGAGGGGCTGAGGGAGATAAAACGCCGGAGAAGACGCCTAGAGAGCACCTGGAGGTCCAGTCGTTCCGAAGCTGATCGGACACTAGTTAGGTCCTATTCTAGGACCTACCTAGTGGCAATGAGGAGGCGGCGTTCTTCGCCTCCACCCTCATTGCGTCGGCAGATAACCGCCCGGCCGCCCTGTTTGGGTGACCGCTCCCTCCTTCATCAGGAGGTGCGGGATGACCCTTGCAGGGACGAGCCGAGGAGTTTAGTGGTTATCTATCGATAAAATCGCTCAGCTCCGGGATGGTCTGGACGAAATTGGGATGATCAGGCGAGGAGAGGAGGCACGTCTTGTAGTCTGTTTGGGATGAGTTTGACCCTGTGGCTCCCGAGGATGTGGACAGGTTGTTGGGGAGGCTTCACGTCATGACATGTTTACTGGACCCGTGTCCTTCCTGGCTGGTACTGGCCACTCAGGAGGTGACACGAGGCTGGCTCCAGAGGATTATCAACGCTTCTTTGTTGGAAGGGGTTTTCCCTGCCGCCTTGAAAGAGGCGGTGGTGAGACCCTTCTCAAGAAGCCCTCCCTGGACCCAGCTATTTTGGGTAATTATCGTCCAGTCTCCAACCTTCGGTTGCGAAGGTTGTAGAGAGTGCTGTGGCGCGACAGCTACCCCAATACCTGGATGAAGCCGTCTATCTAGACCCGTTCCAGTCCGGCTTCCGACCCGGATACAGCACGGAGACAGCTTTGGTCGCATTGGTGGATGATCTCTGGAGGGCCAGGGACAGGGGTTATTCCTCTGCCCTGGTCCTATTAGACCTCTCAGCGGCTTTTGATACCATCGACCATGGTATCTTGCTGCGCCGGTTGGGGGGATTGGGAGTGGGAGGCACCGTGTATCGGTGGTTCTCCTCCTATCTCTCCGATTGGTCGCAGACGGTGTTGACAGGGGGGCAGAGGTCGGCCCCGAGGCCCCTCACTTATGGGGTGCCGCAGGGGTCGATTCTCTCGCCCCTTCTGTTCAACATCTATATGAAGCCGTTGGGTGAGATCATCAGTGGCTTTGGGGTGAGATACCAGCTGTACGCTGATGATACTCAGCTGTACTTTTCCACCCCGGGCCACCCCAATGAAGTTGTTGAAGTGCTGTCCCGGTGTTTGGAAGCCGTATGGGTCTGGATGGGGAGAAACAGGCTCAAACTTAATCCCTCCAAGACGGAGTGGCTGTGGATGCCGGCATCCCGATTCAGTCAGCTGCAGCTGCAGCTGACTGTTGGAGGCGAGTTACTGGCCCCAAAGGATAGGGTGCGCAACTTAGGTGTCCTCCTGGATGAACGGCTGTCGTTTGAAGATCATTTGACGGCCGTCTCCAGGAGGGCCTTCCACCAGGTTCGCCTGGTTCGGCAGTTCGCCCTTCCTTGATCGGGATGCCTTGTGCATAGTCACTCATGCGCTCGTTACCTCTCGCTTGGATTATTGTAATGCTCTCTACATGGGGCTCCCCTTGAGGTGCACTCGGAGGCTTCAGTTAGTCCAGAATGCAGCTGCGCGGGTGATAGAGGGAGCTACGCGTAGCTCCCACGTAACACCGCTCCTGCGCAGACTGCACTGGCTACCTGTGGCCTTTCGAGTGCACTTTAAGGTTTTGGTTACGACCTTTAAAGCGCTCCATGGCTTAGGGCCTGGGTACTTACGGGACTGCCTGCTGTTACCGCATGCCTCCCACCGACCCGTACGCTCTCACAGAGAGGGACTTCTCAGGGTGCCGTCCGCCAAGCAATGTCGGCTGGCGGCCCCCAGGGGAAGGTCCTTCTCTGTGGGGGCTCCCACACTCTGGAACGAGCTTCCCCCGGGTTTACACCAAATACCTGACCTTCGGACCTTCCGTTGCGAACTGAAGACATATCTTTTCACTCGCGCGGGGCTGGCTTAAATTTTATCGATTTTAAATTTTCTATTAATAATTATAAATGGGGTTTTAGTTTATTATATATTTTAAACTTTTTGGGCCAATTGTAAAATAAGTTTTTTAATTTGCATTTTAAATTGTACATTGTATTGCCTGTTTTTTACTTTTGCCTGAGTCCTTCGGGAGAAGGGCGGTATAAAAATCAAATAAATAATAATAAATAATAATAATAATAATGCCTGAGAGCCAAAGGGATTAATAGATCTCAATAAAGGTGGCCTGAATTTGTAGAATGTATTGTAGAATACATACAAGAAAATGAATATTTATTATGAATGAAATGACTCCAATGTATGTTCAAAAGTGTGACTAAGTATCACCTGCACTATTATGAAAGGGGTTATGAAAGTCACATTTCAGGTTGATGATAATTGCATGTTACATTTGTTACAGCCCAGTAAATGATGGTAATAGATAGTAAAAAATTCTGCAACATTTTAAACGAATGTGATCCATTTAAACATTTTTTCATTAGGAGGCATAAAGGAATTAGTGAGAGTGACAGAGTATATAGAAAATGTATTTGTACTCAGAATTCCAAGAGCAAAGGGGAATTGCAATAGTTTGGTGCATATTTGCTTAGAAAAAGTTTATTTGTTTCAAATTTGTGTTTTAAGCATAAGTTTACTGATGGAAAATGGAAAAGAAATGAAACATGTTTGATTTAATTGTTATTTATTTAAATGGCTATGACGAATAATTGATTTAATTGTTTATAATGAATTAGTGAAGGTTACAAGTATAATGAAAGGTCTTAAATATGAGACTTTTTCTAGTGGTGTCAAAGGTAGGTCTTTGGGCAAAATGAACATTGGTAAAAAGGAAAGAAAATAGAGACAAGCTGCAGACAGAGAAAGTACAATCGTTTTATGAAAAATTATTACAAGAGATTAATCTGTCAACTGAATGAAGGGAGGTTGGATTCATATAAGAGAATAATTGCTGGAAAAATAGAGGATGACTGACTTCTATCATACACAGAGTTGCAAAGAATATAATCAAAGAAAGCAAAGAAATGAAAAAAATATTTTGGAAGGGAAGTGAAAAGGGATAAACAAAATCCTCCAACAAAATGAGTAGAAATAAAAAAAGACATGGAAATGATCTGGGATGACAGGGAAGTGAGGGAATGCTGGAAGGAATACTTTAGAGATTTATATGGGAGTGATAATATGCCAAAGAGTGAAATTGAAATTCATGCTTTAAATGTTACTTTCAAAAAAATTATGCAAGTGAAGTCATATATGCTCCGAGCACATTGAAAAATGATATGGTTGCAGTTTAACAGGAGTAGTACAAATGTGTGTGGAGCCTTCTTGGCTGAGTCCCTATGTCCCTTCACTGACGAAGACAGGCACAGGCTGTTGGGGATGAGTCTTGTTGTCAACAGTCAAGGGACACAGGGCAGAAAACATCTTGCAGCCAAGAAGGTTCCACACACATATGCACTAGTCAGGTGACCCTGAGGACGCAGATAAACCTCCAGGTGGCCTCCATGACTCCCTAAAAGGATGCAAATGACCATTCTGCAAGGAATATAAATCCTTTCATTCCCCACCATCCAGTCAGAACTGAAGAAGCTTTTTGGATAAGATGCAAAATGTCTTCAAAGAAAAACAAGAAAAATCCAGATGTAAAAGCACCTTTGGGACAACCATGACCTGGATGACTGAGAATCTCCATAGATATTTTAAAGTTTAAAAACACAGGATGATTGGTATTCCACATATCTCCTTATTGCTGGGATGAGAGCAAAAGTATGCTCAGTTAAAATCAAGTTCTGTTTGCATTGGAACTATTGAATATTCTGGGTGATATGCATCAAATGACTAGTAGTATTAGCACTATTTGCAGGCAATATTCCAAGTCATAAGTATGATTAAAGTTTGTAGTTAATCTAAGTGCCCAATTTGTGATGACTGCAGCATAAGGAAGATAGTTACTTGGAATGTGTAGAAACAAAAAGTAGAAAGCATGACATTATAAATGAAAGAACAATTATTGAATTTAAATTTGAATATTTTCAAAATTCTTATTTAAAGAATATATGCCTGAGAGCCAAAGGGATTAATAGATCTCAATAAAGGTGGCCTGAATTTGTAGAATGTATTGTAGAATACATACAAGAAAATGAATATTTATTATGAATGAAATGACTCCAATGTATGTTCAAAAGTGTGACTAAGTATCACCTGCACTATTATGAAAGGGGTTATGAAAGTCACATTTCAGGTTGATGATAATTGCATGTTACATTTGTTACAGCCCAGTAAATGATGGTAATAGATAGTAAAAAATTCTGCAACATTTTAAATGAATGTGATCCATTTAAACATTTTTCCATTAGGAGGCATAAAGGAATTAGTGAGAGTGACAGAGTATATAGAAAATGTATTTGTACTCAGAATTCCAAGAGCAAAGGGGAATTGCAATAGTTTGGTGCATATTTGCTTAGAAAAAGTTTATTTGTTTCAAATTTGTGTTTTAAGCATAAGTTTACTGATGGAAAATGGAAAAGAAATGAAACATGTTTGATTTAATTGTTATTTATTTAAATGGCTATGACGAATAATTGATTTAATTGTTTATAATGAATTAATGAAGGTTACAAGTATAATGAAAGGTCTTAAATATGAGACTTTTTCTAGTGATGTCAAGGGTAGGTCTTTGGGCAAAATGAACATTGGTAAAAAGGAAAGAAAATAGAGACAAGCTGCAGACAGAGAAAGTACAATCGTTTTATGAAAAATTATTACAAGAGATTAATCTGTCAACTGAATGAAGGGAGATTGGATTCATATAAGAGAATAATTGCTGGAAAAATAGAGGATGACTGACTTTTATCATACACAGAGAAAAAGAGAGTTGCAAAGAATGTAATCAAAGAAAGCAAAGAAATGAAAAAATTATTTTGGAAGGGGAGTGAAAAGGGATAAACAAAATCCTCCAACAAAGTGAGTAGAAATAAAAAAAGACATGGAAATGATCTGGGATGACAGGGAAGTGAGGGAATGCTGGAAGGAATACTTTAGAGATTTATATGGGAGTGATAATATGCCAAAGAGTGAAATTGAAATGCATGCTTTAAATGTTACTTTCAAAAAAATTATGCAAGTGAAGTCATATATGCTCCGAGCATATTGAAAAATGATATGGTTGCAGTTTAACAGGAGACATGTTAAAATAAAGATGTGGTTTATTTATGGGATGACTGTGGATTAATGTAATAGCTATGTGAAAGCTGAAGCTGTGCCTAATAATTGGAAGAATATAGTTACTGTTTTTCCAAATAAAAATAAAGGTAGCAAGAACGAATGCAAAAGTATAAGGGAATTAGTTTACTAAGCATACCCAGGAATGTGTTTGGCAGATTTCTGCCTGAAAGATAACAAGAGGTAACAATGAATGAATATGATGAATGCTAGATGGCTCGAATGCAATAGGTAGGGTTGCATGAGCACTTCAGATTTTTACTTTTCAGCAGCTCATTAAGACTGCATGAATGTGAAATAGTATTTACTGCATGTTTGTTGATTCAGATGACAATGAATAAGCTTGAATTATCAAATAGTTTGTTCAAATACAAAGTTGACGATTGGTTGCTGAATACAGAAAGAGCTGTATTTGATAGAAGTAAAGCATGTGAGAATAAATAAAATGCTTAGTGAATTATTCAATATTTCCATAATGAGCCAGGAGCAAATCAAAGCTATGTGATGTCTCTTTGGTTATTTGTTGTACTGAGGGATACCTGTAAATATATAAGAAATTCTTACATTACAGCTACATTTGTCAGGGTACATTTTACTGTATATGTTGTTGATGCAGTTTAGAATCAAGAATGAACGGGTGCTGAATAACTATGGATCAAAAAGGTAACCAGGAGGAAAGAAATATGTTGAGGAGATTCACTCATTAGAAATAATGAATGAGGATCAAGTTGCAAAGCAACTTGAATAGAACAAGAGGAAGGGGAAGACTGGGATCACGGAGCTGATGCAATTGATCTTCAAAAGAAAGACATGAGAAGTTTTTAAAAAAAACAAAGGCAATATATGTGTTCGTATAAAAATGTGGTTTGTAAGGATAGAATGGATGGAGAATTTGGGAACCATCCGAGCATGGTAGGACATAGAAAGTGAGAACTCATTTGAGTTCTGTTTGCATAATCAGAATGGATTTTTACCAGTTAGGGATTTCTCCATAGGGCTTGTGATACCAATAGAGGGCAAATGCCTAAGCATATTGCTTCTGAAGCTAGTTTTGTTGGGTACAGCTATAACAAAACAATTGATGGAATACAAGTATGCTTTTCCAATGAAATCCAATCTATAACCACTCAGCAAGCTAGCATTGTTCAATTCAAGGGAGTTATCATTATATATGGGCATATGGAACTATTGCCTTAATGCATTAATGAACAATACCTTGCATAATGTCACTAGCATTCCTCTGCTTCATGCTGCGTGTTTGTGACAAGCTGGAGTAACCCCTTTCCTCCTCACTCTGCTGTGGGTAGCTATTTCTGCAGAGACCAGTTTGACGTGGCTGATGTCTTTCTCCAAACTCAGCAGAAACACTCTCATTTCCTAGTGCACAAGACGAGATAGCAGCTTTAATTCCAATTTCTGTTCCTGAAGCAAGAATAAATACTTTATGAGAGAAACTGAGGTAAATTTACCTGTGTTGACTTCATGATTTTCAAAGCCAGTCCCATTTCTTGGTAAATGTTGAGTCTGTTGAGTTAGGGGAAGTTCCTTTTTAAAAAGATAAGCAAATTTTGCAAATCTGAGTTATGATATTCTCTTGACTCTTTAATAAGGTATGTGCTGGGAAAAACAATATAGCCTATTACGGTATTTTGTGTCAAGCAATTACAGCACATAAAATAACAACATTCTTAGAAAGATCCATCCTAAGTCCTTTCCTGCAAACTATTTCGATCACCTCAGCACTTTAGGTAGATTTCTTTTTCATTTCTGCATTTTAATAAGTTATTTTGTTTGTGCCATTGAGTTTTCTGCTTCTTGTGGAACAAAATGCTAGAGGTCCAGTAAATATTTAACCTTATTTTTATGCTATCATATCTTAATTTAATTTCATATACAGATAGTATTCGACGTATGACTATAATAAGCCTGACAATTATGGCTGTAAATGATGGCAGTAGTAAATGGGTCATTATCGTGTGACTGACCCAATTGTATGAACTTTTTATGTGGTAGTTGTAAAATGAACATCACAGTTATTAAGTGAATCCATTATTTGTTATGGGGCATTTTTTGCCAAAAATCAGAGGAAAACATTGGTTTTCGGCAAAAATGTCATAAATCATCCTGTACATGTGAGCCACTCAACCACTGCTAGACTTGTCGACCGGTAAGCTGGCAATTTGAGACCTAAATACCATGTAATGAAGTGAGCTTCCATTACCTGTTCCAGCTCCTGCCAACCTAGCAGTTCAAAAGCACACACATGCAAGTAGATAAATAGATACCACTTTGGTGGGAAAGTAACTATGTTTGGTGCACCTTTGGCACATAGACGTGCTGTCCAGATGACCAGAGAAGCATTTTCGGACAACACTGGCTCTTTGGTTGTGAATTGGAATGAGCACACCCCTATAATTGGACACAACTGGCAGGGGAGACCTTTACAATCGCTAAGGTCATAAATTGAGGATTACCCATACTTTAGTAGCATGCAAACCTTGCTCCCCTTTTCCTTTTTCCAATCAACTTTCACTTTCACCTTTGCCTATTCTGATGAGGCTGAACTCCTATTAAACAAATATTAATTCCACCCTGATGTGCAATAGATCACATCAGTATGGTGCTTATTTTAATTTGGTTGTTGCTGCAACAACTATTCTGAGGAAGAAGGCAAACAGAGCAATTTCTGGCTTGAAAAGAATACATGGTTCTAGTTCCAACAAGATGCAATTCAATGGCAAGAAAAGGAAGGTCCTGCACTTAAGCAGGAAAAACAAGATGCATAGGTATGGGACAGGCAGCACCTGGTTCAACAGTAGTGCCCATGAGAAGGATCTAGTTATTGTGGTGGGCCACCGCTTAAGTATGAGTCAGCAGTGTGCTGTCCCTTCTGACCTTCTGATTCTATAAAATGGGCCTGATTCAATCTCGGAGGCAATCAGCTCCAGATGCTGAATACAAGTTACTGACTCCTCTTTTGGCTCCTACATTCTCATTATTTTCTCCCTCAGGTAATAAACTGAAATGAAATGAGAAAAACAGGAAGTGCTGGATTGGGGAGGGAAAGCCATTATTGAAAAGTGATGAAAGAAGCATCTGGGTAACAGCCATTGGGGAGGGAGCCTTGCCTTGACTCAGTTTCTCCAGACGAGAAAGAAAGCTGAAGAGCAAAGTTAACCAACAGCTGAAGCGAGATTTCCTGCACTGGGATCAGTTCATCTTCATGAGGTCCTTTTGTCAGATGGGTTTTAGGGGCCAAAAAGAAATCTGCCTTCTTGCAGGAGAAGGAAGAACACAAAACAGACTTGTCTTACAGACTATTTCAATCCAGGGCATGTCTTCCCTTTCAAGGTTTATACCTAATAACTGATGGGGAAAAAACTGAACCCTGCCTGATGCTACAGAAAGTTGTTACCACATGGAACAGCCCAGGTGTTCCCATCCTGATGCCTATAAATGTGTTAAATCTCAACAAACTTGAAACAAACTGGTGAAGGATTATGGGAATTTAAAGTACAGTTTAGCATACTTCTGATCTGCAGCAATACCACCTCATACAAAGTACTCCTTATAGCAAGGGTCAGCAACCCGTGGCTCTGGAGCCGCATGTGTCTCTTTCATCCCTCTGCTGAGGCTCCCTGTTGCTGATCGGCTCCACAATTGATAGGGCTTTCGGTTAGGACAGGTAGAGGAAAAAGGACACTGCACTAGGAGGAGACTCTATGGTGGGGGAACCGACTTCCAGTAGGCAGAGGAAAAAGGTTGCCGTGCTAGGAGGAGACTATGATGGGGGAACTGGACTTCCGGTTGGCTCCAGAATTGAATGGGGGCTTCCTGTTAGGACCTTTGTGGCTCTTTGAGTGTTTAAGTTTGCCGACCACTGCCTTATACTAATACAATTAAATGAAGTTACAAAACCAGGCAAGCAGTTAAGCACCTGGAAATACTGTATAGTGACCAGACGTCCCGCTTTTGGCGGGGCAGTCCCGCTTTTTAATAATTTGTCCCGCGTCCCGCATCAATTCCAAAAAGTCCCGATTTTTTTTTTGTTTCACTCCCATTCTGAAAATGGGAGGCGGCAACGCAAGAGGAGGAGGCAGAGAAGGGGAAGTGGCGGAGAAGGGAGTGCGAGAGGGAGGAGAGATGTCGCTTGACTTCACCCGAGAGGAAGAGAAGAGTGGAGAGGAGAGCCAAGGAGAGCCGAGCCTGCCTGGAAGAGCCGAGTGGAGAGCCGAGCCTGCCTGGAAGAGCCGAGAAGCAGCAGCCGCTCCTCCTCCTTCAGGCAGGTGGCAAGACTCAGCGCGCATGCGCAGCCCCCCCCCGCTGCCCCCCCTCAATAGTGTCCCGCTTTGCCATCGCTGAAATCTGATCACTTTAAAATACTGAAACTTGCCTTTAAGAACCACTGAACTTCAGTTGTACGAAAGTGCCGGGAATCTGGAATCTGGATTACAGTCTCCAAAACAGAATTATAGTTTCTTGTATGCTTCAGCTGGAATCCTTTTCCATACTAAGCACATTCAAAGCCGGGCTGACACACATTAGCTTTATTTTATAAATATACTGATATTGCAAATAGCTCCACACAGAAGGGTTATTTCCAACAGGCAAAGCAGACATACATTAAGGTAATGATAGGGAATGTCCCAAATATTAGGTCAGTATGAGTGCTCTTTAAATGTAATGTGTTAAGGCCTATCCTATCATTTGGCAGATGAAATATTTGTCTCAAATGGGCAAATTCTAGAGAACAAAAGGTTATCAATTATCTTGCCATTTTATTTGGATTCCTTAGATGATCGGCTCTGCTGAAGGGCACATGCTACCTAGCCTGTCCTAGGCCACCGGAACTGATCTACTGTACCAGGTGGAATGAAGGATGCTATCTAGATGTTAGCCTGTTTATATGTAATAGGCATGTGCCCAATTTTAATTTCATCTTGGCTTCTTTTTTGCACATCAGAATGTGTATTCCCCAAGCTTTGCCCCAAGTAAAGTGGTACTATGAGAATAGAGCCCACCCAAGATCATCATAAGGCTTATGTTCTACTTGTTCAATTATATACCATATTTTTCGGAGTATAGGACGCACCGGAGTATAAGACACACCTTAATTTTTGGGGAGGAAAATAAGAAAAAAGCTGATTGGCAGGTGGATTGGCCTCCCAGCTGTTCCCAGAGGTGAATTTTAGCAACAGGTTCCTTGGTTGTGAGCTCTGTGCCTTGCTTTTTTTGGCTTTTTTTTCTGCCTCTGAAACACTGTTTCAGAAAAAACTTTTTTCTGCCTCTGAAAGCCTCTGAAACTTCTTTTCTGAAGCTCCTTGGGGCTTTGGGGCTTTTTTTCTGAAGTTCTGTTTGGGCCTTTTTTTAACCACTGAAACCTCCGTTTGAGAATCTGGGCGGGGCTACATTCAGAGTATAAGACGCACCCAGATTTTTACCCTTTTTTGGGGGGGGAAAGGTGCGTCTTATACTCTGAAAAATATGGTAAATCAAAATTTATTTATTTAGGATCTATGTTGAGGATTTAGCCACCATCTGAAGATATTTGGAAGATGGGTATCCACTTGGACTTGGCATTACATCTTGCCACCCCAGACATTACATTGCTACCTCACGTCGTCTGCTCTCTCCTGTTTATGCTTTTAACTTATTTATGCGATATTCTGCCTTAGAACTCTTGCGCCTGCAGTGCCCCTCATGCAGGAATGGCCCACGATTATCAAGGGCCGGCCTCAATGACGGGTCCTGGGACCCACAGAGGTGGCATGCGAAAAAAAGAGCCTTTGGGGTTTTTTAGATAGGGCTTTTTTAAGGGGTGGGAGGGTTAAGACGGGCGTTGGGGGTAGCCCGTCGGGAGGGGAGCCAGTCCTTGCGCGTGCTCGTGACGGTTCTTTAATAGGTGCGGAGGTTAGGGGGGGAGATTGCGTTCCTGTTGGTGAGGGTGGCCCGATTTTCACGGTAAGTGGGAGGGGCAGATATGGCGGAAGGGGGGATCATATCGTTCTGGGGTGCGCGCCCGATGTTTGCAAGTGGTCGCGCCCGATCCTCGTCCTTTCCCGTTCCCGGATGGTCAAGACCCCAGAGCCTGGGCCTTGGCTGATGTTATGCAACGCACGGTCCGTGGTTAATAAGGCCCCTAATATATGACCTTATCCAGGGGGGCGCTGCGGACCTTATAGGCGTTACGGAAACCTGGCTGAGCACGGAAGGGGGTGTGCCCCTTGTGGAGATGTGCCCGCCGGGTTTCCGTGCATTCCATCAGCCGAGGGCTCAGGGTAGGGGTGGGGGGGGTGGCGGTTGTGATTAGAGAGAGTCTAGAGCCGAGGGAGACCACTGTACCTCAGATTGCCGGGTGCGAATCCCTCTTTGTGAGATGGGGTCATAGGTGCCAGATGGGTTTGCTGATCACGTACCTGGCTCCTTGCTGCGTGACAGCTGCCCTGCCCGAGCTCCTGGAGATGCTGGCCGGGGTGGCAGTTGAGACCCCCAGACTTTTAGTCATGGGGGACTTTAACTTGCCATCGTCCGGCTCGTCATCGACGGCAGCTCGGGAGTTCATGGCTTCCATGACCTTGGACCTGACCCAAGTAGTTGATGGCCCTACTCACATTGGGGTGGCACTCTGGACCTGATTTTGTCTCTGATCAGTGGTTGAGAGATCTGGACTTAAAGGAAATAGTCACTGAACCTTTGTCATGGTCAGATCACTCTCTCCTTCGTCTGGACTTTCTGACCGCCATTCACCACCGCAGGGAGACGGAGCCGATACGTTGGTTCCGTCCCAGGCGCCTGGTGGGCCCCGAGGGGTTCGGACGGAGCTTGGGCCATTTCCTGAGGTCTGGCTCACGGCTCGGCTGAGGAACTTGTTGCGGCCTGGGAGCGGGCGGCGGGGCCCTTAGCCCGTGGCGTGCCTTTGCGCCCCCTGACCGGGCGCGGGTCCCACCCGGCTCCTTGGTTCTCGGGGGAGCTGAGGGGGATGAGGCGCCGGAGAAGACGCCTAGAGAGTTCCTGGAGGTCCAGCCGTTCAGAAGCTGATCGGACACTAGTGAAGTCCTATACTAGGGCTTACCTAGTGGCATTGAGGAAGCGGCGTAGCTCGCCTCCTCCCTCATTGCATCGGCAGATAACCGCCCAGCCGCCCTGTTTGGGTGACCCGCTCCCTCCTACACCAGGGGGCGGGATGACCCGTTGCAGGACGTGCTGAGGAGTTTAACGTTATCTATACGATAAAATCGTTCAACCGGGATGGTTTGGACCAAGATTGCGGTGATCTGGTGAGGCGGCTGAGGTGGTCTTGGTGACATTTTATGGGATGAGTTTGACCCTGTCGCTCCGAGGACATGGACAGGTTGTTGGGAGGCTGAATGCCACCACGTGTTTACTGGACCCGTGCCCTCCTGGTTGGTGCTGGCCACGCAGGAGGTGACACGAGGCTGGCTCAGGCGATTCTGGCGCTTCCTTGGTGGAGGTGTCTTTCCGGCCGCCTTGAAAGAGGCGGTGGTGAGGCCCTCCTCAAGAAGCCTTCCTGGACCCGGCTGTTTTAGGTAATTATCGTCGGTCTCCAACCCGCTCGGGCGAAGGTTGTAGAAATATGGTGGCATATCAGTTTCCCTTGCACCTGGATGAAACTGTCTATCTAGACCCGTTCCAGTCCGGTTTCCGGCCCGGTTACAGCATGGAGACGGCTTTGGTCGCGTTGGTGGATGATCTCTGGAGGGCCAGGGATGAGGTTGTTCCTCTGCCCTGGTCCTATTAGACCTCTCAGCGGCTTTCGATACCATCGACCATGGTATCCTGCTGCGCGGTTGGAGGGATTGGGAGTGGGAGGCACCGTTTATCGGTGGTTCTCCTCCTATCTCTCCGACCGGTCGCAGTCGGTGTTGACAGGGGCAGAGGTCGGCCCGGGCGCCTCACTTGTGGGGTGCCGCGGGGATCGATCCTCTCGCCTTCTGTTCAACATCTACATGAACCGCTGGGTGAGATCATCAGTGGGTTCGTGTGAGGTACCAGCTGTATGCGGATGACACCCAGCTGTACTTTTCCACACCGGACCACCCCAACGAAGCTATCAGTGCTGTCCCGGTGTCTGGAGGCCGTCGGGTCTGGATGGGGAGAAACAGGCTCAAGCTCAATCCCTCCAAGACAGAGTGGCTGTGGATGCGGCATCCCGGTACAGTCAGCTAAATCCGCGGCTGACCATCGGTGGCGAGTCATTGGCCCCGATGGAGAGGGTGCGCAACAAGCGTCCTCCTGGATGAGCGGCTGTCTCTAGAAGATCATTTGTGGCCGTCTCCAGGAGAGCGTTCTACCAGGTTCGCCTGGTGCGCCAGTTCGCCTTTCTGGACGGGAGGCCCTATGCACGGTCACTCACGCTCTCGTGACGTCTCGCCTGGATTACTGCAACGCTCTCTACATGGGGCTTCCCTTGAAGGGCATCCGGAGGCTACAGTTAGTCAGAATGCGGCTGCGGGTGATAGATGGAGCCCTCGTGGCTCCGCATAACACCATCCTGCGCAGGCTGCACTGGCTACCTGTGGCCTTCGGGTGCGCTTCAAGGTTTTGGTGACCACCTTTAAAGCGCTCCATGGCATAGGGCCGGGTTATCTGGGACCGCCTACTGCGACCAGATACCTCTCACCGACCGTGCGCTCTCACAGAGGGACTCCTCAGGGTGCCGTCAGCTAGGCAGTGTCGTCTGGCGGCGCCCAGGAAGGGCCTTCTCTGTGGGGCTCCGCCCTCTGGAGCGAACTCCCCAGGACTCCGTCAACTTCCGGATCTTCGAACCTTCCGTCGCGAGCTCAAGACACATTTATTCATCTGTGCAGGACTGGCTTAGATTTTAAATTTAGAGGGGTTTTAAATTGATTTTAATATTTATATTTCTATTTTTAATAATTGGTATTATTAATTATTGGCATTAAAATAAGTCTTTTAATGATTATTTTAATTTGTATATTGATGTTTTTATATGCCTGTAAACCGCCCTGAGTCCTTTGGGAGATAGGGCGGTATATAAGTTTGAATAATAAATAAAAATAAAAATAAATAAATTCTAGCCAGTAAAATTAAGATTGAACGTATTATGCGAGTTTGGAATTATGTCACAATAGATTTCTCTGACTTTGTTTCTGAAGAAGTTTATTGTTTCCATATTTAGTTTTCTTTAACTGTGGTTGAAAATAATGTATGCTTAAACATACCAGCCTTTTATATGCAGGCGGGGCATAGTGTCCATTCTTCAGTGTAACAGAAAGTTGGATGGTTTCCTAGAATGAAAATTGCAATTGTAGACACACTTAATGCTCTTGAGGTATAAATAGGTTCTCTATATCTCCCTCTCATCATGTCTGAAATACTCCACTTCATACTATCGCCTTAAAAGAAATCATTACTCTAAAACAGGAGTATCCAACCTTGGCAACTTTAAGACTTGTGGACTTCAACTCCCAGAATTCCCCAGTTGCCAAGGTTGAAAACTGCTAATCTAGAACTACGGTATTCAAACTAGACCCTTCAGAACCCCATTAAATTATCCAAGGGTTCAACATTTCTGTTTACATAGTATGAAATGTATAACTTATTTTCTACAAATAACTTATTAACTTATTTTCTACAAATAAAATTTCTTATATGAAACACATTAATGCATTGATTTTTCACATTGAGAAGGGTTCCTTGGGTATCTAAAATTAGAAGTTTGCTGCTCTAAAACTACTATTCCTATGTATGGAAAGCTACTACAGTTTTCAAAAGAAAAAGTTGAAACTGTCTGCAACCCTGATGTGTAAGCCTGGGCTATGAATACATATAATAGTTACTCATTACTATTGGACTAACTTAGACCAGTTCTGTAGGAAATGCATTCCATTTTACTTTCAGAAGATTGGTTTTTCTCAGCAGGAAAGGAAAATATTTTATTCTAATAGTTGGTTTCCAAGATGAATTCAGTGAACTCTTGTATACTAGCAAATAGAGTATATGAACCTCTTTAAGGTCTTGTGCTAGCACATATTTTGAAACATTAGCCAATGTTTGAGCACACAGAGAACATCTTGGGGTCACAGTTGTATTTTCACGCAAGGATTTTATTTCTTTAAATGTATTTCTTTAAAACATTTATATAGCCATCCATATTATTACCAACTCTGGGCGGCTCTCAAAGCATAGTGTCTTGCAATATTAAAACACTCTTTTGTACAAAGAAGAGGACTTATGAAGGCCCTCTGGATCCATCCCCTAGATTGCAAATGAGGCTTTCACGCCAAACAAATTCAGCCACACTATACATATCCTTGAGTGAGAGATGTTCTTTGTCACCATAAACCTAGACTCAGTTTTTGTTAGCCTTTCCTCTGAGGGAGATAAAGAAAAGCTTTGGCCATTTTAAATGAAGATAAACCTAGAAGAGGAAACAAACAAAGAACCTGTTAACCAAGGCTACAAAAAGCCAGGATTAGGATCATTCCATTTAGGCTCTGGTTAAAGTAGGGATTTTATTGAAATTAGTTCCTTTTTCACTTTCTCAAGGCTGAGACTGGCTCAAAGTCACCCAGCTGGTTTTGTGCCTAAGATGGGTCTAGAATTCAGTCTCCGGGTTTCTACCTTAGAGACTTAACCCCCACCCCCGCAGCTAGCTCTCCTTGGCATATTACAAGATCTGTTTTCTAGTAGAGAACTATATTTCACTTCAAAGTGGTTTCCTTCATTCTGCTTCCCAAGTAAAATATCTCTTCAAAATTCAACGAATAAGTAGTCTTTGACTTAGAATCCTAATTGATCCCAGAATTATGGTTGTAACACTCATGCTGGTCTTTGACCAGGTTACCACACGATTGCACCCAATTTTTTTACCTTTTATGCAATAGTCTTTTTTGCATGGCAGTTATAAAGTGAATGCTACAGTCATTAAGCAAAGACCAAGCTCATTTAGTGAATCCATTGTTTACAATAGGCATTCTTTGCTGGAAACCACAAGTAAATGCTGGTTTCTGGCAAAAAAAAAAAAAAAACCCACACCAAAAACCCAAGTCATGACTATGTGACTGCAGGATGCTGCAAATGGCCCTAAATGCAGGCTAATTGCCGAGTGTCCAAAATGTGAATGTGTGACTGCTGGGTTGGTGGTGGTAACCATTGGAACTCTGAATCCAGGTGGTAAGTAGCCCTGGGTAGATCTGTCATAACTTTGAATAGTCGCTAAGTGATCAATCATAAATCAAGGATTACCAGCAATCATTTCTTATCACCTATATATCACAGATCAAACACTGTAATTGGTGATACCTTGTCATTTGATGCTTGATCTTCAGAGCAAATCTCTGGCAGAATATTGGAAGCAGGTCTTCTTACTTCAATGGATAGTTCATCTTCTCCTAAAATTAAAACCATAAATAATTAAAATTGCTGAGTGCATTGCATCAATCAATGGCTGAACTCAAGGATTCTAACATTTCCTGCTTAATTAAGTCAGAGAAGTATACCCCTTAATTACTATATCCCTTAATTAATAACTCAAACAGTAAGATTTCCAATTCCAAAAACTAAATCATCAAATAAGTAAAGCCTTTAATGTGTTAGGCAACAACATTTGATCATAATTAATATTTATGAATTAGGAAGTAATCACCAAGTTCCTTAATTAAGTAATATTTGCTTTGACAAATTAATCAAATGTACACATTATGTTTTACTCTTTGAATAAAATGTGTTTAATTTCTGCACAAATTTGTATTAAATAGTCTAACAGAACCTCTGCTACTGAGTGGCAGGAAGCTTTTGATTCTTAGTATTATGGAATATTCAATAGCTCTAAAGTATCATGCCAACTGTTAAAAAGGGGAAGAATGGATATGTAATGCAGACAAGGAAGGACTTCAGTTGAAGAAGAAAAAATAACAACAACAATAACAACAGAGTTACAGACATGAAACAGCACTGTGGCATTGATTGAGTAGTGAGCACTAGAACTTTTTTTAAAATTTCCGTATTCATTTGGGAAATACCTAATCCATGCTTTAAAAACTCCTTTTGCAGAAAAGTGATGGCTAGCTTCTTTGCACACATATGAACATTCATAATAAGTTTATACTGCACACACAACTGCTATAGAAAACAAGCAATAAGGCTATGACACTTCTGCAAGATACACTATAAAATAAGCATGCTAGCTAGAAAGAAACTACTTGTAAATTGCTTATATTTGGGGTGTTGAGAAACACAGATTTTTGCATTTGCAGTGGAGAAGAGATCTTTGGATCATTCTTAAGAGCTGAGTAATAATTGATTAATGTGCAAAAAAAACCCCGTCCATTGCTCTTTAGATGGAGGGGCAATAAAAGGCTAAACACTGAACATGTATCTTGAGAAATGATCCTTTGGAAATGGAGTCATCCAAAGAATGAGACTGAAAAATTATTCCACATGGAAGGGAACATGATATTTCAGTACCAGAACAGCTTTCACTTTTATTATTATTCCAATTCCACTAATTGTGTTTTGCACCTAATGTTGGCCACTTTTCTTCTTCATGACTTAAGCCCTGTCCAATTGCCAATAAAAAAAGCATCTAATTACATACGAAATGCTCCACAGTGCTATTGTTTGTAGTTCTGCAGTTTTCTTGGCAACATTTCAGGAGTGGTTTGCCATTGCCTGCTTCCTAGAGCCAGGAGAGAGTGACTGGCCCAAAGTCACCAACTGGCTTTGTGCCTAAGATGGGTCTAGAATTCAGTCTCCGGGTTTCTACCTTAGAGACTTAACCCCCACCCCCACAGCTAGCTCTCCTTGGCATATTACAAGATCTGTTTTCTAGTGGAGAACTATATTTCACTTCAAAATGGTTTCCTTCATTCTGCTTCCCAAGTAAAATATCCCTTCAAAATTCAACGAACAAGTAGTCTTTGACTTAGAATCCTAATTGATCCCAGAATTATGGTTGTAACACTCATGCTGGTCTTTGACCAGGTTACCACACGATTGCACCCAATTTTTTGACCTTTTTTGCAGTAGTCTTTTTTGCAAGGCAGTTATAAAGTGAATGCTACAGTCATTAAGCAAAGACCAAGCTCGTTTAGTGAATTCATTGTTTACAATAGGCATTCTTTGCTGGAAACCACAAGTAAATGCTGGTTTCTGGCAAAAAAAACCCAACCCAAGTCATGACTATGTGACTGCAGGATGCTGCAAATGGCCCTAAATGCAGGCTAATTGCCGAGTGTCCAAAATGTGAATGTGTGACTGCTGGGTGGTGGTGGTAACCATTGGAACTCTGAATCCAGGTGGTAAGTAGCCCTGGGTAGATCTGTCATAACTTTGAATAGTCGCTAAGTGATCAATCATAAATCAAGGACTACCAGTAATCATTTCTTACCACCTATATATCACAGATCAAACACTGTAATTGGTGATACCTTGTCATTTGATGCTTGATCTTCAGAGCAAATCTCTGGCAGAATATTGGAAGCAGGTCTTCTTACTTCAATGGATAGTTCATCTTCTCCTAAAATTAAAACCATAAATAATTAAAATTGCTGAGTGCATTGCATCAATCAATGGCTGAACTCAAGGATTCTAACATTTCCTGCTTAATTAAGTCAGAGAAGCATACCCCTTAATTACTATATCCCTTAATTAATAACTCAAACAGTAAGATTTCCAATTGCAAAAACTAAATCATCAAATAAGTAAAGCCTTTAATGTGTTAGGCAACAACATTTGATCATAATTAATATTTATGAATTAGGAAGTAATCACCAAGTTCCTTAATTAAGTAATATTTGTTTTGACAAATTAATCAAATGTACACATTATGTTTTACTCTTTGAATAAAATGTGTTTAATTTCTGCACAAATTTGTATTAAATAGTCTAACAGACACCTCTGCTACTGAGTGGCAGGAAGCCTTTGATTCTTAGTATTATGGAATATTCAATAGCTCTAAAGTATCATGCCAACTGTTAAAAAGGGGAAGAATGGATATGTAATGCAGACAAGGAAGGACTATCAGTTGAAGAAGAAAAAATAATAACAACAATAACAACAGAGTTACAGACATGAAACAGCACTGTGGCATTGACTGAGTAGTGAGCACTAGAACTTTTTTTAAAATTTCCGTATTCATTTGGGAAATACCTAATCCATGCTTTAAAAACTCCTTTTGCAGAAAAGTGATGGCTAGCTTCTTTGCACACATATGAACATTCATAATAAGTTTATACTGCACACACAACTGCTATAGAAAACAAGCAATAAGGCTATGACACTTCTGCAAGATACACTATAAAATAAGCATGCTAGCTAGAAAGAAACTACTTGTAAATTGCTTATATTTGGGGTGTTGAGAAACACAGATTTTTGCATTTGCAGTGGAGAAGAGATCTTTGGATCATTCTTAAGAGCTGAGTAATAATTGATTAATGTGCAAAAAAAACCCCGTCCATTGCTCTTTAGATGGAGGGGCAATAAAAGGCTAAACACTGAACATGTATCTTGAGAAATGATCCTTTGGAAATGGAGTCATCCAAAGAATGAGACTGAAAAATTATTCCACATGGAAGGGAACATGATATTTCAGTACCAGAACAGCTTTCACTTTTATTATTATTCCAATTCCAAAAACTAAATCATCAAATAAGTAAAGCCTTTAATGTGTTAGGCAACAACATTTGATCATAATTAATATTTATGAATTAGGAAGTAATCACCAAGTTCCTTAATTAAGTAATATTTGCTTTGACAAATTAATCAAATGTACACATTATGTTTTACTCTTTGAATAAAATGTGTTTAATTTCTGCACAAATTTGTATTAAATAGTCTAACAGAACCTCTGCTACTGAGTGGCAGGAAGCTTTTGATTCTTAGTATTATGGAATATTCAATAGCTCTAAAGTATCATGCCAACTGTTAAAAAGGGGAAGAATGGATATGTAATGCAGACAAGGAAGGACTTCAGTTGAAGAAGAAAAAATAACAACAACAATAACAACAGAGTTACAGACATGAAACAGCACTGTGGCATTGATTGAGTAGTGAGCAGTGAGAATTTTAAAAAAAATTCGTATTCATTTGGGAAATACCTAATCCATGCTTTAAAAACTCCTTTTGCAGAAAAGTGATGGCTAGCTTCTTTGCACACATATGAACATTCATAATAAGTTTATACTGCACACACAACTGCTATAGAAAACAAGCAATAAGGCTATGACACTTCTGCAAGATACACTATAAAATAAGCATGCTAGCTAGAAAGAAACTACTTGTAAATTGCTTATATTTGGGGTGTTGAGAAACACAGATTTTTGCATTTGCAGTAGAGAAGAGATCTTTGGATCATTCTTAAGAGCTGAGTAATAATTGATTAATGTGCAAAAAAACCCCGTCCATTGCTCTTTAGATGGAGGGGCAATAAAAGGCTAAACACTGAACATGTATCTTGAGAAATGATCCTTCGGAAATGGAGTCATCCAAAGAATGAGACTGAAAAATTATTCCACATGGAAGGGAACATGATATTTCAGTACCAGAACAGCTTTCACTTTTATTATTATTCCAATTCCAAAAACTAAATCATCAAATAAGTAAAGCCTTTAATGTGTTAGGCAACAACATTTGATCATAATTAATATTTATGAATTAGGAAGTAATCACCAAGTTCCTTAATTAAGTAATATTTGCTTTGACAAATTAATCAAATGTACACATTATGTTTTACTCTTTGAATAAAATGTGTTTAATTTCTGCACAAATTTGTATTAAATAGTCTAACAGAACCTCTGCTACTGAGTGGCAGGAAGCTTTTGATTCTTAGTATTATGGAATATTCAATAGCTCTAAAGTATCATGCCAACTGTTAAAAAGGGGAAGAATGGATATGTAATGCAGACAAGGAAGGACTATCAGTTGAAGAAGAAAAAATAATAACAACAATAACAACAGAGTTACAGACATGAAACAGCACTGTGGCATTGACTGAGTAGTGAGCACTAGAACTTTTTTTAAAATTTCCGTATTCATTTGGGAAATACCTAATCCATGCTTTAAAAACTCCTTTTGCAGAAAAGTGATGGCTAGCTTCTTTGCACACATATGAACATTCATAATAAGTTTATACTGCACACACAACTGCTATAGAAAACAAGCAATAAGGCTATGACACTTCTGCAAGATACACTATAAAATAAGCATGCTAGCTAGAAAGAAACTACTTGTAAATTGCTTATATTTGGGGTGTTGAGAAACACAGATTTTTGCATTTGCAGTGGAGAAGAGATCTTTGGATCATTCTTAAGAGCTGAGTAATAATTGATTAATGTGCAAAAAAAACCCCGTCCATTGCTCTTTAGATGGAGGGGCAATAAAAGGCTAAACACTGAACATGTATCTTGAGAAATGATCCTTTGGAAATGGAGTCATCCAAAGAATGAGACTGAAAAATTATTCCACATTTTTCTTCAGCAACTTTTTAAAATTTCCGTATTCATTTGGGAAATACCTAATCCATGCTTTAAAAACTCCTTTTGCAGAAAAGTGATGGCTAGCTTCTTTGCACACATATGAACATTCATAATAAGTTTATACTGCACACACAACTGCTATAGAAAACAAGCAATAAGGCTATGACACTTCTGCAAGATACACTATAAAATAAGCATGCTAGCTAGAAAGAAACTACTTGTAAATTGCTTATATTTGGGGTGTTGAGAAACACAGATTTTTGCATTTGCAGTAGAGAAGAGATCTTTGGATCATTCTTAAGAGCTGAGTAATAATTGATTAATGTGCAAAAAAACCCCGTCCATTGCTCTTTAGATGGAGGGGCAATAAAAGGCTAAACACTGAACATGTATCTTGAGAAATGATCCTTCGGAAATGGAGTCATCCAAAGAATGAGACTGAAAAATTATTCCACATGGAAGGGAACATGATATTTCAGTACCAGAACAGCTTTCACTTTTATTATTATTCCAATTCCACTAATTGTGTTTTGCACCTAATGTTGGCCACTTTTCTTCTTCATGACTTAAGCCCTGTCCAATTGCCAATAAAAAAAGCATCTAATTACATACGAAATGCTCCACAGTGCTATTGTTTGTAGTTCTGCAGTTTTCTTGGCAAGATTTCAGGAGTGGTTTGCCACTGCCTCCTTCCTAGAGCAAGGAGAGAGTGACTGGCCCAAAGTCACCCAACTGGCTTTGTGCCTAAGGCAGGACTAGAACTCACAGCTTCCAGTTTCTAGCTTAATGCCTCAACCATTATACCAAACTGACTCTCATTCCAATTTTAGGAATCTAAATGGTTTCCAAGACCATGTGGAATCACACTTAAGCCACCCAAATGTTGCCAATCTCAGTAATTTGAAAACGTTTTCTAATTTTTTGTCTTCCGTGTTACAGTCTCTTGGAATGGCTATATCAATAAATCAACAATGATTATTTTCAATTTCAATAATATTTGGGATATTGTCCCAGGTGTCAATCTAAATGTTAAAATCCTGTTTGCTCTGTTGTTTTCCATAGATTTTATTTGTAGATCTGTACCTTCTACAGAAGTGCCAATGTAATGTCTTCCCAACTCCATCATGCCTTTTTCATCATTAGTCTGACCAATTCTGTCGTGCTCAATTATTATAAAGTCAACTATTTGATCCCTATTTCAGCACAATAAACATTTACTATCCAAACTGATCTTCTCCATTTTTTACCTTGGTGATATTTATGCCTAGTGCTTTTCCTTCGGCAGCAAAAAAAAAACACTCCTATTTCTTTTTAAATGTACTACTCTTCAGCCATTACCATGATCTTTTATTCCCACATTTTTCTTCAGCAACTTTTTTTAAAAAAGCCCACAATGACCTTTAGTTTTCCAATGTTCTAATACTATTTCAAGCTGTTCGTTTTGGTTTTTATGCTATAAAGGACAATCTGCATATTGTAATTTAAAATAATCCAAAAAATGATATGGGGAAGGGAAATAATTAATTAGTTTGATGGGAAGAAAAGAATCTTTTCAATTCTCTGTAAGAAATCTGCATGTGAATACGCAGTCTAGTATTCTTTACCTTCTAGCATTATGTTGGATTCTCTTTTTCCTAAGAAAAGAATCTATAGCAGGGGTGAAATTCTCCTGGTTCGGACCGGCTCGCGCGATCCGGTAGCGATGGTGGCTGCTGGTTCGGAGGACCAGTAGCAAAAATCCCTGGCCCTGCCCCCTGCCTCTGCTGAGCCGCACCATCAGCAGAGGGTTTTTTTTTTACTTTTAAAAGCAGGTTTTTCTTCAGCCGAAACATGCCTTTAAAAGTAAAAAAAAGCCTTTGAGGATCCCGCCCCTCAGCTGAGATCGGCAGAGCTTATAAACTTAAAAAAAATTTTTTTTTAAAGGCTCTTCTGATGATCTTACCTGAGTTCCTCATCAGCAGAACCTTAAAAAACATGTTTTCTGTAGAAAACCTCCTTTTAAGAGATTCTAAGGCACTTACCTGATTACCGATCGAATGCATGGCTTTTTTCCCAGCCCGAACGCCCCAGTTTCACTTTCAGCACCAGACAGAATCAGTTGCTTAGCTAATCTATTTCATCACTGAGCAACTAATGCTGGCTGGCTTTGCTGGCTGAGGAACTCTGAGAATTGAAGTCCACAAACCTTAAAGTTACTAAGGTTGGAGACCCATGATCTAAAAAATATAAATAAAATAAAATAAAATAATAAAATAAAATATTTGTGCAGCTTTCTGAGATTTGGTGTGTTTCTGTAGTGTTTCACTCTAACTACACAAACATACAAAATCTCAGAAAGCTGTATGTAGTATTTTGTGTGTGTGTGTGTGTCAGTTATGTTGTGTTGTGTTGTGTGTGTGTAAAGTGTGAAAGTTGGTTTTTGAGCTTTTTGTGGCTGTGTGAAGTGTGAGGTGCAGCTGCTTTTACATTGTGTGTGTGTCAGTTGTGTTGTGTTGTGTGTGTGTAAAGTGTGAAAGTTGGTTTTTGGTACCTCTTATTGTTTTTTATATTTTATTATTTTTATTATTTATTGTTATTGGCCACGCCCACCCAGTCATCTGACCACCAAGCCACGCCCATCAATTAATCCACACCCACAGAACCGGTAGGGAAAATTTTTAGATTTCACCCCTGATCTATAGCCTGCTGCCACTTTCTCAAGTTGATACCCCCTCCAGGTGTTCTGGCTTGAAATTCTGCTAATTTCCAGCCTGAATCCTGGGAGTTGTATTCTATCCCTTTTGAAAAGCTAGGGGATACTGAAACAGGCCATGCTTTTTATTTAGATCATTAGTGCCATCCTTTAATCGCAGGCACGTCCAGTTGCAGTAAAGGTATTTCAAGAGAGGAAAAATCTCCACCAGAGACTTTGGATTCTATTACAGTCCTCAACTTACAACTTTTGAGCTCAAAATTTCTGTTTCTAAGCAAGACATTTGTTAAGTGGAGTTTGCCCCATTTTATGACCTTCCCTGCCACAGATGTTAGGTGAATCACTGCAGTTGTTAAATTAGTAACACAGTTGTTAAATAGTGAATCTGGCTTCCCCATTGATTCTACTCGTCAGAAGCTTGCAAAAGGGGATCACATGACCCTGGGACACTGCAACCATCATAAATGTGAATCAGTTGCCAAGTGTCTACATTTTGGTCATGTGACCATGGGAATGCTGCAACTGTCGTAAGTGCCATTGTAACTTTGAACAGTCATTAAACAAACTGTTGTAAGTGGAGGGTTACCTGTGTTAAGTGGGATGGACATTCTTTTGCTTGAAGCCAGTGGAGGAGCAGAGTTGGGATAGTTCGCAGCTGCAAAGAAGGAGATGGCCTTGATTACTTATTCAATGCTTGCAGCAGGGAATCTGCGCTTATTTACATGTTTAGTGCTTCCGCACAGCAAAACCTAAAATTGTGATTTACATCTTTCAACTAAAGAGATAAATATCCTAATTTAGAGCAAGGACTATCTCAAGGCTGTAGCTGGGTAGTTGCAAAAAGAAAAGATAATGTATCTGAAATCTCATTAACTACCACAGTGACATGCAAACACTAAGTTCCAATGCTACTTTCAAGTAGATAAATATGTTATCTAAAAAAACAAAGCATTTAAATACCAATCCTCTCTGTCTTATTAGTCTCTGGATTATATTGTTTGGCCAGCTTCTATTTATTGCAGTAGAAATGTTTGCAATCTCAGGAATGTGGATAAAGGCAACCACAATTAAAGAGAAAGCAGCCCAATAAGAAAGACTTCCTGTAAACAGGCTAAAATTGGATTTGAGGGAACTAACACCATGCTGTGAAGATTTAATTAAATGTTAATTCTTTGGCATGAGTTCAAGGGTAAATACTCTGGGGCATGAAAAATTAAAGGACTTTCTTTAATGAATTTTGAGCTTGATATATACTCTGACTGAAAATGCCACATGAATTTATTTTTACAGTGAGAGACGGCAGATCAATCCTTCCAAAAGGAATGTAGCAATAGAAATAGGTTTATAGCAGGGCTGTCAAACTTGTGGCCTGCGGGCTGGATGTGTCATGTGCTGGCAAAGGGGAAAAACATTGCAATATGTCACGTGACACTGCCATGATGACACGAGTTTGACACTCCTGGTTTATAGGCATCCAATAAAGCATCCAATCAATTAAAATATACGTGAGAAGCCTCATTAAAATCACATCGTAACCAGTGTAGAATAGCAATAATTGGATGGCAATGGAACTTAGAGGTTAATTTAAAATTTAAAATGGAAAAAATTAACTAGTCACCAAATGCAGAACAGAAGAACAGAAGGATGATTTGGACAGAGAATCTGGCTATTTTATAAGTGAGTAATTCTGAAATAACAGCACATAGTCCTTGCACTGTATTGCCTTGTTTGGTCAGGGGAAAACTGACATCACATAATTACATTATTATTATGTACTTTATTTCAAGCATAATTATATCTAATGTGTGAATACTTTATGTGGCCCTGTTCTTGTCTGTTTCACAACTAAATAGGCATTGAGTTCAAAATAGCTACTTTTGATTTATATTTTAAAAAAAACTTTATTCAACAGTTTTACAACAATCTCAGTAGAACCCTAGATAGGGAATTTTTAAAAATCCGAGAAAAAGGCAATATTAACAGATATCCCATGATAAGAAAACCACATAGATGAATCACCTAGAGTTGAGCTTGACTTAAAGGACACTTTACCTTATAAGGCTGTCAGTCTCAATGTCCAGATAATAACAACTGGGTGGTAAAAGTATGCTTTGCTCAAGGCAATCTACTGGCAAAAGAATCTTTTAGCCAGAAACTGTATGATTCACTCTGTTCCCACCTTTCAGCTGCACAGCAGGAAGATTGCATCAATTTATACCCAGTTAATCTTGCACATCACTATGGCTCTGGTTGGAGTAAAGACCATGGCATTTGAGAACATCTCCTGCATTGGGCTAATTGGCAACATGGCTTCTGGGGTTTTGAGAGCTGTATAAAAGTATGGCCCCTTTTTCTAAGAAAAGTAGTACAAAGGCAAAGCAAACATTAATGAACCAGACCATTACTAGAATCCATCTGACTTTGTCAAAGGCTTGAGAATTAATTGCTCAAGCTGTGCAATTTCACTGCTTGAGCCAAGAAATACACCAGATCCAAGGTAGCAGCATTATATGAGTCCTGATCAAAGTCCCCAGCTTGGCTTTTCTCTAATTATTGTCTAAGCTAAAAAAAAACCTGAAGGAGATGTATTGTCCTTTCAAAACCTAAGCCCAAATCTAGGATTTGTTAAACACTGTTTTTATCTTATGTGCCTTTTCTTCCTAGAAACACACAGCAGATGCCTTCAGCCATTAAGATCCAGGATCTTCCAAGATCAATCCATTTCTGCCAGCCTCTGGCTTTGAAATCTTGCATTGTTTGGCAAATTCAAGACATGCCATGAACAAAACTGGATCAGGTAAAGCTTTTTTCTGGTATGGTGATGAACTGTTGGCTAAATTTTATTTGTTTGATGTTCTGCATCTCAGCTATTGGGAGGCAAAGCAACCACATCTGAAAAAAGGAGGTTAGTATCAAGAATTTCCAAGGGTCAATAATATGAATATTAATTGTGGTATTTGGGAATGAGAATGAGCATGCTCAGGGACATATTTAGATGTGAGAGTCCCCATTCCTGCCTAAGTGGCTGTCATAGCTTCTTCAGAAATATTTCTTTTCTCCAAGACTGTGTACTTTATATAACTCACACCATGGATGGTAATAATAAATTGACAAGCACTGTTTCAGCATCCTTCCTCATTCTTGCAATTGATTTCCTTAAATCTTGCAGTTAATAGAAAAACAGATGCAAAGATTTATGTGGCAGGATCTGGGTATATAAAGGCAAATCTCCAAATCAAGTTGGTGCTGGGAATTAAGGCAGAATAGAGAGTTCATGCTCACTCAGCCCCAGAACCCATCCCTAACAACCAGATTTTTCTGAAAAAGTGGCTTTGTCATTTAATTCTTATTAAAAGTATTTTTACTGAAACTTTTTAACAGTATAAAAGATAATATAAAATAAGTTTAAAAGAAACAAAACAAATAGGCTAAAGAGAAATAGAAGGGAAAAATAGAGGTGAGGAAACATAAAAAAGGGAAAATATTAAAGAAGTGACATTTGATCATTTTTCCAATAGTTACAAACTTAATATATTAATATATTCCTCCCACTTTGAAATTAAATTACATAAATCACTTCTTCCCATACCCAGCCATTTTCAAGTGGCAAATCCAAAAGTCATTAACTCATTTCTATCCATTTTCAACAAAAAGTCCAGAAAGAGTTTCCAGTATTTTGTAAAAATACTTATTATCTATCCCTGATCAAACAACCAATTTGTATTATTTTATCTTATATATTGTTCTAGCTTTATTAATCCTTAACTTGACATTAAGATGTTATTGTAGGACCTGATATCCATCCATGTCTTCTTCCTTCCATTCTAATTTTTTAAAGGTACCAAAGTGCTCTTATTACTGTTTTCATCAAGTGAAAACCTTTTGTCTGAAACATGATTTTTTAATCTTGTAAGCCCAGTAATTGTCCATTATCTACATTTTTTTTTGCTCTTGACTTAATATTTGTGTTTTATCCCAGGATTTCTGTTTTGTTTTCCAAAATTGCCAACTTGAGTTATATTTGCTTCACCTTTCTACTCAGTTATCCTGCAAATTATTCAAATATATTTTTCATATCTTCTTCCATCTTTTCTTTCCTCTCTTTTAAAGTTGCATTCACAAAAGCAGTTATTGATGCTATTACTGTAGCTGTAACATTCTTTCCCAATTCCTCAAAGATCCTTTCGAATATCTCAAGTGTAATCCTTTTTCTGTCATTTCCATAAGTTTTACTACTGTTCTAGTAACAGCCATTTCAATAGACAAAGAATAAATAAAATACGACCTTATTTTTTACCACCACCCCCTTGCTTTTTCTGGATCATTAAGTCTTTAGTTCCATTTAACATTTTGTAGTTCTGCACTCAGATGGTCTTTATCAACTTTCGTTTATCTTTTGTTTTGCAGACCTAACCAATCATTTCCAATTAATCCATACAAAACTCTCCCATGGAAATACAGATTACTTATTTGTTTCAAAAATTATTTAAAGTCAATAATTTTAAAGTCAACAATTTCCTTAGTTGATTTTAAAATTTCTTGGCAACTTTTTGCCCTTAATCATTTTTAAATCCTTTAAATTGGTTCATCCTTAATCTGGGGTGAAGGATCATTCACTGGGTGGCTTGATTGCTCTGCTCCTCTGAAGATCTCTTTAACTTTAAGATAATTGTCTTCCAAATTTATATAAAAAGTGGGGGGTGGTTGTTTGCGAAACCAATGTCTTTATGCGGGTTGTGAGCTTGCTATATCTTCCATGGCTGCTGTTGTTCAGACTCACAGAATGCCTGCAAAATCTCTTTAGATCTTGTGGGTCTTCTTATGAGGAACAGACTTTTGGACCAAAGTGGGCAATCTCCTGGACTTTCCTTGTCCAGGGAAGCACCATTGGCTTTCTTTGCCATATTGTCTCTGCTGCTTGCGGAGGCACAGAGACCACCATTTCTCCCCTGCCTGGAATCTGCTTTGCAATTTAATTCTATAGAGAATCTCTATCTTCAGCTCACAGCCACCAAGGATCAGAGAAATTGGCCTCTGATTAACTTACAGCATTGCATAATACCAAAAAGGAATAAACTTCAGTTGTGGAGCTCATAGCTTAGAGAATAGAGGATGAATATGACTCTATTATTCTATCATTTTTGTTTTTACTACTACTATTACTACTAATTTGTACACTCTTCTCCTTCTTAGGCAGCCCAAGATATTATTTTGCCTTTTTTTGTCTTATAAAGTGCCAGTAGAGATGGCCCAGCATCTCAGAATATTTTGCACAAATAGAAGACCCAAACAATTGTCTGTTCTAATCACAAACTCAAAAGAGCAGGTTGCTAATGCCTACAGGTGGCTGGCTGGCAAAACCCATCAGAAAAGCACAAAAAGGCTATGCCTCTAACTAATATGTCTCACTGCTTGGAAAATCCTTGATTTAGTTTTGAGTGAGGCAAAGCATTACTGAATATAGTTTCAGTGCAAACTTTTGCATTACAGAGACGCTATATCTCTCCATTTGGGGTTCTTAATCATATTTTTTTTACTCTTTTATTTGAGTTGAGTCTTCTGTTTCGTATACCATTCAAAGGCACAGACGCCCAATTATAAGAATAGCAGCAACCCTCTTCATCTCACTGCTTTCAGAGTCACTGATGTTCACTGGAAAGTCACAAACTTCAGTGTGATTCTATAAAGCATTGCAGCTTTAGAATCAAAACTTTGAGCCAGAGTGAGCCTCTACAATAATATTGTAGAGAAATTACATCTCTACAATTAGAGGCCTACAACTCCCTTTCAGGCCACTTCCATGCTAACTCAGTAAGATGTACTATATCCTGAGGAGATTACAAAGGCCTTGACAGCTGGGTTAATGCATTATTTATTTGATGTTTGAATGGTATCAGTGAATATTGGAGCACAATTTAGTAGCATCGGACAAACACAATCACTGGAAAAGAGTAATGAAACTAGTTTTGGAAAAATGAAAAGTAGGAGAAACAGCATTAATAAGAATAATGCAGAGAGTGCATTGTTGTCATTCTAGTGAGTCCGACATGACAATACAGAGAAAAAGAAGTACCAGCTTAGATTGGTTCTTGTGCTTGTGATGGGAATAGCCATCATTTCTTATTTGTATGGTTTATTTGCCTATTCATAAGAGTGTTGCTAGTTGCACAGTAGTCTCTATTACAAAAAGAATATATCCTTCATCTGCAGAAATCATGCAATATGTATCACTGGAACCAGATCCTGGCTCTTGTCTCGTTATTGTATTCTGATAAGGTAATGCTCTCATATTGGACAGGTGGTGTTCCTGTGTATATTGGAGAGACCAATCAGTATTGTACTCTAATTGCACATGGACTAGATAATGTGGAGGTCATTATCAGCATGGAGTATATGGTAGTAAATGGTTGGAAGTGACAATCCCATGAAGACTGGGAGGGTAGATGTTATGCTATCTTTAAAGTGGTATTGTGTTGCTGTTTTCTTTGCTGGGATGTTTGCGCGTGCACACAAAAAGAATCCCCAGCTATGTGACCCAGACATTATACTGGTGTTAATGGCTATCTGAATCAATCAGTCAAACCCAAAAAATTGAAGCAATGAACAGCATGCACAATATCCATACTCTGGACATATGATGTAGACAGATGGTCTAGAAAAAACAGATAGCTTGGCAAAGCTGAGAGAAATAGAAGAATGGAAAGACCAGGGATAACACAGATGGATGAGATCAAGGAGATTATAGGATGAAATTGCTTCTGATGGTTACTAAGGATAGGCTGAGATAGAAAGCATTTCTCTGTACAAATGAAACTGTTTGAATAGCTCCTGTCTAACTAGCAAACCATCACTGTTAACAGAATCACAGGAATGCTCTGTTAATTTTGTACAGGTGCTAATATATGTGCATATTTACTGGCAAAGAGTGGGAAGCATAAAAAATAAAACAAAAATAAAAAAATAAGATTCTTTTTTTCCCCCTTTTCACACCAACAACCTCAATCAAATTCTGAAAATTACATCAAAGTACTTCTGAAAAACTTGGCTGGCTGACGCAGAATATCACCACCTGACCAGGATATAAATAAGCTGCCTTCTCCTTTAGAAAGATCAAAATAGTGCAGGCAACAGTATTCCTTGCGACAGTTTATTGAAGTGAAAGTTTGAAGAAGCAGGATAGAAAGAATATTGACACATTTGAATTTTGGTGTTGGAGAAGACTCCTGGGAATAATATAGACAGCCAAGGAAACAAACGAGGGGAGCATTGAACAAATCAACTTAGAGTTCTCACTCAGTGTACAAATGACCAGGCTCCAATTATCCAACTTCAAACACATGCAAAGACCTGTCTCTCTGGAGAAGGTTCTAGTGCTGGCAAAGGTGGAAGGGAAGAGGACAAGCAATAACAAGGCTGATAGACTCGATTACAGTGGCAATGGAGAAAATTTCTCGGTATGGTTGCTAAGAGTCATGGTGGCGCAGTGCTTAGAATGCAGTATTGCAGGCTAAATCTATCCACAGCCAGGAGTTCGATCCTGACCGGTTCAAGGTTGACAGAGCCTTCCAGCCTTCCGAGTCGATAAAACGAGGACCCAGATTGTTGGGGGCAATATGCTGACTCTGTAAACCGCTTAGAGAGGCTTGTAAAGCAGTGTGAAGTGGTATATACGTCTAAGTGCTATTGCTATTGATTTGATAGAACATTATCATCCAATCAACGCTTCTTTAGAGATTTACTATAAAGAAAAGAAAATATTGCTTGTAGTGAGCAAATAGCAAAAATACGATGATAAAAAAAGTACTCCTTTGGAGGAGCTCTTTACAGTGGATGATGCCTCTTCCCTATCTTGTCTCTACCCCATCATTAAGTAATAATTTACATAAATGAACACATACATTAGCAGTTTTGTTAGTACCAAAAGCAATATTGTCTGAAGATGATCTATTAATTTGGCTACACTCCTTATTCTTGCTGTTTGACATTTAAATTATATGAGCAAATCTGTTCCTTTTAAAGCAAACGTTTTCTCCTTACCTTCTTCATCTGTAGTTAGTTCAAATTCCCTGGGATTATCTGTAGTTTGAACAGATCTCAAAAGTGGTGGACAGATAATTTCTCCATTAGGACCTGTCAGAAGGATATTGAGCGAAGTGCTTTTATGGCTTTCTTGAAATTAAGAAGATAGAGGTTGAGAGAAAGAGGAATAATAATGTATCAGTGGAAATAAATTCTCTAGACTAAGAGAAAATCTCAGATTTAACCAATATTGGAAATCAGCAACATTTGAAATCCTAAATATTTCTAAACAAACCCTTACAGGTAGTGCTTGACTTACAACCATGATTTCTAACAAGGCAGTTAAATGAGTTGCAACCAATTCTCACCCTTCTTTTTTTTTTGCCATGGTTGTTACACAATTCACTGTAGTTGTTAAATGAATCATGCAGTTATTAAGTGAATCCTGTTTTCCCCCATTAACTTTGTTTGTCTGAAGCTGCCTGGGAAAGTTGCAAATGACAATCCCAGCATATCATAAATACATGCCAGTGGCCAAGCCCCCAAATTTTGATCATGTGACTGTGTGGATGCTGTGATGGTCATATGTGCAAGGACTGGTTATAAGTCATTTATTTCACTGCTGTTGTAACTTCAAACGGTTACTAAATGAATGGTTATAAGTCGAGAACTATCTGTATTTTAGTGGTTATATTCATGAATATCTGCAGTCTTCATATGTGTAAATTTACGAGTTTGACATATAATTTAAGAAAACTCAGCTATTTATAATCTTTAGCAAATGGAACCATTGAAGAAAAGCTGTTTAAAACTGAGCAATTCTAATTAATGGCCATTTAAGCTCATGCTATTGTTAACTAAAATTTATCTGACCTATTTGTTCTGTGTTGTCAGTTCCAGTGGACACTTCTCTCTTTCTTTTCTTCCCATCATTCAGTGCAAACTTCCCTGAATTTATTAGGGGTAGATAAAAAGTATCTTGAGAAACCCTTAGGAGGCCGTCATTGATAGTTTGCTTCCGCTTGTTTCTATGTTTGGGGTTTAAAACTAGGTCATTTGGCAAAAGGGCTGACTGCTTATCAATGACATCAGTCTCAGATTTGATTTCTTTAGAACAAGTCCCTGCAAAGAAAGAGAACAAATCATAACAGTTGCTGAGCCACAATCAAAATATGAACATACCCAAATTAAAACTAACATGTTCAAAGTTTATGGTTAATGTATAATCACATACAATGCAATTATCTATACGTCTACTCAGAAATAAACTGAATTCAGGTAAATATGCATGTAACTATGGCCTTGATATCTACCTTGCAGAAAGTATGGAAACTTTAGAATTATATAATGCTGACAATTAAAAATGCAACGCGCTCTGCTTTAGTTCATTTCTGCAATTGTTTAGCATTATTGTAGTAATGCATAAACTAAGCTGAAAGGAGGCCTGAAAGTAAACTTGTAATAAAATGGAAATGGTCATCAATTTTGTACAACATTGACTAAATAATTGTGAATTTGATATTTATCTCCAAAGAAATGTGCAAATCCTTGTACAAAAAGAGTAAGAGTTGAACTAGTGTAACAGTACACCATATATATCTTTGAGCTTGCAAGGTTAATCTAGATAAGAGAACTTGGCTTGAACACTGTGTATATCCTTTGAGTAAATCTGGACTTTAATTGTGTTTGAGGTATGCTGCCCCAAATATGAGTTTACATATATTGTGTGCCTGTAAATTTAAGAGAAAGGGAATGTAATAGATGGGTGTGGCTGTACCTCTTGAGCTTTTTGCTTTAGCTGGAGACTCTGACTGAACCAGCAGTGGAAGGATCACAAGTTCTTTTGAAAGCTCACTGGGTTTTATTTTTTCCCTTTGAACGCTGGGTGAGCTTTCAGCTATTTGAGGTAACTTGCAAAATTCTGGCACCTGGAGAAAAACAGCTTCAAGGCACTTTTTAATATAGCGAATGCAACAGATCTTTGACAGTTTTTGCACAACAAATTGTTCCAAATGACAGAAAACACATCAAAATCATGTGCCTAAAAATGCACACTTACCCAGCTATGGACAGATTTTATAAAAGGGGTGTGTGTATGTGTGTCATTTTTTCCAGCCTGATCCCTCTTGATACATGGCATTGCTCCCAAAATTCAACTAGCATGGCCAATATAGCCTGGGGATTAGAAGAACTAAAGTCCAATTCCCTTGGAGGATACCCAGTGGGGAAGGCTGTGTTAAGCTTTTTGCCATGCTATTTAGGAGAATTTCTGTTATATATACAACTTGAAAAAAACGTATACAGGACGCAGTGCAATAAACCGTTAAACAGGCTTAATTCCCCTTGATTTTAATGAGACGCACAGTTTGATCTGTTCAGTGGAGTTCCCTCCAATTAAAATTGAATTGCAGCCTCAGGGACACTGAATTACATCATATTGTACCACAGAGTACAATTTCCCCTTATTGGGATATACTTTGGGAATGATTAATTGTTGGACGCACTATTGTATTTCAGTCGACCTGTGAACAAGGTTAGAATAGGAGGCTATGCAGAATGCCGAAGACTAGATCACTAGCCATATTTATTAAATTGGTAACCTCTCCTCCATTCCTAGATCTATTAATTCATTGATTTAATATTTTCTTAACTTTGTAACAATTGCCTCCTTATCATTTTTTCATGCAGGAGACCTATAGAGGCATACTTGAAATCTCCCATGCAAACCAATCTTGCCTCAGACTTGTCTTCAGCAAAATAGAGCACCATGTAATCTCCAATTTATTCCATATACAATGTGTAGTTTTAATCCTCTTTTAAAGCTAATAAATTCTAAATATTGAACTATTTTTATGGTTCTTAGGCATTCGCCTCCCCAAAATAGTAGGATTTGGCAGATGGGCAAAAGAACTGACCAGCTTCCTGTGTTTCTTTGTGATTTCATCTTGCTCTTTGCTACCTCCTTGATTAATCAGGGGAAACACTTCTGTGTCTTCAGAGAGTCCTCTTCCTCTGCTAGCAGTGCTCTTCAGGTGATTTTGGTTAACTATGAAACAAACAGGAAAACAGAGATCCAAAATTGCCTTCCTTCTTTCTAGCCATGGTTAATTCTCATCAAAATCTATGAAGGAACTGTTATAGCTGAACTGAAGATTGAATCAATACTAGCCATATTTATTAAATTGGTAGCCTTTCCTCCATTCCTAGACTTATTAATTCATTGATTTAATATTTTCTTAACTTTGGAACAATTGCCTCCTCTGTTCACTCTGTGTTCGCTCTGTGTTCACTCTGTGATAGGTTGTAGATATTACATTGGAAATGGAGCCCACATGACAGAATGCTTCTTTACAACTTTACATGCAAAAAACTAGCATACTCTTTTCCCTGATATGCTCCCCACCACCACCTTTTAGTGGTATAAAATTCTCAGGTGGATACTATCTACAAATTATTATGTTCCAGTCGTGGCTTGCCATTTCTTTGTAAGGAAGCTCTCAGATTACACAAGGCTGCTATGTTGGGCAATGTCTTAAATAGTTTTATATTACTGTAGAATATGCTTTCCAACCAAACATTATACCAGCTGGCAAAAACCAGTTTCCAATTCTTTGTATCTCTCTCTTTTCCAGAAGTTGCAGGATTTGCTTCTGATATAAAAGAAGCTATTTATCAGAAAGCAAGTGTAATATAGCAGAGTGTAGCCCGCATGGTGATATTTGTTGGTTTTTGTACTTAATTCAAAAAATTCCAGCAGAGGGAGGTATAATGACTGTGTTTGCATACCATGCTAACTGTCTGTTACCTGGCTGTGCTTTAGTCAATTAGCTCAATGTTCTCAATCCACATAATATTATGAACCTTTATTTGTTTGCTCATTAAATAGTTCTTCTTTTCTTCAGTACAAATCTTAGGTCTTCCTGATTTTAGTCCAATTTCTGGATCACTACATTATGCAGACTCGATTTTTACCAGACAGTAACTACAACGTCATTGGCATTTTGGTTTGTGGTTCAATGTGTCATGTACACAAATATACAAATACAACCATCCTGCAACATCATTAATTACTGCGTTCTAGAATACTGAATACCTTTATCTGAATAGCAGAAACACTGGTGCCACTAATGGTTCTCAATTACTCACTGCCTCTACAAATAAAAATATAGTAGTGGATTTTAATTTGGCTCATAAATTTGCAACGTTTTCTTACCACTGTATGTGATCTTTTTTCCAGGAAAGAAGCCACCATAGAAATTCACATGGGATTGCTCACACCAAAATTCAGAAGTGTCAATTCGTGTATTTCCCAATAATGGAAAATTTACTGATTGGTTTGGCATTTCACAGTTATGTGGCTCCTTCTTGGTCCTTCCACCTTGGTGACATTCTACCCCTCTGTCCTAAAAGAAGGTAAACAAGACCACTTGAAAGGCTGCATTTAAAAACCAGCAAAGAGAAAAAAACCCAACTGTTCTATTCATAAGAAAATAAAGAGTCCTCTTGCACTAGCAGTTTATAACATCATCTAATCACCACTATGGGAAGACAAAGCTGCAGTGATATACAGTAGCACCACAACAATGGCTGGATGCACCATAAATTGCTAGCCTGTCCAGCAGAAAGACATTTCTGTCCTATCCCTTTGTTCTCACAATGGTCAACCAGATACTAACAAAAAGCTCACAACACAATATTAAGTTCATAGCATTATGTTGATTGTCTTGCTCTGCAGCTATTATTGAGAGGAATACTGTCTCTAATACTGGTAAGATAATGAAGCAGTCATTAAGTAGCAGTAGCCTCAACTTCCATTAAGCAGCCACTGACGTATCCTCCACAGATCTGTCTAATTCCCTTTGAAAACTCTCACCTTGGTGGCTAATATTGTGTAAGGCAAAACTTCCTTTTATCTATCTTCATTAAATGAACCCCAGGACTTCTATATGATGCTAGCAGAGAACAATTCATTAGATAAATAAAGCTCTCCATATAGTAATGTTCTAATAACTTCTATATATCCCCCCCTGCAAACTGCTAAATATAAGCAGCCTGGTAATTTATAAAGCTATTGCATTGTATATAATCATTCAAATGGCCATGAGTTCAAGTCCCAGTAAAGGATTTGAGCCTCACAGAATAACATCTGGCCACTCACATCTGACAATCTGATGATCTGATGACCAATAAGGTGAAACCAGCAATATCGTGCCTCCTGGTGGCCAAAAGATATAAAAATGAACTAAAGGCTATAGAACCTACCTTTCTCTTTGATATCAAGATAACAGAGGGACCCTCATTTGGGGTAGTTTATTTAACTTTCCAAATTACCATTTAAAGGTAAAATGCTTGCCTTTATTTCAGAAGAATACAATATCAGGAGAAAGGAAAACAAAATGGCAAAGGATATTTTTCTCCTCTTTATAAAAAAGGAGGAAATTTAGCGGTTATACTGTTCTCATTGCTTCAGCAGTAGTTACAGTTTAAAGGTTTTATTTGGTTTATATGGGGAGGTGCAGTGAATTATCCATATATTTGAAAGCTTCCTACTGCTGGACAATCATACTTGGTTAGGCGTCACTTTCATAATTTACTTATCCATATTATCTTTGTACGTATGAAACACACATAGGGAGGGAGGGAGAGGGAGAGGGAGAGAGAGAACATTTTGTTTTGAATCTCTCTATTTTTCCCTAACATTTCACTATTAGAGCATTTCACCAAGGCAGCCTTCAGCGGCGCTATCTTGGAAGATCAGCTTCAAAAGATAACATGCAGATATTCCTACACACTAAAAAAAAAGGAAGACATATGGTGGCCAACATCTTATAAAAACTGAGAAGGAGAGGAGAAACAAATAAAAGTTTGCTACCAAACAAGTACTAATGATAAAAATAATTATAACACAACAGCAGTAGCAGTAGCAGTAGTAGTAAAATTATTGAAGCTTCTTCCTATAATACACTTTGTGATTGCAGTAAATTGTAAATTGTATGTAAAACACAATATAACCTTAAAACAAAGGTGGGAGTGAGAGGTTGCAATTCATCTCCAACTTCCTTATGTTCCCTCTCTCCCATCCCATTACATCGTCACACCCTCACCTGTTCTAAGATATACACCTTTCCAGCCAGCTATTAGACAGAGGGCTAACTAAAATAAAGGAGCTTTTTAACTGTTGCCCCTCTTTTTTTGGAACAGCCTCCCCTCCCCTTTAAAGCCCCACTAAAGTAGGCCCTAGAAAAGCTACAACAATTTCTTTTTCAGCAAGCCTAGGGGACAAGCGCGTCATGAGGCTTTCCTGAGGTCTAATGCTCTGTTTTGAACTGAGTCTGTTTATTGTCCCTGGCAAGAAACTGTGACTTAACAGTTATTCAATCTTGATGAAAAACAATTATGGAATAGGAGATGTAAGCCACTCAGACACAGTGACAATAGGAACAGCATAACAGGTCAGCAAATACATATATCCCCACATATGTCCTCTGAGGCATTCAAGCCACCCTTGCATCTCTGCAAGATCATTCAACTCTTTATTTTATTGATGGGAACAGGACATCATTAAGCGGTTGGGAGCTGGAGAAACTATTTGATGGGGAAAGAAAGTATAATACCTCAGAGATCTGCCAGTGTGCCTCATTCTGATTCCAGATGCTTTCTCTAGAATGCTGTGGTTGAAGATGAAAACTCAGTTTTCTTACAGAAATTCTTAAAGGGATTCGACCTGTTTCTCTGGCATTATGTTCTGCGTCACCTTTCATCAGGCAGGCTTTATTTTCTGACTTTTTACGCAATGGAGGACCAACACCTAAGAAGTAAGGAACATCACAGCCCGGAAATAAATGACCACCAAGTGGCTGCATTAAGTGAGGAACAATTATGATTCAGCCTCATCTTGTCTGTGCTCTTCACAAATACGTCTAAGCATGTTCAGTGGCTCACTCCTAAATAGGATTGGCTGCTTTCATAAATCAGGCTTAACAAACGACCATCCCATTCATTTGCTTTAGAAACTTTAAACTGGATGTTTTCCTAAAAATAGTACAGGTAGTCCTTGATTTATGACAATTGAGCCCAACATTTCTGTTGCTAAGTGAGACATTTGTTCAGTGAGTTTTGCCTCATTTCACGACCTTTCTTGCCACAGGTGCTAAGTGAACTACTGCAGTTAGTATACTAGAGGTATTCACTTGCATTAGAAAATATTGATGCTTTTTCTTTTTTATGAATATTATGACATGATGTCACAATATGATTCCATAATACGATATATTATAGAAGATGTTCGCAGTTTACCTTAGTGAAATAAAGGAGAATAATGCACCAACATTTATTTTATTTTTTTAGGGAATGTATATACTGCCTCAATCTCATTAGACTCTCAGCAATTTAGAAGTTACATGTATGTTGGGTAGTTAAATGATGATCATCTCTGTCAGTGACTGGTAAATGGTCTATAACTCTTAGTAACAAGGCCATCACCCAAGAGTTTAACAGTTTGGCAGGCTTATTATAGAGAACAGGACACAGTACTCCAGGATCCTGTTCCAAAACTCCTTAGGGCAGAGTTCCCCAACCTTTCTGGCTTTGCAGACTGGTGGAGGGGGGTGGGGAAGAGGGGATGGTTCCGCATGAGCGGCCTGCAAGCGTGTGCATATGTATTATTTATTTATTTATTTATTTATTTATTTATTTATTTAATCATATTTATATACCGCCCTATCTCCCAAGGGACTCAGGGCGGTTTACAGGCACTAAAAACAGATAAATAGAATATAAATACAATATAAAACATTTAAAAAACTTATTCTAAAGCCCGTCCAATTAAAAAATAGAAATAAAACCCAATTTAAAACCCAAAATTTAAAATCTAGCTCAGTCCTGCACAATTAAATAAGTATGTTTTAAGCCAGCGGAAGGTCCAAGGTCCAAAGCTGACGAAGTCCGGGGTAGATCGTTCCAGAGGGTGGGAGCCCCACAGAGAAGGCCTTCCTGGGCGCCGCCAGACGACATTGCCTCGCTGACGGCACCCTGAGGAGACCCTCTCTGTGAGAGCGCACGGGACGGTGGGAGGTATTCGGTCGCAGTAGGCGGTCCCGTAAATAACCCGGCCCTATGCCATGGAGCGCTTTAAAGGTGGTCACCAAAACCTTGAAGCGCACCCGGAAGGCCACAGGAAGCCAGTGCAGTCTGCGCAGGATAGGTGTCATATGGGAGCCACGAGGGGCTCCATCTATCACCCGCGCAGCTGCATTCTGGACTAACTGTAGCCTCCGGATGCCCCTCCGAATGGAGCTGTATGCAGCTCCATTTGTGCAAGCAGCGATCACATGCACCACTGCTTGTGCAAATGGACCGTTCTCACCCGTGTTTGTTTGCTGCTCACGCAGATGGGGATACATGCCTGCACACTTGCTGCCGCTTCCGCGGCCCAGTTCCAAATGCCCAGTTCACGGCCCAGTAATAGGCCGCACTGCAGCCTGGGGGTTGGATACCTCTGCCTTAGGGAGTTAAAGTTAATATTCAGACCTTGAATTGTACTTGGAAACAGACTTGCAGGCAGATGGGAAAAAAGGGGTCACATATCCCCAGAAATTTTTCCCCCATCCCATTTGAAGTCAACCAGGAGGCAGTAATTCCAATCTCATGAATGTAAAAACATGGGCAAACCAGGAGCAGATATAGCTGATACTCCAAACCATTCCTGGCAACAACCTTGGAGGCATCTGCAGAGCAGCAAAGGGAGAGCTAATAATTTTACAGACTTCCATCATTGTGATGTAAGCATCTAATTATGGCTTTTGTGTGATTATATCATGCATGTTGCCCCTTTGACATAATCCTAAATTGTTATGGATGTCTTTGCAAAAATTAAAATCCAATCATAACTAATTCTGTTAAAATATTTGTATTTGTACTATACCTGAATAAGTCTGTTCTTCTAGTTCACTTTGTGAGTACAAGCAAGGAGTGTAGAAAATATGTAGATTATAATTTGGTGGAATAGCTGATAGATCCTGTAATTTCTTCCTGAGAGCGGCTGCATTTTCCTTAAACAACAAGGGGTCACTAATATATCCTGAAAAATATACAACATTCACCTGCCATTGGGTAAAATAACTCAACATTGATCTGTCTATTGAGTATTGTCTACGATACATCAACTGGGAACGGAAAGGGATTGAAATGGAGACCCTTTGCTCACAAAGCATATGTTTTAATTATTTAAACAGAGGATAGGCATAGCATGCGAGGAAAGAGCTAAAAATTTTCTCTCTGCAAATTATTATTAAGCACAATTTGTCATCAAATTGTGCAGCAATTTGGGCCCAATCTACTCTCAAGTACGATGCTATTTTCTTCTATATATTTGAATTGATTCTGTAATGAAGGTCAAGACTGATCTGAAAATATACTTTCTACCATTTAATTTTCTGTTTCATCAGAGAAGGTGAGAATGACTATCTTAATAATTTGGGTTTGTTTTCTTACAATACTAACCTGCATTCTGAAGCTTTTGCAAAACACTTGGATTCCAGCTTTGGGAGAGTTTGAGGAGGTACCTCTTGGCTGAATAGCCTGGTCTCATCGATCTGACCATCTCAGAGTCTGAATCTCTCAGGAAGTACAGATAGGGCTGCTGAGCAATTCCTTTCTTATCTTGCCACAGCTTTAATATGAAAACAAAATATCAAAAGCTTAAAATGGGTGCCTCTACTTAAAACTGAGGAACAATAGATTTTATTCAGTTTTTCCCCAACATTTCTTTGAAAGTATTGCCAGCTCGCTGAGTTAGAGAGGAAACAATGTGGTGGTTCAGACAGACAGATAAAAAAGAGAGCCTCTTTATGGGTTGGGCTTGGGGATGTCTGAGTGTTCTCAAATGCCAAATCCTTTTATGATTTCAGTTTAATTGCTAATGTTTATTTTGTTGCACTGGTTCTTATTTTAACCTTCTTACTGAAAAAAAAAGTAAGCTGCTCAGAATTCTTTCAGAATGGAACATCATATAAATCCTACTAAATAAATAAATAATGGAAAACTACAAAGAGCCAAGTGATTGTGAAGGTAGGCATATTGTATATTGTAAGAGCAGGTTAGAAAACAGCCAGGCATATATGGCTTTGGCAGCACATGCTAAAAAGAATAATTTGAAATTTCAGTGTATTTTGAACTGAAAAAAATAAACTCTTTTGGCTAATAGCTGGGGAATAATCAGCCCTTTTAGTAGTTTTGCAACTGGTCTTGAAAGGTTTGCAATTTTTTATACAACCAAGCAAGAATACTTTAGTCTTTCAAATTTATTTGAAATGAAATCTGTGCCATTGTAAAACAACCTAATATTCCATCCAGAAAAGCGCTTTTTCTCTCTCTCTTGAGAGAAGGGACTCCCATAGGAATACCTTGTAGTAAGATGGATGGCCAACACATTTATTAAATAAATAATAAATAAGTAAATTAGACTTTCAGGAAAATCAAGGTCCAGGTGGGGATTTTATAAATATGCCTGTAGGGGTCTCTGCATGCATATCTCACTGGATTAGGAGCAGCACCTAATTGTCCAGCATCAGTTTGATAAATTCCTGTGGACTTCCAGAGACATTTACAAATGTATGTAACATGCAACCCCTTTTTGGTTTCTGTAGTGTGACTGTCTTACAAAGCTGAGTAATCTGATGTATTTGTGAAAGTGAATGACTGCTTTCCTTGGAGGATTGATGGGGAATCCTCATAGTAAAGAGGAAATGCAAGTTGTGATAATGGGAAATAGCCTCCCATATCTGGGATGTAAATATTCAGAAGAACACAAGACGGCAATAAAGAGTTAGAACTTTTTTTTGCTCTCCTCTGTCTCTGGGTGTTATGTGGACTCTTTCAGCCCAGCTATAGTAGACTTATAGGGGAACTATTTACATTGCCTAAACCTTAAAGTAATATTTAAAGACAATATACTTGAATTCTTGAAGCAATGCTGAGAAAAGGAGAAAATATTTTTTATGACTCACCATTGCACTCATTTCACATACTAGTAAGGTTATGCTTAAAATCTTACAAGCTAGGCTCCAGCAGTATGTGGATCGAGAACTACCAGAAGTACAAGCAGGATTTCGTAGAGGCAGAGGAACTAGAGATCAAATTGCAAACATACGCTGGATCATGGAGAAAGCTAGGGAGTTCCAGAAAAACATCTACTTCTGCTTCATTGACTATGCTAAAGCCTTTGATTGTGTGGATCACAACCAATTGTGGCAAGTTCTTAAAGAGATGGGAGTACCAGACCATCTTATTTGTCTCTTGAGAAACCTGTATGCGGGTCAAGAAGCAACAGTGAGAATTGGAAACGGAACCACTGATTGGTTCAAAATTGGGAAAGGAGTCCAGCAAGGATGTATACTATCACCCTGTCTATTTAACTTATATCCAGAGCACATCATGAGAAAGGCAGGGCTCGATGAATCAAAAATTGGAATTAAGATTGCTGGGAGAAATATCAACAATCTCATATATGCAGATGATACCACTCTAATGGCAGAAAGTAAAGAGGAACTAAAGAGCCTCTTGATACCGGTGAAGGAAGAGAGTGCAAAAGTTGGTTTGAAACTCAACATTAAGAAAACTAAAATCATGGCATTCGGCCTTCTCAATTCCTGGCAGATAGATGGGGAAGAAATGGAGGTAGTGACAGATTTTATTTTCCTGGGCTCCAAGATCACCGCAGATGGGGACTGCAGCCAAGAAATTAAAAGACGCTTGCTCCTGGGGAAGAAAACTATGGCAAATCTAGACAGCATACTAAAAAGCAGACACTTCACCCTGCCAACAAAAGTGCATATAGTCAAAGCTATGGTTTTATGGTTTTCCCAGTTGCAATGTATGGCTGTGAAGGCTGGACCATAAGAAAGGCTGAGCGCCAAAGAATTGAGGCCTTTGAACTCTGGTGCTGGAAAAGACTCCTGCGAGTCTCTTGGACTGCAAGGCGAACAAACAAGTCAGTTCTAGAGGAGATCAACCCTGACTGCTCTTTAAAAGGCCAGATCCTGAAGATGAAACTGAAATACTTTGGCCACCTAATGAGAAGGAAGGACTCACTGGAGAAGAGCCTAATGCTGGGAAAGATTGAGGGCAAAAGAAGAAGGGGACGATAGAGAACGAGGTGCCTGGATGGAGTCACTGAAGCAGTAGGCACGAGTTTAAATGTAGGCATGAGGATGGTAGAGGACAGGAAGGCCTGGAGGAACGTTGTCCATGGGGTCATGATGGGTCAGATATGACTTAGCAACTAACAACCACAACGTCCCATAAGCACTTTATTTATACACCACTCTTCTCACCTAAGTGATTCTAAAGTGACTAACTAAAGTGACTTTAAGTTGAATGGAAATAAAACAATGTCAGCTGCTGGGTAAAATGACCTTTATGCTCTCCTAATCTTCTCTTTTTTAGGAAGTGATTATTTCATAGTGTATTAATAAACTTCTCCCTGCAACTTTCTAATTTAATTTTTTTTCAACTCAAGAAAGGAGCATCAGGTTTCCTTTCTGGCAGCTAACATTTTATTTCTACTCCACCCCCAATGTGCCATTTGTTTTCCGTCTGAGACAACAGAGAGGAAACAAAATGACAGCAATTAGAAGAGAACGGGGTTCAGGGCAGGGGTGAAATCCAGCAGGTTCTGACAGGTTCTGGAGAACCGGTAGTGGAAATTTTGAGCAATTTGGAGAACCGGTAGCAGAAATTTTGAATAGTTTGGAGAACTGGCAAATACCACCTCTGGCTGGCCCCAAAGTGGGGTGGGAATGGAGATTTTGTAATATCCTTCCCCCAGGAGTGGAGTGGGAATGTAGATTTTGCAGTATCCTTCCCCTGGAGTGGGAAGGGAATGGAGATTCTGTAGTATCCTTCCCCTGCCACACCCACCAAGCCACACCCACAGAACTAGTAGTAAAAAAATTTGGATTTCACCACTGGTTCAGGGGTGGGTTCCACTTACTTTCGCTACCAGTTCGCACGGGAGCACGTGCATGCTTCTGCGCATGCGCAGATCGTCCATGATGACATAAGGGTGGGTGGCAGAGCCTTCCACTGCTGTTACTACCGGTTCGCAAGAACCGGATTGAACCAGTAGCCACCCACCATACATAACTATGTTGGATTGGTATAAGACCTCCAGGGCCAATGATGGAGCACTAACCACCAGCAATGGATTATTATGAAGTTCAATTCGCTAACTAGGGAACAACGGGCCTTGTCAGGTCACAGGAATTCTGCTACTACTTAGAGGTACTGCATGCTGACATTGACTCTAAATCTCAGACATTTACGGATACATGGGAACAGAAGTTATGTTCATATTATATGTACTTATGAAGAAGAATCCATCCTAATAGATAGATGTACTGTGGGAAAGGATTTTGGGTATTTTCAACTTTTCTCTGATTCTGTGTGGCTCTAGAAAACATCCTGTCTCTGATCAAATAAAGCTGGAGGAAGAGAAAGAGACTCAGAGAATGGATTGTGCTTAGAGATGACTGGGGGATCTTTGGTTCAGAATCCTTTCTTCTTTCTTTATTGAGCAGAAATTGTCTTCTATAATGATTTGAATATTTAATTTTATTGTCATATTGCTATTAAAACTTTCCAGAACTGAAACAATTTCATTGAATCAGAAGCTGCAATAAATCAAGGTTCTCTTTAGTTTCCATTTTATTTAAAAATTCTGAAGGTACTGAGATTGGGTTACCTCATGAAATATGCTTCCTGATTTAAATTCCCTTCTCCAAATTGTGGTGGCAAGGCAGGCCTTCTCTTCTTCAGTCCCCTTATCCTCCCTTTCATATGAATCAAGAATTAAAAAGCAGAGAGTTGACAAAACCTCTTGGTTTCTAACTAAGCTGAATGCTACTTTGTCTGGTACTTCTAGCATGTACTGGGGCTTTGTTAAGAAAATGACTCAAGTGGATTGAGTCAAAGCAGACATGCGTAGACCTGTTTGCTTTCTTTGGTATCAGCCAGTTATTTTCGGTTCTCAAGTTTCAGTTTGTACACTTGCGCTCCAGGGTATTTGTATAGGCATTTCAATTCCAGCACTTTATAGTTTCAGCAGCAAATCTTCAATAAGGCCTGTAAGTAACGGTTTAATGTAGAAGGAGCTTAGTCCTACTACTAGTTTATTTCAAACTTTGACTCATTATCATTCATGTTCATAGTGACTAAACATTTAAAATGTAACCATAAAAAAGAAATTTAAATGTTTCAAATTGTGCCATTTAAAATACTTGGTCAAAGAGAACATTTTCAACTGAAACTAATGCAAGATGATGGCTGTGACCAGATGATTGTAGCCCCTTTTTTGGTGCATGGATGCATATAAAAAGAAGTTACGTTTTCCTTTTACAGTTCTGGTTGCCATCTTGAATTCTCTGATTTTACCTTCAGGCACTCTTGGTTTTAGCTCCTTTTCCTGAAAATGGAAAGAGACCTAAACACAATTCGCAATTCTGGGTGGATGTCACTCATAGGAATGACACAGGATGGCAGCCCACAGAGAGTGCTTATTATGGATGTTATCTTTGGGGTACATCTAGAGGCTTTTAACACTAAATCTCACTGATTTATGGAGCTGGACACATTTACTTGGCATATGTAATATTCCCATGTTTTCCTAATATTTCCTTCCTTGCTTTTTTAAAGGAAAAATTGTTAAGGAGAAAAGGCCAGAATAATTGGGTAGCTCTCCATTTGGAATTAGTATCTGTTTAAGGCAGCCTCCACAGGAAATTTAGCCCAATCTACCTCCCATCCCCCAAATTCCTCACAATCCTCTAAAGATAACCTTTGAATCAGTCTTTCTGAAGTAGAGTTCAAGCAGCAACTCATTATTTAAGACAGATCCCTGCTATATCCAGTTCAGGATTTTTTTCCTGACTGAGCTAGATCAGTAACTTACAGGTTGCATTACATAGATCACAACTTTTAGCATGAGGTATAAATACCTTGGGGGGGTGGGGGTTGCTTTTTTAAAAAAAAAATTAGATACAACACAGCATCAAACAAACTCTCCACATCTTATATACTGCAAGTGGGAAGGTAAATCACATATTTTATAAATTAACCAACAAAACAAAATTGTTTTCCATGTCAGTAATTGATTTAGAAAAGCAGTAATTTTCTACACCCTAGTACATCCACATCTTGAAAGACTCAAGAGTAACTCTGAAAGGAAAGGTCTAGAAAGGCAGCCTCCTAAAACTATTTCCTGGTAAGAATGCAACCCTGTGCCTGATCTTAGTGTTATGTATTAACAGTTGTGCCTTTAAATATTTGAGCGGGAAATCAGCACGTTGCTGATTGGACGAAGCCTCCAGCAGAACTGTATAAAAGGAGAGGTTTTGGCCCCAGCCTGTTGCTGGGTTCACCCTATATTAAAGAACTGTTGTCACTACCCTGGTCTCCAGCCTCGTTACTTCCCGAACTTAACATTGGCGACGAGGATGGGATTTCGAGGATAAAAGAGAACCAGAACCGAGCTGAAGCACGCTAGTTCCGAACCCAGCAAACTCAGGGCAGAAACGCGGAAATGGCAAACACGCCACCCGCACCGTACAACCCGGGCAAGGAGAAATGGGGTACATATATGACCCGTTTCGAAAGCTTTCTAGAAGCCAACGAACTACAGGGGATCCCTGATAACCGCAAGCGGGCTTACTTCCTAAGCCATTGCGGGCCGGAGGTAATCGAGATTGCGGAAGCCCTGGCAGAGCCAACGCCGATACAATCGGTATCGTGGCCGACTCTGCAGACTTTGCTGAAGAACCATTTCGCACCGACGCCGTCCAAATACGTGCAGCGGTTTGAATTCGGAGAACGTAGACAGATGGAGGGCGAGTCCATCGGTGACTACATGGCCGCTTTAAGAAGAGCGTCCGAGGACTGCGGATACCGAGACTTAGACGAAGTGCTACTTGAGCAACTCATCCGAGGGGTCAAGGACATCCGCCTACGGCGACGACTGCTAGCCAGGAGCAACCTGACACTAGCCACCGCTCTGGACGAGGCCAGAGCACACGAAATGTCTACTAAAGCAGCAGAGACTCTGCAAAAGCCTCTTCAATCCAAAACGAGCGCAAAGCCAACGCCAGTACACCAGGAGGAGATTCAGTCCGAATCCGAAGGTGAGGGCGAGGATGAGGAAGGGGTCTGCCGGACCGAGAAACGCGATACGGAGGACCGTGACGAGTGCGGAAGCTGTGGAGGGCAGCATCAGCGCCAACGCTGCAGGTTTAAAGACGCAACATGCCGGCGGTGTGGGAAGAAAGGACACTTAGCTCAGGTTTGCAGAGCGCCCAACCTTCCGCCGAAAATTCAAATCGGCCAATCAAAACGCTGAACCGGAAAGGCGGCCCGCGATTGGTTCTAACAAGAAAGGCGCCAAGTCTAACCAAACGACTGTCATTATAGGCCGCTACCAACCAAAGTGGAAAAGAAGATTTTCACAAAGCCCAAGATCGAGGGAGTACGGTGCAGGCTTGAAGTGGACACGGATCAGCGATCACCATCATGTCCTGGGACACACTGGCGGTCGCTGCCGTCCGTCGCAAGCGCCATCTGCAAGCACAGCGGCTACGAGTGCACGACTACCAGGGAATCGCATCCCTGTTCGAGGGACCACCTCCGTCCGAGTCGAGTACGGCCCTCATAAAAGACCCTGCCCATCACGATCGTCGAAGGAACTCTGCCCAGTCTGTTGGGACTAGACTGGTTTCGTGCCCTGGGCATGGGAGTGACTGGCATCTACAGAAGTGACTGCAATTTGAAAGACATTCTCTTTAACGAGTTCAAGATGTCTTCAAGGACTGCCTGGGCAAGTACAAGGGGACCCCTATTTCCTTCAACTTAGACCCCAGGTAGCCCCCATTAGGCTTAAGGCGAGGAGAGTCCTTTGCCCTAAAACCAAAATTGATAAGGAGCTGGACAAGCTCATAAATCAGGTTTTGGTGCCAGTCGATCACGCAAAGTGGGAGACGCCAATCGTCACCCCATCAAATCGGACGGGTCAATTAGAATTTGCGCTGACTACAAGGCGACGCTTAACAAAGCCTTACAGAAAAGCTGCCGGTTCCCGTGGTGCAACATTTATTGCACTCCTTGGGGCAAGGGCAAGTCTTTGCAAAGTTAGACTTGGCCCAAGCCTACCAACAACTGCCAGTAGACGCCCGCACAGCCAAGCCCAAACGATTGTGACGCACAGGGGGCATTCAAGTGCACCCGATTACAATTTGGGGTTAGTGTGGCACCAGGGCTGTTCCAAAACCTGATGGAACGACTACTGCAAGGGCTCCCAGGGTAGTTCCTACTGATGATGTCCTAATTTCAGGGGAAAACATGGAGGAATTGGGGGAGCGGTTAAGAAAGGTCTTGAGCATTTTCCGGACAGCCGGATTAAAAGTCAAGACAAATAAATGTCAGATAGGGGTCGAATCGGTCGATTTCTTGGGCTACCGGATAGACAAGAAAGGAATTCACCCTACTGAGAGCAAAGTTAAGGCAATTAGGAAGGCTCCAGCGCCCAAAAACAAAGCAGAGCTGCAGGCATTCCTGGATTGGTTAATTTTACGCGGTCTTTTAAAGAACAAAGCAACTGCTATGGAACCGCTGCATAGGCTCTTAGGGAAAAATACTGTTTGGTCTTGGGGAAAGTCAGAAAATAGGGCTTTTGAAGCAGTAAAGAACCTGCTCTCAAGTGATAGCCTGCTCATCCAATATCACGACTCACTACCCCTAGTGCTGGTTTGCGTCGTCCCCTTATGGGGTGGGGCTGTACTCAGCCATAGACTTCCAAACGGCACAGAAGCCCCTATAGCTTCTACTCTAGAACGATGTCCTCCCAGAGAGGAACTACAGCCAATTAGACAAAGAAGCATTAGCCATTGTATCAGGGTCAAAAATTCCATGAGTATGTCTTTGGGCGGAATTTTGAAATCGTGACTGACCACAGACCGTTACTGGGATTACTGGCTGGCGACCGCCAACGCCTGTGGCACTTTCGCCACGCTTGACTCGATGGACTATATTTTAGCCGCTTACTCATACAAGCTGCAGCATCGACCGGGAAAAGAAGTGGGGCATGCAGACGATTGAGCCGATGCCCACTGCCAGGGGCGACCGAAGACCCCACTCCGGGACACCCATCCTCCTTATTGACTCGTTGGACTCTGGCCCAGTCACATCAAAGGAAGTGGCTCGGCATCATACCGACATTGTGTTAAGGACTGTACCGGTTGGGTACAGAGAGGGTGGCCGCTGCGCCGGGCGAACGGTTCAAAGAATTTGTTAAGAAACGTGATGAGCTCTCGGCTCAAGGGGTGCCTGTTATGGGGTGATCGTGTAATAATTCCTGCTAAGTTAAGGGCAAGGTATTGGACCTCCACGAGGGTCACCCAGGCATCGTAAGGATGAAGGGGTTAGCTAGAAGCTATGTATGGTGGCCACTCATGGACGAGAGATTGCTGAGAGGGTAGGGAAATGCCAAGCTTGCCAAGAGTCCAGACCGCTACCCCAACAGCCCCAGTCAGAGAATGGGAAAAGCCCCAAGGGCCTTGGTCAAGAATCCACATTGACTTTGCTGGCCCTTTCACGGCCAAACGTTCCTAGTGGTGGTGGACGCATTTTCCAAATGGTTAGAGATCATACTTATGAAGTCCACCACAGCCAAGCAGTAATCGCAACCCTGCGCCACCTATTCGCAACTCACGGGTTGCCGGACACTCTGGTGTCCGACAATGGGCCCCACCACGGCAGCCCAGTTTGAAGAGTACCTGGCAGAGGAAGGCATCCGACATGCCCTCTCTGCACCTTTCCACCCTGCGCCGAATGGCCTTGCAGAGCGTTCCGTCCGAGCGCTAAGGAGGCATTGTCCAGGCTCAAGCCAGGTGACTGGCAAACAAAATAGACTTTTTCCTAGCCGTCCAGCACAGAACCCCAAGCACAGCCACGGAAAAGCCCAGCCGAATTGCTAATGGACGAAAACTCCGTGCCCACTTGACTGCTTGAACCCCATTACACACCCGAGGGTTACAAGGGGAGCTAGAAAAAACAAGGGAAATGAGCATAGGCGACGGGTGTGGGCCCGAAACTATGGGGACGGCCCGAGTTGGGTCGCCGGACAAGTAACGAAAGTAACAGGGCCAAAATCGTACGTGGTAGAGCTACCAGACAACCGAGTGTGGCGGCGCCACATAGATCAGTTAAGGAAACGAATAACTGACCAAACCAAACCAACAGAGACAGGTAATGACCAATACCACTTTGAATCCACAGCTGACAATGACCCGGGGGAGGCGCAAGACTTAGCTGAGGTTCCAGAGTTCCAGCGACGCCATCAGGTCCCCGAGGGAAACAGCAAGGAAAATTCCAAAATTAATCCAAGGCCGGATGGCCAAGAAAAAGAGTCGGCCAATAATCCAGAGCCCGATGGCCTAGAGAAAGAGCTGGGAGGAGAAAACAGCCCCTCCGACCAGCTCAAAACACCACCCAGAACTGAACCGCGCAGGTCAGAAAGAACTAGGAGACGCCCAGGTTATTTGCGTGACTACGTCGAAAAATAACATGTGAATAAATATGTAAATAAGACCAAGTGTTTTCTGGGAGGGGAGGAGTGTTATGTATTAACAGTTGTGCCTTTAAATATTTGAGCGGGAAATCAGCACGTTGCTGATTGGACGAAGCCTCCAGCAGAACTGTATAAAAGGAGAGGTTTTGGCCCCAGCCTGTTGCTGGGTTCACCCTATATTAAAGAACTGTTGTCACTACCCTGGTCTCCAGCCTCGTTACTTCCCGAACTTAACACTTAGTCTATGCTCTATCTTAATTTTCCGCCTCCTCTTATGGCAGCATGCATTGAAAGCGCCTGGAGTGCCCCTGCTGGACTCTAATTGTTGGTGGCAATCGGCACAGGATTTCATCTGTTTCATCACAGCAGTCCTCCTTTTCTGCTCCTTTAATCTTTGACGGATGCAATGCTTGGGTACACTGATGGACTCATACCACAGGCAGTGATTTTTGAGACGTCTTTTGTCCACAGTCGAGGCATGGTGTCTGCACTGGGCTGGACAGCATTTCTGAATGGATCTCTTCCCAGAGTATTCAACAGAGAATTGTTGACTGGAAGGGAAATGTATTCAGATATGCCAAATGGTTCTGGCAACCACTAGCTGAAGCATCTGGAGGAATTCCTGAACTGTTTGAGATCTCATTTAAAGGAGCCGTTGAAGGGCATTTGTTTCAAATTCCCAAATGTATAAACAGCGGCCTGAGCTGGATTATCTTCTCATGAAACCTGAGACTCATAATTCTGGGCAGAAGAACAAGGGGTTTCACAAAGCAATGAGTCAAAGTACTTTCCCAAAAGATACTTCTAAAAACATTTGTGGAGAAGCAAGCCACAAAGCAATAGATATGTTTATACACAGCTACCTCTTTCCCATGAAAGTGATTCTTGCTTAATTAGATGTGAAATTGACATTTGCTGCTCCTGTTGCTATTATTAGTGTTAATTTGATATACATAACACTTTTCTGCCCAAAGCTACCATTACTAATGTAAAATCTGATAAAAGAAGTAAAAATCATCATAAATTATATTTTTTCCTCTTAAGTGGGGAGCTGAGTGAGCTAGCAAGGGAAATGCTGCTTCAGGTCAAGTGCACAGAGAGGCTGAACCTTAAATATGGAGAAAACGGTTTTCTACTGACCATAATATGTTAATCTTAACCCAGTTTAATTTTGACTTGTTCACTCTCATCATGTGAAACTCCATACCTAACTTAGCACTAGTCAATAGAATTTATTACTTACTTGGCGTTAGCTGGCAAGTCATAGTAAAGTCCAGAGCCATGGATTGCAAGTTGATGTTTGAGGATGATTGGCTTTCTAGTTGCCCTGTGGAATGACCTCCCTTCCAATGTTCTTCAGACTCCAGTGATGGCATGTTTTAGGTATCTTTTAAATAGTCTTCTTCCTTCTGTCTTTACCTTTCCTAGTATTTGGAATTCCATCTGTCCCACTAATCTATCATGTCAGTCCACAAAGACTGTGCATAATTTAGTGATATTAAAATAGCAAAAATGAAATTATGTACTAAAGCTTCAATAGCAAAAATATAAAAGTTAATGCCCAATAAGAGAATACTGTATGCAGAGCTCTATTTAAAGTAAGTGCCTATGATTTTACAATTGGTTCCCAAAGTTCTTCTGGAAAAGCTAAGCGTTAACATTTCTGGAAAGCCTTCAGCATGTGGCCTGTTTGTTTTAAAAGCAAACTGTTCCAGAGATAGGCATCTCTTATTTTCATACTGTTTTTCTCTTCTGCATTTTTAATGAGTGTAAACTGTTTTGGGATTTTTAAAATGACAAGTGGTATAGAAATGTTTTAAATAAATGCCATCAGCCTAACTGAACGTGTGTACATCTGAAATATATAAACAATACCTGTTTGCTTCCATATACTAAGATAGCCCGTGCCAAATCTTGGAGTGTGTGAAGATCTACACATAATGTCTGGCTTTTGTTCTGACATCCTTGCTGCAACTTCCATTTCCACGGTTTGGCTACATCTTCCGAATAGAGAAAGAGTGTGCCTCTTCTTGTGCAGTATGTTTTTGGGGGACACATCCCCCAGTACTCCTTCATGATCTTCCTGTGATCTAGTAGTCTGTTGACATTGTAAAGGCCTTCAGGGGACATCCAATTCAGCTCATCCTAATATCAAGAAAAGAAGGAGGAGATGCAATAACAGAATGGATTTTAGAAACAAAAATTCAATACAACTTTCTACAGGATCCAATCTGGGTCAGTCACTGGGACCAGAGGTTTTGTCTTCCAAGCTTTTGGACTCGTGCTGGAGCCCATCTACACTTCTCTCTGTGTGCGCTGTTCTGTATGTGGTATTTATATTGTGCCTATTTTATGTGGCTTTTTAGATGCTGATTGGGGTGTGTTGATGGCTGGCTTTTAAGCCATTGGCTGTCCTTTGCTTGTGCTGCCTAGCCTTCGCCTTCTAAGTATTTGAAATATTTAACTTTGCACCTATTAATATTGTTGGATGAGAAGGCACAAAAACAACCAGGGAAGTCATTGAAATCTGGGAAACAGGCCTTTGTCAGTCAAGAGGAGTGGTGATTTACCACCAGCATATCACACCACAATCAGCATCTAAAAAGCCACATACAGTAGGCACCATATAAATACCACATACAGAACAGCACATACATTGCTAGAGTTGTTTAATTTTTATTTATTTATTTTGTCAAGCATATATAAGATAACAGTTAGAATATAAACATAGTGTTGTGACCCAGGTTCCTGGACCCAGACTCCTGGACTCGGATGATTCAGAAAATGAGGGAGAAGACCTGGCAAGCCCTGCTTCTCTTGAGCCCTCTCCCTCCCTGGCACCCACTCAAAGGGAGGGGCCGGCAAGGCCTGATTCTCCCGGGCCTTCTTCTGATTTGGCAACGCCCCAAGAACAGTTTTGGAGGGACGCAAGATTACGAAGGCTTGATCGACGTGCGCAGCAGCGGAAGAGTTGGGACAAAGCCAAGTCATAATTGTCATGCAGTGACATCTGCAGAGACTATAAATAGGAGGCGGGACTTCCTGGTTTTTTGTCTCGGACAAAGCAATGAATTTGGCGCAAGCTAATTCATGGAGGGAAGAATATATTCGTGAGTAATTCTGGCCTTATCTATAATTTCCTCGTTATCTCCAGAAACTTGGCAGGCCCGTGGGTAGACGTGGCCAGGACATGTATCTATGTAAATAAAAGGGGGAAAAAAGGAAGGCCTCTGACGGACTCTTTGCTGGGAGTATTGGGGGAAGGGAAACAGAACACATAATTTGAATACATGAAAGAGTAAGTAAAAGAAATATTAGGACAGGGATGGTAGGCACGCTGGTGCACTTACGCACGTCCCTTACAGACCTCTTAGGAATGGGGTGAAGTCAACAGCAGACAGTTTAAGGTTAAAGTTTTGGGGGTTCGGGGAAGAAACTACAGAGTCAGGTAGTCCATTCCAGGCATTGACCATTCTGTTACTGAAGTCATATTTTCTGCAAATTTTCTGCATATTTTCTTGAGTTTGTATCTATTATTTGCTCATGTATTGTTGTAGTTGAAGCTGAAGTAGTCATTGACAGGTAGGACATTGTGGCAGATAATTTTATGTACAATGCTTAGGTTAGACTGAAGTCGGTGTAGTTTTAAGTTGTCTAAGCCCAAAATTTGGAGTCTGGTGGCATAAGGTATTTTATTGCGGGTAGAGAAATTGAGGACTCTTCTCGTAAAATATCTCTGGACTCTCTCAATTGTATTTATGTCTGATATGCAGTATGGGTTCCAGACAGATGAGCTGTATTTGAGAATTGGTCTAGCAAATGTTTTGTATGCTCTAGTTAGTAGTACAACATTACCAGAGAAGAAGCAGCGCAAGATTAGGTTTACAATCCTTAATGCCTTTTTGACAATGTTGTTACAATGGGCTCTGGCACTTAGATCTTTAAAAATGAGTACTCCAAGGTAAGATAGGCTCCAGCACAAGTCCAAAAGCTCAGAAGACGAAACCTCTGGTCCCGGATTGGATCCTGCAACATTATCCTGGGACACATATATTCACCTTCATTCATAATACAATTTTCTATCTGCACATATCATACAGGGCAATCCGACTGTTGACAGCCAGTTTGGTACATAAGACTACAAACTGGGGGAGTATGAGTTCTAGCCCTTCTTAGGACAAAGCAGACCTTGGCTCAGTCATTTTCTCTTAGTCCTAGGAAGGAGGCAAAGGCAAACCACTTCTGAAATCTTGCCAAGAAAACTGCAGGGATTTTTTCTGGAAGTGATTGGGAGTCAAGGCTGGCTCAAAGGCATGTATGGGCACAGACACGTATACATGCACACACAGAGAACTGCCATTTGAAGCGGATTTATCAATCACATTAATAAAATGTGAGATGGCATAGCAGATGTTTTCATGAATTTTCCAATTATGCCAGCAGCATATTTGACAAAACTGCTTTCTCTTCTTATTTTGAAACATTTCATTTTATATGAATCTCCTTTCTCCTCCCGAATGAGCACAGTAGAATAGACAAGTAAGGGGTAGAGGCATGGAGAACTCTTCAGTTAAAGCAATGTGATAAATAGAGTAGACAATCAAACATATTCCCATAAACAGAGATTAGCTACCTACTACCTGCCAGAAGTTTTTGCTTCTAGCTAGGGTGAAAGATTGCCATAAGCCAAACATCTGGACAATATCAATTCACCAATCCCCGCTTTAGTTTGAAATTATTCACTACAGAAATAATCTAATAAAATAGGTATTGAAGGGATGTGAAACTTATATAAGTATATACATACTATATTGGAATGGCTGTCATCCAGTGAAGTTTTGGATTTTTTTCCCTGGATTTTAGAAGGTATATTGAGTTTGGAGGGTATAGGTGGTTTTTAATTTGGATTTTAAGGTTTTTTATGTTTTATTATTGCTTGTGAACCATCTATTATTTTTCGCACTATAAGACGCTCTGGACCATAAGACGCATCTAGCTTTTGGAGAGGAAAAAAAATCTGCCTCTGCCTCCCAGCAATTTGCTTCCTTGCAGCAAAAAGCAAACAGCCTGGTCAGCTTCAGCACAGTCTGATTTAGCATGAGCAGCTGATTGGCGGTTGGATCGGCCTCCTGGAATACCGCCAATCAGCTGTTCCAGTTTGCAGGGATTGCCACCGCCCATTGCCACCGCTGCCTCTGCGCACCCTATTTTCAGCCTCCATGCGCCCCATATTCAGCCTCCGTGCATCCCATTTTTGGCCCATTCCAGGTGGCAGGGATTGCCACCCCTGCCTATTGCTGCCGAATGGCGCTGGCAGCAGCAGCAGTGATAAGCGGCAGTGATAGGTGACGCTACCTGGAAAGGGCCAAAAACAGGATGCGTGGAAGCCAAAAATGGGACACGCAGAAGCCAAAAATAGGGCATGCGGAGGCAGTGATGGGCAGCGGCGGCGATGGATGGTGATCCCAGCAGCCTGGAAAAGCTGATCAGCGGTATTCCAGGAGGTTGCTCCAACCGCCAATCAGCTGCTCGTGCTAAATCAGGCTGTGCTGAAGCTGACTAGGCTGTTTGCTGCAAAGAGGTAAATTGCTGGGAGGCAAAGGCTGAAAGGTGGGGGTGGGTGGGTGGGGCTTTGGCAATATTCGCTCTTTAAAACACACAGACATTTCCACCCACTTTGGGGGGGGGAGTATGTCTTATAGCCTGAAAAATACGGTAAATAGTTATAATTTTATTATAACCATTGAATTGCACAGTGGGAAGGGTCTAATTCAAGTGGGTGCAATATACAACAAGCCTTGAAATAGGATCTTGGAAGCTATTCCCCACAAAGGTATAGGTGGGTTCAAATCAGAAACTGAATTTTATTCCATTGTATTTAAACAAAGATTACTCTCCGGTCCTGTATGACCACTTTAAAATTTACAATTTGGGGACAGTCCCTGGAGTCCTCTAGGGTTTTTATTTATTTACTATTTAAATTATAATAAAAAAGTTGAAGACAGTTCTGATGTTTCAGCTTGAGCTTCTCTGGATCAGTGAAGCAGAACCCCAGCAGCTTCTCAAGAGCACTGCACGGGTTGCACATATCAAACCAATGAGAGAAGGAGGGGGTCATCATGTGACTACTTGGAGGGTCCAGAAGCTGCTGGCAGCTAGCGAAGGCCATTCCTGCAATTCCCACATGATGACAGAGTCATAAGATTACAACCTCAGAAAGAGGGATTACATTTCAGCATCCACAGGGGATCATCATAGCTTCCAGTAGTAATTTATCCAGACTTAGCTGTGGCTCGTGACTTCCGCTGTGGACTATGGAGGAAGTCCTGAGGCATAACATTATGAGGCATTGCTATTCAAGTGGCGGCTTCTGAAGTCCTTTCCAAATAATGTGTCTGATAGAAACATGCCTCTGCTACATCATCTGATTGATGTTTTGACCCAGCCTGCAAGATGTGATACTTTCTCACCGCCTAAAAGTGAGACTGTAGAAAGCTATTTGAAGAGGCACTGCAAAAGAAGAATTATATCTTCTTGAAAACTTGGTGCAGCTGCTTCAAGGGTCCCCCCACTTTTTCTGCGTATGTGTGTGCATATATACACGGCCTTTTGTTATAACTGTAGCCAAAGCAAAGCAGCGGTGCTGAGCCTTTGGAAGGAAACATTGCTTTGAGGATTCAAGCAATGGATTCGGAGAGATATGCTTCATAAAGTTCCCCCTCCCAACGGGTCTGTTTACAGCCATAGTAAATATGAGTCTACTCCTAACGATATACATAGTTATTGTAAACATGGTATAAAAATGCAGATTTGAACTACAGCCCTTCAGACTTGACTTCTCTGATGAAGAATCAAAGGAAGCCATCTAACATATTTGGTAGAGTTCTTGAGTTTTCTGCTGTCTGGAAGGAACAGAAATGAATTGGATAAATTCTTTCTACAGCCCACATAATTTGCTCAGAGACGTTGGATCAATTGTAATCTACACTCCTCCTTGACAGACTTCCCTAGTTCCTGGTTCTGTTTTGACCCTCACTGTGATGTGATAGGTTCTTTCATTTCCCATCTGATCCTGCCCGCATGAACCGCTCCTGTATATTGTTTATGGCCCAGCGTGATACCATCTCTACACATGACTGATCTCTGGGATGGGGGCTTGTAGTGTGTCAACTCTCCAGGATATCAGAGATATGCATGGACAATGACGCTTAGGGGGTTTACAGATTTACTTCAGCCACTTGTCCAGTAGATTTATACTGGGCTTCCTCCACTGCCTACATGAATGATTGCCTGAATAAATGAGTTGTGGAGTCAAAGACTTTGAAAGGCACAAAAAAAAAATAAGCCAGAGCATTAATAAAGATGCAAGATTTCAGCCTATGCGTGATCCATGGGGTAGGTTTGATTCTAAAGTTTCCTTCTACTTTTTTCCATTAAAAAAGGAATTTGAAAAGTCAAATCCATAACAATGAAGTTATTTTACCACATGAAAGAAAAAAATAAATAAAACTGCTTCGTCAAAGATACAGTAGTTTGGTCTATTATAGCATTTGCCATTAAGGAAAATGGATATATAAATACTTAAAAGCAGAAAATGAAACTGTCAATCATAATAAGCAAAGGAAAGGTTTTATTATGTGGACTGAGAGCAAATTGAAAACTTAAAATGCTCAGAAAATTAATATTCATAGCACCTAATTAAGAAGAAACAAATATTAGTTAAACTGTGTAACTTCTCTGTTTTAATAGTGTATCATAATATATAGGAAAGCTGCAAAATATTCACTCTTTTCTGAGTGTAAGCCCCACCAGATATAATGAAATTTGTTTTTAAGTAAATATCCATCAGATTTGGCAGAACACTTATTTGTTTCCATCACCATAGATACTATAACTGGAAAATAACACTGGGACAATTTAAATTTATTTTTCTTACTAATTCAGTGACTGAAAGATCAATAATATATCATTCTAAACATATACTTTGATTATTACAGATTATTTCTCTTCCAGAGTACTTCAGTGTTGCTGAACAACACTATAATTAGCTGAAATAGAATAAAATTTGGAAATTGATATATAAACATTATATACTATTTAATGTCATATTTAACAATTCAACTACATGATCAAAATCATCCTATGTTGTCTGCTTACAAAAGGTTTTTTTAGCTACAATGTTACTTGAAAGCATCCTGTTAAGAAATTCTGCCCACTTATTCTTTTCCAGCTCAAAAGAGCTGATCTGTTCTCATTATTTCTCTTTTCCCAGGTTAGCCAAATAGATATTTCATTAAAATAAAGAGAGAAGAGAATATGTGCAGAGATATGATACTTCCAAAAAACAAGCATAACAAAATAAAGCAGACAGTTTTGAAATAAAAAGAATGGTTATCTACAAATACCACATTGCTTTTCATATTACTTTTGCACTTGCATTTTTAGGCTAAAATATTTTCATAGATAAGATCTGACAAAACTGGGGATGATAACATCAACAACAAAATTAAAAATCGAGAGTGCAATTATTTCATATTGGCTCTGTACAGATTTCCTTTCTAGAGCAAAAAGCTAAGTAAGAAAACAGAACATTCTGAAAATCTATTTTTTAGCAGAATTGCTAAATCATTGCACTCTAGATCAACTATTTTGATACATTAGCAAGATCTTTGATCCTACTATACCCCTCCCCCCCAATACTCATTTATTTCATTAAATGTAGAAAACTGGGCAATAGTGAGGAAACTACCTCACTTTATAGTAGTAGAATACAGAATAACCAAGTTATTGGAGATCTTCTAGTCTAACACCCTGCTGAAGCAGGAGACCCTCTACCATTCTGGACAAATGGCTGTCCAATCTCTTCTTAAAAACCTCTAGTGCTCGAGCACCCACAGCTGCTGGAGGCAAGCTGTCCTATTGATTAATTGTTCTCCGACAGGAAATTTCTTCTTAATTCTAGGTTATATATCTCTTTGGCAAGCTTCTATATGTTACATCCAGTTATTATTACAGTTGTTACTACAATGAGCTAAATTGTTATGTTACCATAGCTATGCAGTCTGTAGAAAAAAAAATACAACTATTTATCTCCCCAGACTGTGCAGTCTCTATACCATTTTGGAACCCTATTCTTATCATCTCATTGATCTACCAAATCTTCAGAATCAATATTTCTCCATAGTTCTGGTACAACATCATACTTCGCATTGTTGCCCCAATTGGTGCAAAAGAGGCATCTTAAAATCCTTAATTGACAAGAAACAAAACTCTCTAGCCAAGGTTTAAACTAAGCATCACCGAAGTCCATCGTTCTGGAATCACTGAAGTTGTGGCATGTAATATGTTACTGTCAGTTTTAAAACAGAAGAGGATAATTTCACAAGTCTCCCAGTGTTGAAATACTATCCAGGCAAAAGAAAAAGGCACCCCATCTCTCAGACAAAACAAAACCTAGAAAAAAACCGTCTTTCTTTCATTTTGGAATTATTTTTAAGAGTCAAAAATCTTATTCTTGTTTAATATTTATCCTAAGACTCTGCACAAGATGTTCAGAGACTCAACACACTTAGTTGTGTATGGGGAAGCATAAGCTGATTGGTATTAGCAACTCATTTTTTGTATTAAAACCTCAACTCACCTTGGGATCAAAATGCACTTCCAGCTTCTCCTGTTTCTTTCTGATCACCTGCCCAGTGCCACGACTTAGGAGAGACAGATAGGACATTTCTAAGATGAATGCAATGCTGCTTCAGGAGTCTTCCCTTTGCTTCTAAAAGCAGAGTTCTATTTCATTATAGGATGTTCTCTTCTGACTTAGAGCTTAACAATGCTATTAAGTGTAGCTCAATTTCATAACAGCAACATTAATCCATAAAGAGGTTTTGTATGAAACTAGAACTAGAAAAGTAAAGAAACCTGTTGGAAAGCATAACCTGATATTATCATCTCCCCTTGAGGTTACTTTTCTAGTATTCTTCCTGGTTGTTGCTGTTGTTTTTTAATTCTGTTCTGGTTGGTCCCAGGATTCATGAAAAGACTGCCATCCTTTTCATTGTGCTCTGAGGTTGTTTTCATGTTGCCATGGCAGCAAAGGAAATTGTTTAAACTACAGCGGAGGGAATGTTGGGAGGAAAGAAAGAAAATGAAAGATTTTTGAAATGATCAGGATTAAATTTCAAGACTATGTTACCCCGCAAATTCCCCCCTCCAATCAAAAAGTAACATTATCCTCCAACTCTTACAACTCTTGACATCCCATTGTCTCTCTTCTTTATTATTACTACTGAAGCATTTTATATGATCTGCAGCCAGTGAATACCTCCCTTTGTGCTGCTCCAGAATTAACTCTGCTCTTCTGTTTCCACAGTATTATGTTTGTTGGGCAGCTAAGCGAATTTATTTCCCATTCAGTTGCCGGGGGGGGGGGATGATATTTTCATATGTATTACTGAAAATCGGCAGAGCTTCTGGAAAACTAGGGTTCCCACTGGCAGGAATTCTCACCTCAGCTCCTAGGCAGATGTTGCCTTCTGTCCTATATCCTTGAACAGGAGAAGCAGCACAATGACTTGATAGGACTACCTCAGAGCAAGAACACTTGTTTTTTGGAGCAGATAAATGCTCATCACCCTCCTGATTCTGCTAGGTGTTATCTAGGCTGATTTATTAATTTTTATGTTGTCAAATTCAGACCAAATATGTTGCAAGCTGTTGTCAAAGGGTCTCAGTCTAAACAGGATTCTTTAAAGCCAGTTTAGAGTACCATTGGCATGAGCAGAGGATAGGAATAATTTAAGAGGCAGTGTTGCTACACCCATCCTCTGCAAGCCTACTCTACAAAGCCATTTATCCATGGCCATGATAATAGTGCTATAGTTATAGTTAGCATATCACTAATAAAGGGAGGGAGAATCCAAGGTCAATTAAATTGGAAAGAGTTCTAGAGGTAACTACAATCATTTGATACATCAAGAAAGGGATGGCCAGGCTAAGTGCTGCCTTCTTTTACAGTATGTCTGCTTTTCTAAAAAAATGAAGATGTTGTTCAAATGAGTTTTTAAGTTGTCTGAATTTACTTGCAAGCGTGATACTTTAGCAGAGGACTGAACCCTGAGCAATTTATGATGACCCATGTAGCAACTGAGACCTAGCCACCTAACCAACAGATCATGGAATGAATATGTCTAAGGTTCAGAGTCTGTTCATTGTCATGGAGAATTCTGGAATTTGAAATTTGTACATCTTAAAATTTCTCAGGTTGCAAAACACCAGAAAATTTTGGTGGTCCGCAGAAAAATTATTTTTTATATTGCACTAAGTACTATTTATCTTTTTAAAAAATTCATATTAGTGGTCCGTGGGATTTAAAATTATGAATTTGGTGGTCCCTGAGGTCCGAAAGGTTGGTGACCCCTGTGCTAGAGCACAGGTGTCAAACTGGTGGCCCATGAGCCAGATGCATCATGTGTAGGCCACACTCATCCCAGCTCCGTGAAGGGGAAAAAATGTCACAAAACATCACACAACGTAACATGGTGAGTTTGACACCCGTGTGCTACAGGATGTTGAAGAAGGTGGATTGTAACAAAACAAGTTACTCCTATTGGAATTAATGATCAGCCATTTATACTACTAGAACAACTGTACAATACCCATGTTGTTATTTTAGTCTACTGTGATTCTGTTCCCCCCTTTATAAGCATTAGTGTTGATATTCTCAGGGCTGGAACACTTCCTCCAAATCTACCTTTTATAGCCAATTGTCAGGAGAACAAATATGAATCTTGCTCTAGGGGTAGGAAAATGTTCTGCTTTTCCTTATGTAAGTGTCTTCGCTGCCAAAGCCTGTGTAGCCTGTCAAGCACACTTGAACGTCTGCCATGTATAAAGTTAATACAGCAGGCTACTTTCAGCTGGGTTATGTAGCGCCTTTCTCTTAACAAAGGAAAGCAGCACTAGAAACTGTACAAAACACACAAGCCCTCCAAAAGGTTCTCCGGCCTCCAAAGTGGGCAGCATTTTTAAGCTGAGCATTGGAAAATGACCCCAAATGGGATGTACTGAAGTATTTGCATTCCTGTAAGCAGAGACTGAAAGGCTGTGAATTTGGGTGTGGATCATTAAATCTGACCTCACCCCGGGGTTGGTTCTTTTTGTGTTTTCCTCCCATTTTCATATTTTACTAAATCATATACAGTATATGGAGAAAGTATAGGATTGTGTATCCTAGTTTAGAGGGGGTACTGTACTTTTATATTGTACAGTACTTTGTAAACCACTTTGTAAGCCAAGATGTAACTTATAAATGCCTTTAATAAACTAATGCAACATTTCTGATGTTAAAGGATAAATATCATTTGTCTGTTGCAACACTTAAGCAATAGTTACAGTTACAACATTTTATTGGCATTTCAGTTTGGAAAAAATGACATTTTCAGCCTCAGGGACACCTAAACAAACAGAAGTGATCACTATAAGATTTTTTAAACCCCAATTTTAGTCTTTATACTTGTTACTGATGAACAATTTTACATGCGCATTTTAAATACTTCCTTATCTTTAAAATTTCTTCAAGGAACAAGGAAATTAAACTTCCTATTTTGTCTAAACAATGGGAAATTATCCCAAAATATGTAATGTTTTAATATAACTTACTCAATGAAAAGATATTTCAGACATATTGGACTCTACTGTATTTCTTTAGAAAGTAAAATTGTAAACCAGTGTTATGTAGCAGGCAATCAAAATATGTTTTTGTGATGTTCTAAAATGAGTATGTTCTGGGAACATGTAATTATACATATTAATTAAATTTCAGGAATGGTGTAATATTTTTGCACCTTCATATTCTTTGGATGTACACATCTATTCAGAGAAACTGGAGGGATGGATAATGTCTTTTTCTTTGTGAAAAGACTAATTCTTCAACATTAGAAAAATAAATTTACAGCTCCAAATACCCAATGCTGCTTATCATTAATGCAGTTGCTTGCACATGTAGATTGCACACTGACATTTACAATGAAAAAAGTAAACTTTATTAAAGTTAGACAGTCTAATAATTGCATGGATTGCTTTTAAATACAGTGGCTTTTCTTCATAATTTGTGAATTTTTCTAGCAATCTTTAAAAGAATCTGCTGTGTCAGTGATAAGGTGGTTGAAAACTCATCAAGGCTCCATCCCACTTTTCACATATAAAGAGCTGATAACAATGGTTATCTGCAAGTCTATCTATCTATCTATCTATAGTTTGTATAGCTACTCATCTCAAACCAGTGACTCTGGGCAGTCAACAATCCTAAACTTAATTAAAAGCTAAAATGTAATACAAAAATAAATTAAATACATATAGTAGCCAAGAGATAATGTGTCAACGTAACCAAGAAACATGGCCACTTGTTGTTACAGATTGGACAGACAGAAGCAACTGTAAGTAGATGGTTCCTCAGATAACCAAACCCAAGCCATGAAGAATTTTAAAGGTGACAACTAACACCTTGAGTTGCACCTTGAAACACATTGCAAATCAATGCAATGAAGAAATAACGTATGTGCCAAATAACCAACTCTATAACTTGTGCAGCTGCATTCTGTAGGCTGAAGTTGATGCCCAAGGGCAGCCCCATATAGAGTGTGTTGCGGTAGTCCAAACAGGAAATTACAAGGGCAGGAGTAGCAATGAGTGGAGCCTCCTGCTTCAAGAATGGGTGCAACTGGCGCATAACCTGAAGGTATGAAAAGGCCCTCTTAGCCATGGCTACTATCCGTTCCCTTTTGTTTTACTGATCTTGGTGTAAAGTACTGCATATAAGGCTGTTGACTATGTAAGTCATTTTCATGCATAATGTTTAAGTATTTATAAAAGTAGTAAGCATATAAACCATTCTGTTGCATTAGCTAATATAATACTCTGTTACATTAGCATTATGTGTACATATATGTATAAATATATATTTATGCGAAGTAGCATATGAAATACCGTGTTTCCCCAAAAATAAGACCCTGTCTTATATTTTTGTTGAACCCTGAAATAAGCGCTTGGCTTTATTGCCATGCGTTCAAAAGCCTGATTGGGCTTATTATCAGGGGATGTCTTATTTTGGGGAAACAGGGTATGTGGGTATATTATCCATGAAATAACTTGAAAAATCTATCTGAAGCTTTCAATCCATTCTCTGCTAGACTTCATATATTTCTGCAAATGGGAATATACACAGGCCTAGCACAAATGATTATTACTCACCTTGAATCTTTTTTTTTTTTTCACAATTATGTTTGCTTTTTTAAAGCAAGTTTATGGCATCATCCTGTGGGAACAAAAGGGTGTTCATTAATAAGACACAATAGGCTGCCAGAAGTGAAGGTTGCAGAGGTGAACTGAATTTTCAGCAGACAACCCCACCTGGTAAGCCCAACTAAGAGGTGCTCGGTGCTGGAGATGAACATGTAGAGGTATGCTCTAAGGCAAGGGCAAGGGTCTCAACTTCATGGTCTACTGAATGTGGTTCTGGGGAAAGTAGGCAGATCAGGATGGCGTCATGTTTATTTTCCTCCAGCCTTAGCAGGACTGCCGCTGCACAACATGAGTACGTCCTAGCTCTCATAGCAGCTTCAAGCAAGGCTAGAAGCACAGCCACCATTCAGCCTACCCTGCTCAAGGCTCCAGCTGCACCTCATATTCTACACCTGCAGCAAAGAGGAACTGTGACATGGGGGAGGGGAGACCAACTCTCAGCCCTAGTTCTAGGATACCTCAGGTGGAGGAGGGGAAGCCCGATGGTGGGGAACAATGACAGGATCTCTGAACTCAAGGCAGCACTGACAACTTGGCAGAGATTCTAGTAGGTCAAGAGAGATGCTACCTATCACACGCACAGTTCCAGCATGCATTGTAAAATCATACTGGGATCCTTCTAAGTTTCCACTTTGGCAGAACTGCAGCAGATCTGAGACCATGTAGCAGAATTCTAGAATGTAGTGCTTTATTTTAAGTCCAAAAGGAAAACCAGGTTCCATCTTGGGCATCCCTAGAAAACCCGTCTTTCTGACCATCTCCATTTTTCCAGCCAGATCTGATAGCCCAAATTTGCCCTGGAAGCCCTGGAATTTGATCTGGAAGTACGAGAATTAGTCATTAAACTGTTGTCATAGTCAGACCACTCTCTCCTTCGTCTGAACTTTCGGACCGCCGCTCCACACCCCAGGGAGACGGGACCAATACGTTGGTTCCGTCCCAGGCGACTGATGGACCCGGAGAGGTTCCTGATGGAGCTTGGGCCGCTCCCTGGCGATCTGGCCCACGGCTCGGCCGAGGAGCTTGTTGCGGCCTGGGAACAGGCCGCGGTGGGCGCTTTGGACTGTGTCGTGCCTTTGCGGCTTCTGACCCGGCGTAGGTCTCAACCAGCTCCTTGGTTTTCCGAGGAGCTGAGGGAGATGAAACGCCGGAGAAGACGCCTAGAGAGCGTGTGGAGGTCCAGCCGTTCTGAAGCTGACCGAACACTAGTTAGGTCTTTTACTCAGACCTAGCTAGTGGCATTGAGGGAGGCCAAGCGGGCCTATGTCTCTACCCTCATTGCGTCAGCAGAGAACCGCCCAGCCTCCCCGTTTAGGGTGACTCGCTCCCTCCTTCACCAGGAGGGTTGCGATGACCCCTTACAGGGTTGTGCTGAGGATTTCAGCAGGTATCTGTTTGACAAAATCGCTCAGCTTTGGGATGGTTTGGACCAAAATTGGGTAGTTTCGGGCGAGGTGACGGAGGCTAGTCTTGTTGAGACCATCTGGGAGGAGTTTGACCCTGTGGCTCCCGAGGACATGGACAGGTTGTTGGGACGGCTGAATGCCACCACATGTTTATTGTACCCGTGTCCCTCCTGGTTGGTGCTGGCCACCCGGGAGGTTACACGAGGCTGGCTCCAGGGGATTGTCAACGCTTCTTTGAGGGAGGGTGTTGTTCCCACCACCTTGAAAGAGGCGGTGATGAGACCCCTCCTCAAGAAGCCTTCCCTGGACCCAGCTGTTTTGAGTAACTATCGTCCAGTCTCCAACCTTCGCTTTGTGGCGAAGGTTGTTGAGAGTGTGGTGGCACATCAGTTACCCCGGTACCTGGATGAATCTGTCTATCTAGACCCGTTCCAGTCCGGATTCCGACCCGGGTACAGCATGGAGACAGCTTTGGTCGCTTTGGTGGATGACCTCTGGAGGGCCCGGGATAGGGGTTATTCCTCTGCCCTGGTTCTCCTTGATCTCTCAGCGGCTTTTGATACCATCGACCATGGTATCCTGCTGCGGCGGTTGGGGGGATTGGGTGTGGGAGGCCCCGTGTTTCGGTGGTTCTCATCCTATCTCTCTGACCGATCGCAGACGGTGTTGGCAGGGGGGCAGAGGTCGACCTCGAGGCGCCTCCTTTGTGGAGTGCCGCAGGGGTCGGTTCTCTTGCCTCTCCTGTTCAACATCTATATGAAGCCGCTGGGCGAGGTCATCAGTGGTTTTGGGGTGAGTTATCAACTGTACACGGATGACACCCAGCTGTACATTTCCACCCCTGACCATCCCAATGTAGCTGTTGAAGTGTTGTCTCGGTGTTTGGAGGCCGTACGGGTCTGGATGGGGAGAAACAGGCTCAAGCTCAACCCCTCCAAGATTGAGTGGCTGTGGATGCCGGCATCCCGGTACAGTCAGCTGCAACCGCGGCTGACTGTTGGAGGCGAATCATTGGCCCCAATGGAGAGGGTGCGCAATCTGGGGGTTCTCCTGGATGGACGGTTGTCTTTTGAAGATCACTTGGCGACCGTCTCCAGGAGAGCTTTTACCAGGTTCGCCTGGTCCGCCAGTTGCGCCTTTCTAGACCGGGATGCCTTATGCACGGTCACCACGCCTCATCACTTCGCCTGGACTACTGTAACGCCTCTACATGGGGCTCCTTGAGGTGCACCCGGAGACTTCAGTTAGTTCAGAATGCAGCCGCGGGTGATAGAGGGAGCCACTCGTGGCTCCCATATAACACCGATCCTCGCAGGCTGCACTGGCTACCTGTGGTTTTCCGAGTGCACTTCAAGGTGTTGGTTACCACCTTTAAAGCGCCCATGGCATAGGACCGGGATATCTTGGGACCGCCTTCTGTTACCACATGCCTCCCACCGCCGGTACGCTCCCATAGAGAGGGTCTCCTCAGGTGCCGCCAGCCAAACAGTGTAGGCTGGCGGCCCCAGGGGAGAGCCTTCTCTGTGGGGCACCTACCTCTGGAATGAGCTTCCCCCAAGACTTCCACAACTTCCTGACCTCCGGACCTTTTGCCGCGAGCTTAAAACATATCTATTCTTTCGAGCAGGACTGGCTTAATAGGGTTTTTAAATATGGATTTTATTGGGGTTTATTTTATATTTTGTATTGTATTTTAAATTTAGGCTTTATTGAATAAGTTTTTTAAATAGTGTTTTTATTGTAATGTATTGTATTATTTTATCTGCCTGTTCACCGCTCTGAGTCCTTCGGGAGGAGGGCGGTATAAAAATTAAATAATAATAATAATAACAACAACAACAACAACAACAATTATTATTATTATTATTGCCCAAATGTGCGCCAGGTTTCAAGAAGTAGAAGCCAAAAGGGCAGGAGTGCAACAAGCCACCTGTTGAAAGAACAACGGAGATTAGACAATCGGAGTAAAGCACTCGGCGCGGAGTAAAGCATTTTCCCGCGCAATCCTATCAAGGCCTTCTTAAGAAGGGAGCTTCTCTGCTTGAGCTCTTTATAGCTTCTCTTTATACTACCCCTTCCCAGATCATCTGAGGTACGGGGAAGCCCCTCGGGAGCTGCGAGACCTAATCTTCCGAGGCCTCGTTTCCTCCCCGCACGAGCGAAACCCTCGGCCGGAGCTTCGGCTTTGCCTTCTTAGCTCTCGGGTGGTAGCGCGTCCGCAGGCCCCGGTTTCTTGGCAACCGCCACAAGGGGCTCCTTTCGGGTCTTTTCTTCTCAGGACGCCCCGCTGCGACCACTAATCACCCCCGTAACTGAACGTTTAGGAGGCAGCTGGGAGGGGGAAGGCGCCCGGGAGCTGAGGCTATGCAGGGCTCTCTGCTGGCTGGGAGAGGCGGCGGGAGAAAAAAGGCGACTCCGGTCGGAAACGATCGTTTGCGGGACACATGCCTGGAAGCTTGATCTCCCGAGAAGCAATTTCCTGCGCTTGCACTGGGGTGGAGAGGAGGCCTTCTGGGGCTCCAGCGAAGGCCGGGGGTGGTGGTAGCCGCAGGGGGCGACATGGAAACCCATATTGCTCAAGTCTTGTCTGCCGGGCAGGAGGGGAGGGGAAAAAAGAGCGCTCCCCTCCACGACTGCCTTGGAGGGGGGGGAAAAGGGAGGGGAGCGGGGTTTCTGGGAAGTCCCCTCCAGGTTCTTACAAAGGGAGTTAACTTAGGCCTCCTTTGTAAGTTGCACGGCGGTTGGGGGAAAACAAAGCCGCGGTCTAGCTCGGGCTTGAAAACCTGATCGTCTCCCTCCCCCTCGAAAACTCTTCTCTGCGCCGTTGCCCTGGGAATAAGGCTTTCATCTGCCGCGACCGTTCCTGATTGCAGGGTTTTTGTCTTCGCCGGGTGGGCCTGACGCCCTTACCCTGTGCAATAGTCAGAAGCGTGTGCATTCCTGGAGAGTGAGGCCATAGGGAAGGGTCCGCAGCTCGGCGGGGGCGGGAATGGGTTGAGGCGCCCGAAGGGAGAGAGGGGGGCTTAGCGGCCGCTGAAATGTTTGCGATAAAGAACTGAGATTCCGGAGATAGCGCCCATATTTGAGTGGGCACGTTTAGAGGAAAGGAAATTCACTCTTCTAGTAAAATGAAGCAAAGGGCTGTAATGTTGCCTGGGATTTTTTTATAGCTCGCTTACCCAACAGAAAAGATTACAAAGTTATAGTTAACTTTATACATTGTTCGTATATTCTTCGTGCGCTGCATCTACTCTTATGCCCGACTGCTGATGAATATATATATATATATATGTATATATGATATACATATATATATCATATATATATATGATGAATATATAAATAAATATATATATATATATATATATATTTCACCGATGTAGTCTCTGGATAATTAACCTATACATTAAGTTTGTTTAACTCAACGGAACTTGAGCAAAAAAACCCAAAACCGTAAGTTTGATTATGGTGCAATCTAAAACACATTTGGTAGGGGAGAAGTTTTGTTACAACTTATTGTAAAGACATGCATTTCAACACACTTAACAAATATGTAAGTTTATTGGGAGATTGAACTGGCTGAAAATATAAAGTTGAATAAATGGAAAGACTATCTATAAACAAAAACGTGTTGCCCACATGTACATCTAATATTACATAGTCCAAGCAGTTTTGATAGGCAGTACTGTCCAGTTTTTGAGACCTTCAGAATTTACTGTACTTCAATCCATGAAAAGACTTTAAACTAGGGCTACTAAATCTGGACTAAAACAATATGCAGCTGCTAAAAGTTTTCAATCTAGTGGCACTGTTTTAAATTGTGTCTCCCCTGCATCAAATGTGAATACCACCAATGGACTTTGAGAGGATTATTGTGTTGAAATAATTTGAACATTTATCTTCAACAAATATTCAACATAATTTGTGTGGGATACACAAATTATGTTGTATATTTATGTTTCAGATTTTAGTTAAATGTTTTTTTGAATATTATATACTAGTATGATGTATTTATTTACTTGTATCCCACCTTTATTATTTTTACAAATAACTCAAGGCAGTGAATATATACAACACACCTTCCTTCTCCTATTTTCCCCGCAATAGCCCTGCGAGGTGAATTGGGTTGAGAGAGTATGACTGGTCCAAGGTCTCACACACACACACATAATATATCAAGAATAAGTTTCCTATTGTCGGCACACTCCTTTATTTAAGCAAAGAGAGAAAAGTGCTAACCTTGATAAAAAGAAATACAGTAGTTTATTTGGATTACGAAGAAAAGGGGAATGTTAATTAGATGATAGAGCCAGTTTGATAGAGTGGTTAAGTCATTAGGCTAGAAACTGACAGGCAAGAGACCCTGAGTTCTAGTCCCACCTTTGGCACAAAGGCAGTTGGGTGATCTTGGGCCAGTCACTTTCTCTCAACTTTAAGAAACTACTTCTGAAAAACTTTGCCAAGAAAACTGCAGGGACTTGCCCAAGCAGTCTGAGAATTGGACACAACTGAATGGAAGAGAAAAAAAAAGATAGGGAAATGGGTACAGATAGTTGTCACTATTGTCTTTAGTGACTTCAAGATTACAAGAGTTGAAAAAGAAAAACTCAGCTTTGTGATATTTACAGCTGTCACATGCGCTCTGGTCATATGATTGCCATGTGGATGTTTTGCAACTGGTGCACATTTATGACTATTGCATTGTCCCACAGTCATAACTGCTTCATAATAAAATTAATGGAAAAGATGGCAGTGAAATTGCAAGTCACACTCACATGATGTCTCACTTAATGATCTCTGTGATTTGCTTAATGATGGAAGCAGAAGTGACATAAGTCCAGCTGGGTTATAAGATTTTTCACTTAGCATTGGTGGTACTTGGCAACAGAATTGTCAGTCCCAATTGTGGCTGGTAAGCAAGAACTTTCTGTTTGTGTATAACTGACTCTTGACCTCTCTCTGGACGTTGTTTTCAGATAGAACAGTTGCCTACTCGATACATATAATTAGAAATTATGCAATTTATGTAAGTAAACTGTTAATAGTTGTAATAATTGGTGCTCATTGGGAATAAAATTGCTTTCAAGTTACAATATCTTGGTGTTATATGTGTTTGGGGTAGATAAGTAAGGCATAGACAATTCAGAGTAATTAATTTAATGATGAATAAAAAAAATATTTTTTATATAAAAATTGCCATACTATTCTTATTTGGTAGCAATGAAGGAAATATGAATTCAGGAGTTTATCTTGAGCAGCTTCAGGTATTAACAGGAAGCTGAATGATTGGCAACAGCTTTTTGGAATTTAGCTTAACACCTTAAAAAGAAACTTGTTGAGAGATATGAGGTGTCTCTGTGCAAGGCGCCAGTCGTCTTACTGTGGGGAAGTCATGTGAGTTCCCTGTATAGACATTAGACTCCAGATGCACAAATCACACCTCTGCTCCTTGTTGCTTCCTCTTGCACACAAAGCCATATGTGCTTTCCCTGTTTTGATGTCAGTGAAATTCACCATTCCCAGATGTTAAGAAGTGAAATATTTCAGGCTTCCTTAATGGAAGAACATTTATAATGGCAGGCATGGAACACAGAGGGTGAAATCCTGCTCCTTATTTCCAAAGTACCATCTTCACCTCACCCCCAACTTACTTGTCCTTTTATACTTGAAGTGCTAAAGCATTTTCCCAATAAATTCCAAGAAGCTTATAGAATCATTTTTACACATACCACAAGTTGTATTGTAGGAATTTAGCACCCACCCCCCTCCTAGAAGAATGAAATATTTTAGAAAATATTTAAAAAGGCAGAATATAGTTCCCTGGATGAGAAATGAAGAAACATGTTTTAAAGTCAAAGCAACTTCCTGCCACTCCCCACCTTTGTCAATGGGCAATTAAGGCTTCAGCCAAGCTCACTCAATCCCCCCACCTTTGTCAATGACCGTCATTTGCAACACAATAAAACAGAAACTCACCACATGGCAAGGCTCAGGCAAGCTTGAGGGACAACCTACAAGGCTAGCTAAGACCCCTAGACCACCTGGGAGTTTGACAACCAATCAGGATACTCTTCCTGTGCCCCAGAAAGTTCAAAGCTCAGAAAAAGCATAAAACCAGGGAGCACACAGGATCTCAGCCCTTTTTTCTGTTCAGGATCTCAAGCCATGTGATCCTGGCCACCATTAAACCATCTTTCCAAGCAGTCTCCATGTTTCCAGTGTCTTTGTCCCCACTTGGAACTGAACCCAGATGGATATTTCTTCCAACAATATATTGTCAAATATTCATGTATTTGTATTCATGTCCTGGTGTTTGGAGGCCGTGCAGGTCTGGATGGGGAGGAACGGGCTTCGACTCAATCCCTCCAAGACTGAGTGGCTGTGGATACCGGCGTCCCGATACGTCAGCTGGTTCCATCGCTGGCTGTTGGTGCCGAGTCATTGGCCCCTATGGAGAGGGTTCGCAACTTGGGTGTTCTCCTGGATGCTTCGCTGTCATTAGAAGACCACATGACGGCCATCGCCAGGAGGGCCTTTTATCAGGTACGCCTGATTCGCCAGTTGCGCCCCTTCATAGACAGGGATGCCTTGTGCACGGTCACTCATGCCCTTGTCACTTCCTGCCTGGATTACTGTAACGCTCTCTACATGGGGCTCCCCTTGAAGGGCACCCGGAGGCTCCAACTGGTCCAGAATGCGGCTGCGCAGGTGATAGAGGGAGCCACTCGTGGCTCCCATATAACACCTCTCCTGCGCAGGCTGCACTGGTTGCCGGTGGTCTTCCGGGTGCAATTCAAGGTGTTGGTAACCACCTTTAAAGCGCTCCATGGCTTAGGATCGGGGTACTTACGGGACTGCCTGCTGCCACCGGTAGCCTCCCATCGACCTGTGCGCTCCTACAGGGAGGGTCTCCTCAGGGTGCCGTCAGCCAAACAATGTCAGCTGGCGACCCCCAGTGGGAGAGCTTTCTCTGTGGGGGCTCCTACCCTCTGGAATGAGCTTCCTCCGGGGTTACGATCACTCCCTGACCTCCAGACCTTCTGACGCGAGCTCAAGACCCTATTGTTTCATCGCGCAGGGCTGGCCTAATGTGTAATGTGTTGTTTTTTAATTGGGATTTTATTATTTGATTTTAAAGATTCTTAATTGTTAGCCAAAATTTAATTAGATTTTTATATTGTTTTTAATTTATTTATGACTATTGTGAATTCTGTTTTTATGCTGGCTGTGAACTGCCCTGAGTCCTTCGGGAGAAGGGCGGTATAGAAATCTAATAAACCTAACCTAAACCTAAACCTAACCATGTAATTTTTTTTGCAGTCCTGAGACAGGGTACTGGTGATTTTACATAAACGTTTCCATCTGTGTTATTGGCCCACTGTATCACTGAAACTGATATAAACAGGCATCCAGTTTTGTTTTATACAGACAGTGTAGCATCCTGTTATTTGTTCTCTTTTAAAAGTATGTTAATTTCCATTTTCTGAGAATTACTTCTTGGTTTTGCTAAGTATTGTATCCTACCAATATAACAGGGATTCAACTATTGCACAAATTAGTAATCAGCAGGAGCTTGGCTACACTTAATTTTAGTATGGCTTATGTAGAGAAAGAAATTTAATTTCCATGCCTATCCTAGAGCAACCCATAAAATTACTGGTATTTCTGACACTGGACGCCCTTCAAATATTTTGATAATGTTGTTTCTCTGCTTCTAAAGATCATTCAGTAGTATCTATGTTCTTGTGTAAAAAATACCTCTAGTCCTAAATCTGATTTATTTGCTCTCTTTTACTATACTTGGTGTGTGTGTCTCTCTCTGTGTGTGTATAAAAACCTAGCCTGCTTAATTTATGAGAATTTCAGTAATTATGCATTGGAGTACAATAAACCCCCTGGCATTGAGAACTAAAATGTAGCATACCTACCTATTTGTGTGTGTGAGTGCACACAAGAGCAACACACACACACAAGCAGCCTGCAGCCTGTCCTTGACAATAATGATATGAAATTGGTTTTGCACCACCAAGGCAAACTGATGTATCAGATAAACTTCAGATTTATTGGCTGTATGATTGCTGGAACTTGGTCATCCTTCTTAGAAAGCAGTTACAGGAATTCAAACGATTATCATTTAAATAAACAGTCCTTTCTCAGCTTTACTTCACAGAAGGTCATCGTTCATAACTAAAAGCTAGAACTAATTAACCAATCTGACAATCTGATAATATAAATCCTATTAGGAATATTTCTTATCCCATTTATTTCTCTTCCAAAATCACAGCTACTTTTAAGGAAGTATATGCTAAGTGATTTTATATATTTATTTGAAAATCCCTCAGTGTATGCTTCTTTCCTGCTGCCCCCCCCCCAGTCTGCTAAGTACTTTGTTTTTCCAACAGATGTATGATTTTTTGTAACAGGAAACAAGGAACCCCTAACCCTCCAGATATTTTTGGTTTCTGATTCCATCAACCATAAACAAACTGAAACATGGGAGTGGTAATCCAACAACATTTGGGAGGGGGGGAAACATACCTGCTGTATAGAAGTTCTTGCATGCTGGTCTTATCCAAGTAGCCCTTCGTCTGTAATGTTTGGAGTAGAGAATACATTACAGGTTAAAATGTCAAAGTTCATAAATTGTACATTTGAGTAAAAAAAAGTTTTGCTCAGAATTGGGAATTAACCTGTGCACTAATGAATTCATGCTGATGCACTCAGCTTGTTTCCTATGTTTCTTTTTGCAAACTGAGAAGACAAAACAAAATGTTAGAACAAATGGCTTGCATAATAAACCCTGGATTGTGGATAAATAAATAGGGTGTGTGTCTTGCTTGGAGTTAGCATTGATTCCTGGCGACTGCTTGGACAAGTATCTGAAGTTTTCTTGGCAAGATTTCAGAAGTAGTTTTTCCCTTACCTCTTTCCTAGGGCTGAGAGAGGGTGGCTGGCCCAAAGTCAGCTTTTGTGCCTAAAGTGGGAATAGAATTCATGGTCTCCCGGTATCTAGCCCAGTACCTTAATTTCTACATCAAACCAGCAGCTGCATTGCCATATAGTAGAATTAGACTTACATTGGTTTACAGCAGCGGTTCTCAACCTGTGGGTCGCGACCCCGTTGGGGGTCGAATGACGATTTGCCAGAGGTCGCCTAAGACCATCGGAAATATGGGAAGTATACTTGCGAGTGGAAGAATCATGCTCCAATGGTTGACTCCACAAGCAATCACTCCCAATCTCTAGCCTAATCTGGCTTCAGGCGCGATAAACTTAACAGGGGAGGAGTCTCCGCTTTAATGCCTCCGTCCTCAAGGCAATCGCAAGCAGTTCAGATCGCTAGCCAATACGGCTTCAGGCGTGATAAATTCAAAAAAGCAGTTTGCCGCTTTTTTCCCCCTTCTGCGGCTGCTGAGGTGCGCTGAGATCGCTGTGAAAATAATTTTACGGTTCGGGTCGCCACATCGTGGGGAATTGTATTAAAGGGGTCACAGCACTATAAAGGTTGAGAACCACTGGTTTACAGGGTTTTACTGTATTTTTGTTTTTGTTTTTATTATGTAACTCTGGCTACTATTTTCTTAGTTTGCGGCATATAAACCCAAGTAAATAAATAAATACACAAATTATAAACTCCCATATTCTGATGCAGCTCAGAAATACCTCTTAGCATGTTTTGAAATGTGAAATCCTTGTTGTGAAAACCAACAAGCTTGAATAAGAGGGCATCCTAGTCTTTGTCTCTGAAGATAGATCCAGATGATACTTTCCTTTTTTTTTTACATACTAACATTTTTAGTTTTTTTATCTCTTTCGAGATCTCAAGTTAAACACCATTAAGAAGCAAAGTTCAACCACTCTGTTTTGGTGATTCAGTCTCATAAATCTGCATAGACGTGAATGTCATTATGTTTGATAGGACTTACTTCCAAATAGAGGGTAAATAGCAGCGCTGCTTAATTTAACTATAAAAAAGTGGAAGAGGAAAACTTTAATGTGTTAAGCTTTATTGAATAAAGCACTGTTCGCTGCATAGAACACACTAAGCCACAAACAGTGAACCACAAACTGCAGTTATTAGGGATCATGAGTTGCATGAAGTCAAATCCAAAGAAATCAGTTTAGGTTAACTCTGAAACTCTGCAAAGCATCTGAATGAAGTCTTGAAATATGCAGGAGCAGATATGAGGCATTTTTCTCCAAACCGTTAAAGCAGCTGTGTCTTTTGCAGAGTTCATGCAGCTACTTCAAAAGCTGTTTCTAATTCAAGATGTGCACAGATATAAGCACAGCTGGCGGCAAAATTGATCTATCGGATTAGAGAAAATACAATAACTATATTTGCTAGTGACTGCAAACCCTGAAAAAAAAAAAAGCTTGAAGTTGTGACTTAGGGATTTGATGAAAAGAAAGGGTAGAATATAGGGAGAAGGGAGCCAAGATATAACTATATAAAGACAGGATAAAACTCAAATGACAATTTACAGCATTTTATTATTTTTTCCCTGTCAGTCTTTTTTTTTACATACTAACATTTTTAGTTTTTTTATCTCTTTCGAGATCTCAAGTTAAACACCATTAAGAAGCAAAGTTCAACCACTCTGTTTTGGTGATTCAGTCTCATAAATCTGCATAGACGTGAATGTCATTATGTTTGATAGGACTTACTTCCAAATAGAGGGTAAATAGCAGCGCTGCTTAATTTAACTATAAAAAAGTGGAAGAGGAAAACTTTAATGTGTTAAGCTTTATTGAATAAAGCACTGTTCGCTGCATAGAACACACTAAGCCACAAACAGTGAACCACAAACTGCAGTTATTAGGGATCATGAGTTGCATGAAGTCAAATCCAAAGAAATCAGTTTAGGTTAACTCTGAAACTCTGCAAAGCATCTGAATGAAGTCTTGAAATATGCAGGAGCAGGTATGAGGCATTTTTCTCCAAACCGTTAAAGCAGCTGTGTCTTTTGCAGAGTTCATGCAGCTACTTCAAAAGCTGTTTCTAATTCAAGATGTGCACAGATATAAGCACAGCTGGCGGCAAAATTGATCTATCGGATTAGAGAAAATACAATAACTATATTTGCTAGTGACTGCAAATCCTGAAAAAAAAAAAAGCTTGAAGTTGTGACTTAGGGATTTGATGAAAAGAAAGGGTAGAATATAGGGAGAAGGGAGCCAAGATATAACTATATAAAGACAGGATAAAACTCAAATGACAATTTACAGCATTTTATTATTTTTTTCCCTGTCAGTCTTTTTTTTTTTTTTACTTATGACAGGCACACAGTCTGCAAAACTCTTCCTAAAGGCTTGACAGAAGAGTTTTGGCGGCTGCATGCCTTTCCTCCCCCCACTATTAGCCAGGCAAACGGCAAGGAAGAGAAAAATTCTTTCTCTCACCATTTGCTTTCACTGGGGGAGGGAAGGAGAGCATTTAGCCGGGAAAAGAAAACAGAAATCTTTGCCAGCATCACAGAGAAAGATGGCCACTTTTCTGCCAGGTGGCCCAGCCATAGGGTAGCCTCTCCTCCTTTCCTACCCTGACATCCTGAGCACTGGAGATCTTTAAAAGGTGACGGGGCGAGTACAGGGGTGGGTGTGGAAGAGGCCCAAGCAGCTATGGGGACCCAATGGGTGGGAAGTGGAACATCTCAATGGACGGGGGGGAGGGGGGAGGGCTTGGGAAGGTGGTACCAGAGCAGGTGGTATTGTTCTTGCACTTAGCCACCCACCCATGGTCTTCCCCACCCATGAGGTACCCCATGCACACTTAACAACCTATACATTGTTTAACAGATGCATTGGGGAGAGTTGGGAAGGGCTTCATTCACTTAACACGGTTCAGTTAGTGTCCTCCCAACCTTCAACTGTAATAGACAGGCTTCATTATGGTCCTAATGTGAGGACTATGCAGTTGTTTGTTTAATGGAGAAATGGTTTGCCATTATGGTGTGTGATTATTATTTTTATTTCCCAATCTAAATTACAGCTTTGGGACAGCCTGTTGTTCTCCCATCTAGCTATTAACCATCTCCAATTATGCTTAGGTTGCAAGATGAACTAAGGCCAGGCAATATCATCTCTGAGGTTTCTTTGGGTAGAAGCTCTTATATCTGAAGAACTGTGAAATGGGACAGCAGAAAAACCATTGAACTTTTCATCAACAGCAAACAGGTAATTCACTTCCAGCCCTTCCAGCTGGGCAAGGTGCATTATTGGATTTATGGTTGTTTCCAAACCTATACATATATTTTATAATATTGTCCTTGTTCTTTCCCTTTGAAAGTAAGATTTCCTCCAATAGTTCTAGACCAGTGGAAAGAAGGACCAGGATAGACATGATAACAGTGTTCCAATATTTGAGGGCTGCCACAGAGAGGAGGGGGTCAAGCTGTTTTCCAAAGCACATGAAGGCCAGACAAGGAATAATGGATGGAAACTGAACAAGGAGAGATTCAACCTGGTAATAAGGAGAAATTGTCTGACGGTGAGAGCAATCAGCCAATGGAAAAGATTGCCTTCAGAAGTTGTGGGAGCTTCATCACTGGAAGCTTTCAAGAAGAGATTGGATTGCCATCTGCCAGAAATGGTGTAGGGTCTCCTGCTTGGGTGTGGGGTTGGATTAGATGACCTGCAAGATCCCTTCCAACTCTATTAATCTGTATCTGTATCAAGGTGATGCTTAGGTGATCCTATAGACCAGGGCTGTCAAACTCATGGCCCGGATGCATCACACACTGGCCACACCCATGCCCTGTTTAGCGAAGGGGAGAAAAATCCCAATGTGTCATGTGATGATGATGTGACGATGCGAGTTTGACACCTCTGCATAGAACAATGGCCTCCATAATTAATTCCCAGATGACAGAATAGGAAGCAAGTGGCCTTGCATCAGTACAAAGATTGACAAGGATATACACCACTCTGACACAATATTTCCTTGTCAATTAATGTACTGATAGCTTTTAGTGCTATCCCATCATCTGGGATAGCTGCAACGTATTGATGTATTGCATGTAGCTGGTTGGTCATTATATAATCAAAACACTTATTTTATTATTTATGTAAAATATTTTCTGCAACTGCAGAGTGCTTATTCTTAAATGATAAATACAGCTGTCTAAAGTTGTATATATATTTGAGTGAAGTGGGGGAGTAAGAATATTTAATACAAGTTCTAAAATTACCTACCTGCTGTTTCTGTATAGCAGAACAGCAAGACTGGCCAATATACAGTAAGTCCATGCAAAACCTGCCATGATCACAAGTTTCTTTCTTTAACAATATGAACAATCTAAAATAATATATGGGTATGACAAACATGTATTAGAGAATCAGTATGGTGTAATAATTAAGGGGCTGGGCAGGAAATAGGAGACACGAGGAGTATTCCTGCCTTAGACATAAAGCTGACTGGGGGACCTTGGGCCACTGGGCCGGTCATTCTCTCTCAGCACTAGGAAGCAGGCAAAGGCAAACCACTTCCGAAAAATCTTATCAAGAAAACAGCAGGGATTAGTCCAGGTGATTACCAGGAATCAATAATGACTTGAAGGCACAGACAAAAAGACCAACATTGATTTGTACTTGCAGTTACAATCAGGATATACATAGAATTCATTGGTGAGTCTATAATTTATGAAGGGCTTTGCTAGAAACTTCCCAGCCTTTCAAAGGATGGGTCCACTCTGAATCTACATTTTGTTGAGAGCTCATGTTGTTGGCAGCCAGAATTCCCTTGCAGATCAGTTTGAAGTTGCTGGTTGTGGTTGTCAGTATTTAACATTTAGTGTGCAAAACAAACAGCTACGACTGAGAAATAAAATCTGAGGTAAGTATAATGAAACTATAGGGCATGAGAGAATCTCTTTTAGAGAAACCAGAATACAGTAGAAGATTCTGCCTACTATTTCCCAAGTCACTTCCTCTGTTGCCTGAGGATTCCAGCCAGCATGGCCAAAGCTTTATGGATTAGAATCCAGAATATCTGTTGGGCATCCGTTTTTTCACACCATGGTCACTGTATAGGGATTTTCTGGAGAGAGAGCAGCAAGAGTAGTCAAGTATGTACATGCAGCCACCCAGACCATATATCACATGTGTAACCAGAATGAACATCTGGATGAGGTACAAGAGCCTCTAGAAAATTTGAAGAACATGATTACTAATCTAACTACAACTGGGTAGATGATGAAAAGAAAGATCAGCTGAATGGAGGATAAAGTTTCCCTGACTTCTGCTGTTGCCCCATTTAGGGTCAGGCTGCAGTGCAAAAGAAAAATGGGTTTGCATTTATCTTTCGATCCCATGCCTAATCAGTCTTTCTACACTGTGCGAGAAATCTTTTCAAGTTAAATTCTAATGGATGGAGGATGGAGGAATGAGAGGTAGAAAGGCTAACTTCAAAGCGCTCCATGGCATAGGGCCGGGTTACTTACGGGACCGCCTACTGCTACCGGATACCTCTCACCGACCCGTGCGCTCTCACAGAGAGGGACTCCTCAGGGTGCCGTCAGCGAGACAGTGTCGTCTGGCGACACCCAGGGGAAGGGCCTTCTCTGTGGGGGCTCCCACCCTCTGGAACGAACTCCCCCCAGGACTTCGTCAACTTCCGGACCTCCGAACCTTCCGTCGCGAGCTTAAAACACATTTATTCATCTGCGCAGGACTGGATTAGTTTTTAAATTCGTGGGTTTTTAATGGGTTTTAAATGGGTTTTTAATGGGTTTTTAATGGGTTTTATTATTTGCTAAATTTTAATTGCGGCCAAATTGAATAAGTTTTTTAGTGGTATTTTAATAGTATTTATTTTGTAATAGTACTGTTTATTTTATCTGGCTGTAAACCGCCCTGAGTCCTTCGGGAGAAGGGCGGTATAAAAATTTAAATAATAAATAAATAAATAAATAAATAAACTAGTTTTGCAAAAGGAGCAGAGGCTGCAGGCAAGAGTTGAGCTGCATGCCATTTTGAAATCCATGAGGTGTGAGATGTCGCTGATGCATCTGGGGATTGCTGGTTTAGGGAACTCAGAGGAGAAATGCCAGCTCCCTCGCTCCCAGCAGTTTCCTGAGGTGACATGACAAATGGGCTGCTGTGAAAGAAAGAGGAAGAAGATGAGAGGTAACAATGGAAGTTCTGAACAAAACCTGAGCATATGGAAACTCTGGGACTAGCCTGCCAGGAAATGGGTTAAATCTAACTTTCTTGTAGCTGTTTAGATTTCTTTGGGTATGTTAAAAACCAACAAATTTTCTTTTTTTTTCTTTTTTAATTCTATAGATTACTCTTTATTAGTACAATGTTATGATAAGGAGAATCATCAAATTAGAAGGCATGACTGAACCATCCTCAATAAATGATCATTTCAACCTCCATTTGAAAACCTTCAGTGAAGAGGAAACTACTCCATTCACACTGAGTAAAAGCTCTTACTGTCAAGAAGTTTTCCTAATGTCTAAATCTAATCTCTATCTACATCCTTAAAGTTTCATCCCAATAGTTGTAACTGTTACTATCTGGAGCAAGTGAGGACACGTTCAAATCCTCTACAACATGACAACCCTTCAGGTATTTGAGGACAGCTACCATGTCCCCTCTCAACATTCTCTTCTGACGGTTGAACATACCTAGGTTTTTAAATAGTTCCTCATAGGACTTAGCTTGCTCCATTTCATCATTATCCTGTTTAATCTGGAAGAAAAAACCCAATTGGCAAAATGTGCTGAAAAGCAAAATGGGAATCTTCCAAAATCTATCCTAATCGTGACCTGGGTACTAAAAAATTCTACATCCATTTATTAATTTTGCTTGGGCAGTCCTTCTAAAAGGCATTTTAGAAGACATTTCACTGAAAAGAGAAGCACACAACAACAACAAAGCCACCCATAAATGAATTAAGTATAAATAAATGAAAGATGAGGGAGTGAAGTATATCGCAAGTAAAAAACTCCCCACAGCTCAGTTCTGCAAGTGTTCAAGTCATTTACCTCTATTATTCATTTGCATATTTAGTGACTGACTTATTTACCATCTCTTCCATGAAAAATACATGTAAATAAACCATTCAGTAGACACTTCTGCATCACAAAAGTTTAGCCTTTGGGGCTGCAAGGGAGGGATGTTTCCATTTATACGGAATGAGGACCTCAAAGACAGAAAGGACAGGTTCTCTCCAGTGCAACCCTTCCAAGCAGTGCTTTGATGGCTCTCTGGACCTGCTTGCTGTCCTGGAGTTGTGAATGCTCCAATACATGTTGCAATTGTGGCCCAGGCTATCTTGAGAAGACAATGACAGATGCCCTGAGATTTGGGAAAAGCTGAGTCACAACCTTGAGAAAGGAGGGGGAATAGTTCTCTTTCTGGTTTTAGAAAGCTTAACAAAAGGCCTTTCAGTAGTGCCCAGGAAAGCTCAAACACTAATTTCTTTGTGGGGGAGGCCCAATAGAACAATATCCAAGCATTCCTGCTCCTCAGAATCTCAACAGGGAGACACTTAGGGATGGACAATAGGAAACAAATAGCCTATCACTGACGCAAAAACTCACTAGCCTTATTCAGGTATTCTTTGCTCAAGGGGCAAGTGTGGAGGAAGACTGTTCTGAGAACTCTGCTACAGTATTATGGATGTCACAGGCCTTCTGTCTCTGCTGTCCTCCTATTCAGGGCTATCCTATGCGGAAAGTGGCCTTTGGACATAATATTTTACATGCACAGAATACGTCAGCCAATACCACTAAAACATAGGACTTGTATATTGCAATCCATTAGGCTTGTAAGGCATGAACAAGCAGACCCACACATGTAGAGTTCAAATAGCTATTTTATTGTTTTATGCCTGTTCTACAGGAATCACCCCAGACTCGAAGCTTTCACCTGGAAAAAGTTAGATGAGACTCGAAGGGTGTGTGTGCATGTGTGTCAGATCTTGCCCTCTTGTGTTTACGTAATGAGTCCAGACAAATTTCCTGCTTGAAGCCTTCTCCTGCCTGGGTTGGTTTCTCTCTAACAAAGTTGCTATCTCCAGAATCTTAGAAGTTAAAGTTTAGAGGTATCAGTAGTTCATCTTAAATCAGGTTTGAGGCCTTCTGGATCATTTTGTGGAACTCACACAGGTAACCGATATGGAATGGTGAAAATGTAGCTCTGTTCCAGTTATTTCATTTACATTTAATGTGAATTCATTATCTTCAAATTTGGCTTACTGGAGTCCATTGTATCAATGTAGGAAAATATTTCAGTGTTGTTGCCTCTAGCTGATAGATCTCCTATGGCATTCATGATGATTTGTGTTTTGAGTGTTCTGATCTAACTCCTGTCAAGAATGTCAGAATAAGGCCCCTGGCAACAAGGTGTGATAACAGCATTATCGTGGAAAGTACTTTTTTAGATGTGGAGAGAGATTATTCTGGACATGAGCACACCAGCGTCTTTGCACTACAAATCCTAAAAATAGAGGCGGGGTAGGATTTGGGGGAGTTGTCACCCCAAATATCTAGAGAACCCCAGCAGCTTACCCTTGATGCAGGCATTTGAATAACACCAGTTGTTTTCAAGTTGCTGAATTATAACATCACTTTCTTCTTTGTTCTTATATAAATGAAAGATATACGCACATACAATATGCTAATGAAAAAAAGCATGGAAAAAGAGGAACAAGAAATTTATACCATCATGTTGTATTCCAGCTACTTTGGCTAAAGATTTGGGGTAGATCTTTAGCATTGTAGAATGTTCTGCCAGTATCTCCCATTTAGCAAAACAGCTTTACCAGCAGAAGCAATGATTAAAAGATTGAAAAAGGCTGTCAGAGAAGAATGGACTTTGTCCAACATCTAATCTTCAGATCTTCCTTTTGGCACCTGTGCAGGCACAGAAAGGCAACCTTTTGCTTAAAGAGGTTGGCGTGGAAAGGCTAAGGCTCATGCTTCTCTTCTGATCCTGAGGAGTGCACTACTTCAGGATTCTTTAGCAGCTCCACTCCGCTCTACTTTCCCAACTAGGAATGTGTATTATCTGATACAAGTGAGTAGAAGCAATGGGAGTTGCAGTTCACTGTGTCAGCAGGGCTACAGTTTGCAAAAGGCTGACTAGGGATGCAAAGGGAATCAGAGATATGAGAGCCAAAAGGGCCCAGGAGTTTTATCTTGGACACTGCTGTGACAAGTAACATGCAGCTCCATGAATCATGGGAAAGGAGAAGCAGCAGAGATTCTTTTCCATGTCTCTCATCCAAGATCTGTCATTGTGAAAACATAGTTATCATACCATTTTCCATCTCTCCAAAAAGACCCCTTTCCCTGCACATGTCTGGCGCCAGCAAATCGTGGAAGCTACCGATTGTCTAGCAAGTATGTCCCCTGTTTATATGTGGATTAGTCAAAAGATTGCTTACTTGTGTGACAGGCTAGTTGTCAAGCATCCAAAATGTGATCGTGACTGTGGGGGAAGCTGTTAGAATTTTGAATATGGATCATAAGTACCTTCTTTGGGGTCATTGGAACTTTGAAAGAGCCACTAAGCAAGCAATATGTAAGTCAAGGACTACCTGTGGTCTTCCAAAATAGATGTCTGGTCTGTCACTGTAGATATTGGAAAGAGAGGATGATAGTTGAGTTCTTGCTCTTCTGATGGGTTTCTTCCTTCCCTTCCTATATCTTGGATCTGCTTCAGGACCTTACTGAATTATAACTACGGTATATCACAGTGGCCCAAGTAGCTGGCTGGGCAGATCAGCTAGACTGCTTTGTTTGCCACTGAAGACAAAATATGAGATCCTTTATAGCTCAAGGATCACCAAAGGTGAGTGGCACACTTTTAAATGATCTCATTGGCTCCAAAAAGCAGACCTGGCAAATTGTGGCATGGATGTTGGAGGTCAACAATCTATGTTTATTCGAGCTTGCCTTTTCCTAAAATATATGCATGGGACATGAAAATATTGGATTCTATGGTTCCTTACCCTATTTATTTATTATTTATTAAATGTATTTGCCACCCATTTCACCACTTTGGACAGCTACTTTAATGTCTATAAACTTTCATATTAGGAAGGATTTTTCTCACACACAAATATTAACGGTTATATTGAGTATCTGCTTAACAAGAGAAAAAGCACGATGAGCAACAATTAGCCCCCAAGTAGTTTTTCCATCCACCCACATAATCCTGCTCCATTCCAAGCAGTTCTTGATTCCTATTCAAGGGTGTCAGATGACATTCGTCTTACTGGCTGCCAATCCCAGTAGAATGCTGTTCATAAACAAGGGCAGGAAATGCTAGTTAAAACTTCTGGCTCTTTTAAAAGAAATGAATATAGCATTACCAAGGCTTTACAAAAATTAAAATTAAAAAAAATCCCTTTTCATCACAGATTACATTAAAAGATTCTGTCTTCATGAGTTCTGACGGTTGCTTCAAAGAATCAAAGCTAGCTTTGAACTTCTGGTGTGCTTGCATGCATACACATATTTTTCCTTTTAAAAATAGTATTTTACACTCTCACACACATACCCACACCTTACTGCCTTCTTTTTTTCCCAGAGTTTATTTTTTTGTAAAAATGGGAAAATGATCTAAGGCAAGCTGTATGCTTATACATTTCTCTTAAAACGTAGCAAGATGTAGACAAACAATGCCTATTAGCTCCAGTGTTTAATTGGCAACCAGTTGCAGTGACTAAGGGGGATTTTAATTCTTTTCCTTTGTTATAAATTGTTGATTTTGATTTATGTTGGAATGTTGGGAAATACTTGGTATATAGATGTGGGGGAAAGAGGTGTGCAAGATATTCTTGGATCTAGGCCATGGAAGACACCCGATCTGGTTCATAGTTTAAATAAATATTTTGGAAGCTATTCAATTTGACTGTCTCCAGTACAGACTCTCTATTAAAAACAAAAAATATGATTTTTGGCAAGATTACTCTTTGATGTGTATAGAAAAAGAAAAGGAAAAAATACCAAGAATAAGAAGTCTGAAGAAGTGTGGGTGGCATAAACTTAAAAAATATGCACATTTTCCATGGACAGCTTTATTATGTTTATTTTTATTATTGTGTTGTGTCACAAGTTTCAAGTTTTCTGACCTCATTTGAGCAGATCTGAATATAACTTCAGAGCAAAAATACGTGTTAAGTCTGCACTCTCATGGTAAATCTTTTCTAAACAAAAGAGAAATCTTTGAACTCTGCAGAGACACTGAAGATGATGGCTTAGCTCGCACTCACATTTTTTGTTCTCAAAAAGCAACTAATGGTTCCTATGAGTTTGTAGTAGAATTCATTAGCAGTTGAATCTAGAGGTCCAATCTATGACATACCATATACATATATTCACATATAATATACAACAATGTGTAAGATAAAATCAGCTGAACATCACTATGAATGTATGAACCCAGCCATTATATGCCTAACTCTAATCAGGGGGTAGCAACTTTCTCCCACATAGGGGCCAGGGACCATACTTCCACCACCACCATTTTTCCCCTTCCTTTTTTGCTTCATGGATCACTCACTTTCACTAGCACGGGATGGAGGATGTTACTCTGCAGGAGCAACTGGTTAATCTTTTGCCAACATGCCTGCCTGAGGAGGCAGTGAGCACCCACAAAAACATCATTACTCTCTCTCTCTCTCATGCAAACCAGATGGATATATTTCTTTTGGGTTGCTTTCCAGTGGTGGGCCATGTGCAGCTCATGGACTGTAGGCTTCTAATGCCTGATCTAAATGAGGGCTATTGAGAGACAAAATGGTGGGTGCTTGAGGGTTGAACTATACTTAGAGGAAATTGGTGATACTGGATTTTGTTATGACTAGCTTAGGTCGTATTGATATCAGTGGATCTGTACTAAGGCACATTGTAATTAAATCTGGATCCAAAGTGGAATGCTGGATTTCATTGAATGTACTATATTTGTTTTGTTTCTTAAAAGTACAGGTAGTTCTCAACTTGCGACCATAATTGAGCCCAACATTTTTCTTGCTAAATGAGACATTTGTTAAGTGAATTTTGCCCCATTTTATGACCATTCTTGCCCCAGTTGTTAAATGAACCACTGCAGTTGTTAAGTGAACCTGGCTTCGCCATTGACTTGGCTTGTCAAGAGGTCGCAAAAGTTGATCACGTGACCCTGGGACACCGCAACCGTCATAAATATGAGTCAGTTGCCAAGCATCTGAATTTTGATCACGTGACCATGGGGAATGCTCAATGGTCATAAGTGTGAAAAAGGCTCATAAGTCACTTTTCTCAGTGCTGTTGTAACTTTGGTCACTAAATGAATTGTTGTAAGTCGTGGACTTCCCTAAGCCCATCCTCAGCACAATTAAAAAAAAAGTAGTTGATTAAGAGTTGATAGAATTCTGCTGCGAAGTTGCTTCTCCCACTGAGAATAGCTGCTAGAACTTCTTCGGAGCATGATATGCTTTAGAACAGGGGTCTCCAACCTTGGCAGTTTTGCTGGCTGAGGGATTCTGGGAGTTGAAGTCCACAAGTCTTAAAGCTGCCAAGGTTGGAGACCCCTGCTTTAGAAAGAAGAATCCTTGGATTATGAAAAGGAAGATTTTAAAAAATGGCTTTGCATTCTCAGGGTGGGAATCTTACCTCCTATTACTACTCTCCCCGCTGTGAAACTAAGCAAGTCCTTTTTTTCTGAAGATCTTCTTAAGTGCTGCTGTCCCTTCTCTTCCTCGCCCTCTTTTCAATGTTCTTCCACATTTACAGAGCCTTTGGAAAAAAAAACCCTCCCCCCACTCCCCATTTGTATCTCTAAGAACTCCCCCACCCAACTGTGGTTTCTTAAGCCGATTCTGTCGCTTGATAAACAGGCTCCTCTCTTGCTGGGAATGATTCACAACCTTGTCTGAAGGGAAACCTTATGGGTAGGAGTTCCACCTACAGCAGCACATTGTCAGGATGATGCCATCATCTGCACTCTGCATTCCTTCCAGTAAGAGCCATATAAATCATATAAGGGGGGGGGAGTGTGTGCGTGTGCGCACGTCAGTCTCAAAAAGTTTATTGCTAGGTGTGGGTGCTGCAAGCATTCTGAGGGACAAAACACCGTGAAGATGTCTTACACATGCCTTTTATTAACATTTGTTAGTTGGAAAAGGTGCTTTCTGATTTATTGCAAAAGGCTGACATATTTATGATCGCACCAGTCTTCATGGGCCCAAGTCCATTTCATCTGATGAAAGCTTATCTTACGGTACATGTGTCAAATGCTCCAACAATCTCACTTTGTTTGCCAAACATGGTATCATAGCTATTATATGGCTGTAATAGTAACATGTCACTGTCTCCATAATGTGCCTTGTAATGGATTCCCTGCAGAGGTGAAATCTAAAAATTTTCCCTGCCAGTTCTATAATTAATGGGTGGGTGTGGCTTGGTGGTCAGATGACTGGGTGGGCTTGGCCAATAACAATAAATAATAAAAATAATAAACAAAGTATACAAAACAATAAGAGGTACCAAAAACCAACTTTCACACTTTACACATACACAATACAACACAAACACAATACAACACAATGACTCACACACAATGTAAAAGCAGCTGCACTTCACCCAAAATGGCCCCTGCAACAAGCAGGAACCTCACACTTTCACATTTTACACACACACAACACAACTGACACACACACATGCACACACACACAAAATGCCACATGCAGCTTTGTGAGATTCAGTGTGTTTGTGTAGTTAGAATGAAACACTACAGAAACACACCAAATCTCAGAAAGCTGCACAAATATTTTATTTTATTATTTTATTTATTTATTTTTTTAGATCAGGGGTCTCCAACCTTAGTAACTTTAAGGTTTGTGGACTTCAACTCCCAGAGTTCCTCATTCAGCAAAGCAGGCAGTCAAAGCAGGCTGTAATCAGTAGCTGAGCAGTAATTATAGGTAAGTGAGGAGGGGGCATTGGGTGGGCATGGGTGGGGGATCTTGTAAGTGGGGGCTGTTAAAAATGATTTTAAAAGCCTGTGAGGATCAGGCAAGTCATCTGGGATTGCTAGAGGAAAAAAAGATTTTAAAAGCTCCTTTGACGATCTCAGCTGAAATTCCCTCATAGCAGCCCCAGAACCTCTTAAAATAATTGTTTTAACAAGCTCTTCGGCCGAAGAGCTTGTAGAAAACATGTTTTTAAAGGTTCTGTGATGAGGAACTCAGGTGAGATCACCAGAGGAGCCTTTTAAAACTTTTTTTAAAAAGTTTTTAAAAAGAGTTTAAAGGCTCTGCCGATCTCAGCTGAGCCGCGGAATCCTCAAAGGCTTTGTTTTTACTTTTAAAGGCATGTTTTTGGCTGAAGAAAAACTGCTTTTAAAAGTAGGAAAAAAAAAACCTCTGCTGATGGTCCGGCTCAGCAGAGGCAGGGGCAGGGATTTTTGCTACCTGTCCTCCGAACCAACAGCCGCCATTAGTACCGGATCAGGTGAGCCGGTCCAAACCGGGAGCATTTCACCCGATTCCCTGTATATAAAAACTCAGGATATCTGCAGAAGATCTCTTTCAGGCCAACCCTTCTCACAGGGTTGTTGTTATAGGAAAATAGGTGGAAGGAATATTATGTACACTGAGAGCATATGTACCAAAGACAAATTCCTTGTGTGTCCAATCACACTTGGCTAATAAAGAATTCTAATTCTAATTCTAATTATGTATGTTTGCTGGCTTGTGTCACTTATAAAGTAATAAAGGTGGGATAAAAATCCAAGATATAAAGACAAATAATATTGTGTCTGAATTGTTTTTGTTTGTTTTGTATCTTCAAGTCAGCATTGACTCCTGGGGACATTTTTTCCAAGGAGAAAACCACACTTCCTAACACAGGCATGTATATAAACAGGGAGCAAACCACACATTCACAAGCACTGATATTACCTAGTCAGGTAATGAAAGGTTTGCAAGCAAACAACCAAGAGAGTACCAAGGATTCCATACTTCGACCCTGAGCTACATATATTCTTTTCTATCGGGACAAATAAGGAATAACCATGAAGAGGATAGAAAGCCTCTCTGTCATCCAGTTGTGAAGTCCCTTGGATTGATTATAAGTGCAATTGTTTTATTGTGTAATAGAAAATCTCAATAACAGTGAGGAAACAGTGCTATGCATTTCACACATACAAAGAATGGCAGAGTGGCCTCTGCAGGGGCAAAGTCAAGTCTCATTTTCTGCTATCCTCAACTGTAAGCTGGAACAGGACCTCTCTGGGAAAAAAACAACAGACCACCTAAAACAGGGGTCCCCAACCTTGGCAACTTTAAGCCTGGTGGCTGAGGAGTTTTGGGAGTTAAAATTTGGGGCTTAAAGTTGCCAAGGTTGGAGACCCCTGACCTAAAAGACTGAAGCACTCTTATGTGTTACTCTTTATAATGGAAAATAAGTTACACACTAGTAACTTCCTTAAAGAAAAGGAAACCAAGCATGGAAGAAGTGAGGAAAGATAAGATAGCTAAGAGCTGAGGCTTCCTTTTTCAGTTCAGCAACCTTCCCTAAAAGCCAATTGTTGAATTGAAGGGGTAGGAGACTTTTATCTGTGTTGCAAGTTCATTAATGGTGTTAGGAAAGCCTGGCTAAGCAATGTCTAGATTTGTGTCTTCCCAAATCCCGAATATACGCTTCCTCCCCCATCCTGGTTGCCTTGGGAGATATTTGCCTCAGTGGTAGGTTTATAGCCCCTGTTCGGAGAACCGGTAGTGGCTGCGGCAGAAGGCTCCGCCCACCCACCCAGACATCATCACAGACGCTCTATGCATGCACAGAAGGTTCTGTGCATACGTAGAAATGCTACACGTGAGCGAAGTGCTCTGTCTCACAGTTCCAAACCAGTAGCGAAGGTAAGTGGAACTCACTACTGGTTTGCCTTAAAGTCCTTCTTACTTCCAACACTGAAGCCTTCTTTCAGTCTACTACTCTGTGGCCTGGCCTGTTTTGAGGAGGACGGGCTCAGCTAGGACATCTTGCATTTTTTGAGATGAGAAATACTATGAATAGTGGCTACTAATCACAATGGTTCCACTTTATCCCTAATGTGAGAGGTGGAATGTTTTTTACTATCAGTTGCTGAGAACAAACCACAAATAAGAAAAGGCTTTTTGTGCTCCTTATTCGCCTGTGGGCTTCTGAGAGGCATTCAATTGGCTGCTTTAGGAACAGGAGACTGGTTAAGATAGGGCTTTGGACTTTCCTTAAGAGAGGACAGCAAAGACTTTAAATAAATACCAGAAGAGCCACTAGGAATCCAGAAAATGTTAGCTTTGAAGACAATCCTTATTGATTTCATAAGAGTTATTTCTATTTTGTGGTAACAACTATTGCTTAAAACAAATATACTGTAATCCAGCTGTTTAGGGTCTGGAATTTTCCAGGTGTGTTAAATTCTCATAATCTCATGCCACTGGACAAGGCTGCCTAACCATACTGGATCACAGTAAGAGTCCATCTTGGAAATCCCTTTGGAATCCCTTCAAGCAGACACTTGCAGTCAAGTCTGAACATGCTGTGTTGCACTGCCCAGTCTTAGACATATTCATTTAAAAGACCCATTCAGTCCAAAAATATTTATTTAAGATAAATATGTCTAGGAACGGCTCCTTAACCAACATTTTTTCCTTTCAGTGTGATAAAGATTTAACACTTTTAATGAAGTGCAGGGGAAAATATCAAATTAAAATACAACTTTTCACAAATTATATTAAAAATCCATTTATTTTTATATCTTGTACATATACAAGAAATGCGTCTTACATGGAAATTTTGAAAACAAAAAAGTTAAGTAAAAACATAAATACATATATATTTTTTTATGAAATGTCAGATTTACAAAATGTACATTATGCATTTCTAGCTTGTCTTATGCTCATTTTAAAAATTCCCAAAGAAACCAAAATATCAGAACCAGGAAGATCAGCTATTACAAATGAATCATTGGAACATTTTTCTTGCTGTTTATTCCCCAGTATTATACCTGACATTCTTTTCTCCCTTCCTTGTCAAATTCTACATTTCTTAATAGTGGTAATATTTTGTAAAGATATCCATTCATTAAAAAAAAGATATTGGTGCATTCTGGAGAAGGAAAGAGAAATCCAAGTATGGCTTGTTTAAAGCCTCCAGTTCTCCAATTAGTATATTGGGTAAAATTAAATAGAACCCCCTTACGTTTCCAAAAAGCTAGCTTGTGAAATGTAGCATTTCAGAAAGGCTTCTGAAATTAATTCATTTCCAACAGTGGACACTTCGATGAAATGTTATATATAATGATGTAAAACTTTTAACTTCAGACATATTTAATAGGCTGATCATTCAAGAAAGGAATGCAGGGAATCTTGAAACAAAACCACATAGTTTATGAACAAGACACATCAATTCCAGCATTTCCCTAAGCTGAAAAAGCCAATCCTTATCAGAAAGCAGATTCCACCGAATTCCACAGGACTTTTCTAGATAGAAGTTCCTAAGACTGTGTAGCACTTTCAACAATGATTGGGTGCCACCAGGGGCCTATATGGGTGATGAGTCTCAATCCTTGAATCTGAACTGGATGCAGGATAGAATGGGGTCTTTGCCCAGGTACATCAGCATAGGACTTCAGCCTTAATCAAGGCAATTTTTTGTTGTAGAATTAAGGCTGTATTCCTAAATGCCTCCACTAATGAATAAACTCTCTGAAGTAGTAGCACTTCAAGTCCATGTAAACATCTGCAAGAAACTGATTCCCAATGAAGGCCACAATGAAGAATCTACTGGTTTCAAGGGAATCTTAAGAACATATTGAAGGGAGCACTGAGGCGCCTCCCTGATTGGACCAGGACTGCAAAATATTTTTCCTCCTCTTTCTCAGTTTCTAGGACTTCCCCAGCCTATTTACAAATTAAAGGGCAATACAGATGATCAGCCAGGGAAACCAACTCTAACCTTGCGAATATAATAAAACCTTAGAGATGCTTTAAAAGGCTTGTTTGATTATGGGCTGTTTTGTTAGTTGTTCTGAAAAAAAGAGAGGTGGGGGTGGGGTGGAGGAGAGGCAACCTTAGCTTTTCTCCAGTTACATCGGGTTTCCTGAAAACCCTTTCCTCCCTTGTGTTCACAAAAGGAAAATAAAGAGCTGCATGACTCGAAGCTCTAGCTGAACCTCAACAAATTCTTTGTTAGTCTCCCCATAAAAACCAAACCCCTGCTTACGCTTTGCTGCAGAGAAACCCACTTTTGTTTCTCTTTTGTCTCCTCTAACAAAAGACGAGAGAGTTAAAGCCATTCTATCAAAAATCAACATGTCACTTCTTTTTCAGACCCATTTCTTTCCTCCCCCCCCATTGCTCCTCCCTAAAATCTCAGCAAGACTCTTTTGCCAAAGCCCAAATCAGCCAGGAAGAAAAGTTTGAAAACAGGAATGCAGAATTCTCCTTACAGCCTGGCCAAGCCGCCCATGCAATGAGGATTCAGAAGTTAAGCTCAACTAAGTGTGAGGTAACTTGCTCCCAAGGCAGGTTTGCATAGCTGGAAACCATCATGCCTTTACTTGGGAGTCAGTCCCATTGAATCCGTTTGAGTTTTAAACTTCCAAGTCGGTTTGCAGTGGACTGCACTGCTACAATATGGAGGAACCCCCAGTAGGACTTATTTGGCAATTTCTTTTTAAAAGGAATGAACATGCACACAGGCACACGGGCGCATGCACACGCGCGCACACACACACACACACACACACACACACACACACACACACACACACACACACACACACACACTTTCTCCTTTCTCAGAGCTTTCCTGGATAACTTTAGAAAGACTGTAAAGTAAGATTCTGAGTTGGGGGAGGGGGGTCTGATTTGGCACCCTATCACACGGTAAAAAAAGCTAGCTTGCTGTTCTCTCTCTTTGTCCCAAACTTCCATTCTTGGCACTATGCCAGATACTCTAAACAGATACTGTAGAGCCATTTAGAAAGTGAGAAGGCCAGGCAGGATGAGGGAATAAGCAAATTCTCAGAGGATATTTACTGCCCCAAAGCACAGTCTAGAGATGGAGGGTCTCTTGGTGAGAAGCAAAGGTAGTCTGAAGGAACAATGGCCCAAGCCCCTGTTCCTTGCAATACAAGGGGAGAAGAAGCCAAGGGAGCCTCATACAGCAGTCTCCCCTTTGCTTCCTGTGCTGAGTCTGTGGTAAAAGCGCCTCCAAGATTGGAGAGTTTTGCCAGTCCAAATCCAGAAGCCAGTTGTGATGCCCACAATCATGGTCATGAGATACTTGATCAAAAAGACAGTGAAGTCAGGGCTCATTGGGGCAACATTGGTGGGGCAAGCAATGGCATAGCTTTTGCAGTTCTGCAGGAGCCAGGTTTTCTCCCACATGTCCCGGAAGGCCTGCTCATAGAAGTAGCAAGCCAAGACAATGGTGGCAGGCACTGTGTAGAGGACGCTAAAAATGCCAATCCTTACCATGAGCTTCTCCAGCTTTTCGGTTTTGGTGCCATCATGTTTCATGATGGTCCGTATACGGAAGAGGGACACAAAGCCAGCCAGGAGGAAGGAGGTGCCAATGAAGAGGTAGACAAAGAGTGGGGCCAAGACAAAGCCCCGCAATGCGTCTACACTGTAGATGCCCACGTAACAGACTCCACTGAGCACATCCCCATCGACCTGTCCCATGGCTAAAATGGTGATGGTCTTGATGGCAGGCACGGCCCAGGCAGCCAGGTGAAAGTACTGGGAATTGGCCTCAATGGCCTCGTGGCCCCACTTCATGCCAGCAGCAAGGAACCAGGTGAGGGAGAGGATCACCCACCAGATGGAGCTGGCCATGCCAAAGAAGTAGAGGATCATGAAAAGGATGGTGCACCCTTCTTTCTTGGTGCCCTGCACCACAGTGCGGTAGCCATCTTCTGAGAAACCTTCCACACAGACCACTTTGTCCTCCAGCAGGAAGCCAGCCACATAGGCTACTGCCACCATGAAATAGCAGCCAGAGAGGAAGATGATGGGTCGCTCAGGGTAGCTGAAGCGTCTCATGTCCACCAGGTAGGTCAGGACAGTGAAGAGGGTGGAGGCACAGCACAGGATTGACCAGATGCCTACCAGCAGACGGGCAAAGTGAACCTCAGCCTCCTTGAAGTACATCAGTCCATTGGGGAGTTCTGGTTCACAAGGAGCACCACAGTCCCTCTCACCCAAAAAGCGGTAGCCCAGGTATGGGGGCACTTTGAGCTGCCGTGGGCAGGAGAAGCCAGAGTTGGTGGGGCGCAGGAGGTGAGAAGTGGGATGGGGCAGATACGGGGTGGGGAAGACGGTGGAACTTTCGGGGCTCCCTCCGCCCGCTCCCGAAGTGTCCGAAGTATTCTGCCCCACGCAGATCTCACCTGCGCCGTGCATGGGGAAGTTTTCGCAGCGGAGCCGCTCGGGCCACTGGAAGCCAAACTTGTTCATCAGGGCCTCGCAGCCCTGGCGGGCCCGCTCGCACAGGGATCGGCAGGGTGGGATGGCCTGTTCCAAGACGGTGCAGACGGGAGCGTACATGGAGCAAAGGAAGAAGCGCAGCTCCGGCGAGCACTGCACTTTCACCAGCGGGTAGAACTGATGGACTTCCAGCCCGGCGTCTTCTTGGTTGGTGTGCCCCAGGAGGTTGGGCAGGATGGTCTGGTTGTAGGCGATGTCCGTGCAGAGAGGGATCGAAATGGGCTGACAGAAGCCGTGGTCCGGGACAGAAATCCCTTTCTCCCCATGGTAAGATTGGGCGCCGGAGCCCCAGGGAATCCCGCACAGGACGCCCAGGAAGACGGCCAGGCCCAAGGAAGCAGGGGCCGTTCTCGTCGCTCTCGGTCCTCGATCCATGATCCAAGGCAGCGGCAAGGGAAGGAACGAGGGCGGCCGGCAGGGAGCAAGCGGCGGGAAGCGGGTCTTCGCAGCCCCAGAGGCGCTGGAGTCTCAAAGCATCGGCGGCGCCCAGCCCAGACCCCTGAGAGGGCCAGCGGCCAAAAGGCTTACGCGGCGGCGGCGGCACAAGGCTGGCTTCGCTCTTCCAGCCGTCTTGCTCTCGGGTGGAGGAGGTGAAAGAGGCGGATCGCTCGCCAAACCGGCTCTCTCGTTGATCGCTCGCCAAGGGCTGGATGGTAATTCTTTGCTGGGGTTGCAAGGCGAAACGCTCCTCCGATGTTATTTTCTTCCACCGGAGAGAGAAGAGAGCTTGACGGCGCCTAACAACGTCGTGTTTTTCCTTCGATCGGCCACGAAGCAATCTTGGAACGGAGGAGGCGGTGGGCGGGTGGGAGGATCGTTCACAAGTTCGACCGCAGTAACTGGCTCCGCTTCCCAGCTGGCTGTACAACCCCTCAAAAGTTCGGGAATCCAAGAATTTGGCTTACTGTGACTTCTCCGTTTCAGGCGTTGCTTTAATTGAGGAGTTGATTGTGGGCTTTTTTGTTGTTGTTGTTAAAAAAAAATCCAATCACTCCATTATCTCTTTTACCAGCAGTGGGCTAAACCTTTAAACAGAAACATGGGTAGTCCGATATCCCGTCGGCGCCCTTATGCATGGAAGGTGAAATCTATCTCTCCAGCAGCAACAGGAGAAACTAGATGCCGTTGGAACAAGCAACATCCACCCTAAAAAAAAAATAAAGGAGGGAAAAAAAGACGTCCCTGCACTTTGAATATATATATATATATATTCTTGTATGTGTAAATCTGGTATTCCATGGAACTCCACCCCTTCGCCCCATTCACAAACCAAACAGTGGGCGGGCTATAGAACTCAAGCTTCTACCAATTGCATAATCTGTTGCTTCCCTACCTCTGTTGAGGATTGGACAGAAAGATAAAAGCCTCTAAAGGGGAGGGGAGGAATCGGGGGCGGATTCTGTAATGGTGGATTCTTCCGCAGAAAAGTTGAAAGAAACTTTCAGACTCTTGAATGGAAGAAAGGGACGCGTATACGCGCGGAGAGTGGAGGAGGAGAACCGTGTTAATCTGTGGTAGGCAAAAATCAGAAGGAATCTTTATATATATATATAAAGACGCCGAGAGAGTGAGAGCGAGAGAAACCTGGATCTGGATGCCTGGGTCTCATACAGCTGGGGTCGAAATTAACTTTTTTATTTTTATAAAGGGATTTTCCGCATATACAGCTGCTACGGCCTTTCTGAAATAACTTTTGGAAAGCCCGAAATTCACATTGCATGATGGCCTGAAAAAATGTCTTTATTCTCTGAGTTTTATGCAGTTCTTCTGCCTCAACTAACTGAATAAGACTCCACTCCATCATAAATACCTAAGAGATGACATTCAAAATAATAGCAAATAGTTTGAAAATGTAAAAATAGTAATTGAGGTTGTGGAAGATAAACCTGAAACCACTTAGGTAACAAAAGAAAGAAACTTGAAGCTTCTCTTTTAAAATGTTTTTGATAGCAGACTCAGTCCAGTTCTTTAAATTCAGTTCTTTACTTTTGAGAATATATCTTTTTTGAAATTTTTATTTATTTATTTATTTGTCACAACAATATATATAAGCATCACACAAAAAAATTATATAGTATAATGAGGGAATATTAGGAGGTATGGAGAAATGGTGCAAAACCGTAAGATTGACTATGCTGTTCATGTTGTTTCATCATGAAAACCTCATCCCCCAGTTACGTGCATAAGAATTTGATTAAATACCTTCCATACAGCAGAAAACATTTAAATCCAAATTCACAAACCAAATTGGTTTATGACTTGGTCTCAATTTCTTTAGCAGGACACAAAAAAATTTAAGGAAATGGTTTGAGGAACGCAGCTTGAATTAGAAACATCTATTAAAATTCATTTATGCTGAAGATTTTCCTTTGCTTATAGCAAAGAATATTGAAAACTTTTGTTCATCATAATTTAAATCTGCTGAGGATCTGGAGGTGAAAATTACTTGAAAGGTAGACTTGATTAGGAACTGGCTTCATGGAGCTTGGTCAAATATGCAGTGTAAATGTGAGCAAATTGCCTCATGAACATATCCCAGGAATTAATCTCCCAGCGCAAAGATTTGGGTTTGCAGCTTTAGCTTCCCAATCATATGCACATTTTAGAATAGAATAGAATACCGGCAAAAGGGGATCTTGGAGATCTTTTACTCCAATCCCTACTCAGGCAGGAAACCCTCTATCAGTGATGGCTAACCTTTTTGCCTTTGAGTGCCAAAAGTGGGGGGACCGCGGGAGAGTGTGCGTGCATGCCCACACCCATCATTCAATGTGCCCTCCTCCCCTGCGCAAGCGAACCCCCCTGCATTCCCCCCGCTTTTGGTGCTTTTGGCATGGTGGGACTGGTAGGCCTGTTTTTTGCTCTCTCCAGGCTCCAGGGGCTTTCTAGGAAGTTTCCTGAATTCCGGTGGGTCCGGAAGGCCGAAAATCAGTTGGCACATGGGCACCGGAGCTGAGCTATGGCAATGTTCATGTGGCACAGTCCGCTTGCCACCTGTGGCATGTGTGCCATAGGCCTGCCATCACGGCTCTATGATTTCAGACAAATGGTTGTCCAGTCTCTTCTTAAGAGCCTCCAGTCTTGGAGCATCTTCTGGAGGCAAGTAATTCTATTAATTGTTCTGCCAGGAAATTTTTCCTTAGTTCTAGGTTGCTTATCTCCTTGATTAGTTTCCATTCATTGCTTCTTGTCCTGCCCTCAGGTGCTTTGGAGAATAGGTTGACTCTTGAATTCAATAGAAAGTTCTTCTAAGTTCGGAGATGTCTCATTAATCTCAGGAATTCTGGCCCAACCCCAAAACAACCAATAAACAATGAATTAGCATGGCAGAATTCCAATGCCTCCCAACATCTTTTTCCTTGTTTCTTACTATCTGCGGAGGAAAAATGTACAGTATTCATTTCTTAAAGGGGAACACCCATACCCACATCATGACTGTTTTATATAAACTAGAGAACCAAATCACTTGAAATGAAGAAGCAGATGCAGTCACTTGAGTCAGTTTTACAAACTGGTTTGGGTTTGTTTTAAAAGCCTAACCTTATTTCTTAGGGCAAAATAGAACAGGTGAATAGACAATACCACCATTACTTTCTTTTTGCCACTCTGAAGAACATTATATTTCCCAATTTCTTCTTAGGTTTTCTTATTGACTGTTGTCTCTTCAGCTGCTGCTGTGTGAATTGTCCATACATTTTTTTTCTTTATAATCAGTCATATCTAGTTTATGATAGGCTACATGTTTATCAATTTTTATTTGGAATCTTCATTGAGTCTTTTGGTTCTCAACTGCTTTTTCATTATTGTGATTCTGACATTTTCTTGTTGCCAGTGCTTTTTTAAAGATTCCAGTGAATCAAGCAGCCGCTTTATTTATCAAAAATTCTGTCTGCACAATCACATACAAGATATTCAACAATCTTCAGTTCTTTGCATTAACAGTCTTCTTCCATTGTTGTCCTAATTAAACAACTACTCCTCCTCCTCCTCCTCCATGTTTGATAGCACCTATGAAATAAATTCTCATCTAAAAGTAATAAAAGAGTTATACAAAGAATTGCAGTCTTACACCTACAAAATTCTATTTTTCGCCTGTAATCAGTGTCATGTTGCAATATATTTTTAATGGCAGGATTTGACTTGCTTTTAGTTTGATTCTGGAGAGAAAGCAGTCTTGTTTTTTATTTGTAATTGCAAAATGGTGAAGCTAAAGCTTTGTGGTTAAAAACATTTTGTAATCACATATAGCTTAGTCATATGAAACTATTTTAGAAGGGTTAGACTAGTAACATATCAATAGTGAGGTTTTCAGTAGGAGCCATTGTGTTTAACATTACTAAATCCATGGTAGTATTTGTTTTAGCTTAAATAGGATTGAGAGTGTTTGTCATCCATATTCAATTGTTTGTATAGAAAGCCTATCTTTATCACAGATTTATATGTCTCCTAAAACATTTAAATACTTCTAATATTTAATTTTTGCTTTTAAAGGAAGCCTTGATCACTTGTTTTCTTGAAAGTTAAATAATGCCACAATCACATAAAGTTTTCATTTACCTCGTTAATTGTTAAAAAACATCTGGTTTGATTTGAATATCCTGCACAAGAATAGCCATGTTAATCTGTTGCAGCAAAACCAGCAGAACCTGAAAGACTAACTAAATTAATTACAGCATATGCTTTTGTTGATAAACCTCTAATGAAGTGGACTATAATCCATGACAGTTTAGGTCATAAAAATAATTGGCAGTCTTTAGGGTGCCACAGAACTGTTGTTTTGGAACATTCTTCTTGTTTTAATTAGCTGCACTCCAATAAATTCTCATTAAATTCACATGCCATTTACACTGTGTATTTATTTATCATATCTATATCACATTTTCCTCCAGAAATTCAAGGTGATTTATATGGGAATCTTCCTTCAGTTTATTTTCCCAGTGTTAACTGGGTGAAGTAGATTGGGCTGAGACATAACACATGACCCAATGCATTTTCAAGACCAAAGGTTGATTTGAGTCTGATCTCCCAGGTGAAGTCAGCAGTCTGACTCCTTCATCAGCTGATGCAATGTTCTCCCCCAGAAGATGTGTGTCTCCGCTCACCTAGTATTAAAGGACAAAAGTAATGAAGTCATATCACTTTTGTCACTCTTTTAAATTAGAACTGATCTTAATGATTCTGGTTTTAATTTTGATAGCTGTTGGGTTGATTTGACTAACTTGTTTTAATTACTGGATTTATTGTTTTTAAATACCTTGAGGGTTTATATAAGTATCAAATTGAGGACTATATTTAATAATAAAAATGAAATGAAATATTAGATGTACTGTGTAATTGGGTACTGCTTTTGTATACCATTTGGATTGCATAAAATACTTTAAATAAATAAATAGAACCAGTAACACCTTACAACAACTCCATAAAGTTATCAGAGTAAAAATCCCATGTGAATATGTGAAGCTGAGAAACACTGATTTGATGAAGGTTATCTGGTAAGACCAAGGCTACAGTGAGATTTGAATTTAAAACTTCCTATATTCAACCCATCTACTGTGGAATTTGGAAAAAAATTCTTTCAGATTTCTTAATTTGTTGGATTTGTAAGATAATAGTTTTTGTATGAAATAAATAACATCATTTCTAAATACAATGCATATTTAGAACATTTAAGTTTACCATAATCAATGATAAAAATATGATCAGGATGCTAGAACAGTTTCATTAGGGAAATTGAATGGTCTTCAGTTGTTTTTATTACTAGAATTTGTAAGAAATGCTAATCCTTATTGCAATTAGGAACCTCTAATTTAAATTCAGAATTGGAGAATTAAAACCTTGAAAGAAGGATTTACAGCTTTATTTTTTTAAGAGTGTGAAAGGTTTTTCCCCAAACTGATATTTGCAGTAACTGGCAGGGAACATTGTTGTGTAGTCTGGTAGATAGTCTGACACACTGGATGGGCATCAAGTCTTTCACAATTCGTTTCTTCGATTCGTTAGTATTGGACTTCACTTTTGGAATCACCTTCTACCATTTTGTTTCTGTTGCCTTCTACAGCCTGAACTTCTGCATCAGGGATGTCAAACTCATGGCCCGCAGGCTGGATGTATCATGCGCTGGCCACACCCACACTGTTTTAGCGAAGTGGGGGGGAAGTCATGATACATCACATGATGACAACATGATGATGCGAGTTTGACCCCTGATCTACATCCTTTCTACCATCTTTTTGGCCAGCTGCTTTTACTTTTTAATTTTTTTCTTCAGTAATTTCTTCTTTCTATCCCAAACCCCACCCCATCCCAAATGCTGGGAATATTTCAAATGTGCTCCTGCACAGCTGCATGTCTGTGCAGCAGCATGCACAAATGTGACTTTTTCTTCTTCAACAACATAGCTCTTCAGCTGCACCAAGTTGCTCTTTTAATTTCATATTTAAAAGTTTGGTAATAGAATGATATGAGAACCAGTTTGGCGGAGTAGCTAAGGCACTAGAAACCAGAAGACTGAGTGCTGCCTTAGGCATGAAGCCAACTGGGTAACCTTGTGCCATTCCCTCTCTCTCAGCCTTAGTAAGAAGACAAGGGCAAACCTCTTTTGAAAAACCTTGCCAGGGGAAACCAGTCCAGGCAGTCACCAAAAGTCAGCAATTACTTGAAAGCACCAAAATAATAAGTAAAAGGTTGTATAGGCCCTAGTAGGAGGTACATGGTGAAAGTAGTATGTGGGAGAAGTAGTTCACCACATCTAAAATTGTCTTTTTTGGTTTTAAACTGGACCACTTAAAATTTCCTTGGACACAGCATTCTGACTTTACAAAGATCATTAGATGAAATCTGCTTTTACCAAAAATGGAATAGTGAGTTGGCCAACTTACTGTTGTCTCTAAAGCCTTGTAACCCCTTCATGATGTTCCAAGACGTGCACTGCATAGAAATCCAACTTCAGAGGTGTTGCAATTCCAGATGAGATAATCTGAGCAGCAGAAAATGACAGCTGGACCTGGATGTGAATTCACTGATACCAACTAATTTGCCAACATGGCCATCTGGACTCTAGTCTCTGGAGGAATATGCCATAGTGCTTATGTGCATGTAGAAAAAGGGTGAAATAATACGGTTGCTTTTAAGAAACAGTAGGGAATTAAGTTATGCTTTGTAGAGATAGTTCAAAAATGCATGTTCAAAACTTGATTAAGAGCCTTTTTATGGAGATTGTAGTTATACTAGTAACCACAGTCTCCATAATTTCCTAACCAGCATGGCCTTGTAGATAAACTGACTTCTCTCTTACTTTTCTTGGGAGGGGTGAAGAAACAGAGGTGAAGAAACACTAGGATTGAATGGAAGATCTGAACCATACCCTGGTTCTTAGCTTAACTTACTCATTGGGTTGTGAACACTAAACTGGGGCAGGGAGGGAGGGGAAAATCATGTCTCCTATGTTGAACCATATTTTTAAAAAAGATAAGATATGCTTCTAAAAATGTTTAAATAAGTTTTTTTTAAGCATTCCACGATCCTGAATGGCACTAAACATGTATTAAGCTTTGATCTTGTAAAGTGGAATACTGTTATCTCCTGTACGTAAACTTTAAAATTATAGGTCTCTATATATGTAGTTCTTTAATCCTATTTAAATCAAGTATCTTTTATTAGGGGAAGAAAGCCATGATCCAACAGAAACTCTGCAGCTCCTCAGGTGGTGATTTTTGGATTATCTTCCTCAGGATTTCCAGTCATGAGTAGTTTTGAAAATTACAAAGAGTTTTTTATTTCCATGTTTCCCTTCCATACAAAGTCTTGCAGACAATTGCTGCATTCAGTATTTATCAGTCTTTATTAGTGGTACTTAAGCTGGAAACCTTTCTCCCTCCCCAGAATTATCTGAAATTCCCCTGCCATTGGTTTACATTTAGCTAAACCTCCCTCTGATATCTTGACCAACATTTCACGGAGTCACGTCCTTCATGCAAGGTGACATAAAAAAAGTCAAAGCAAACACTTGTGACTCTCTTGATACCCCCCCCCCTAGATTGCTTGAAACATGTCAGCTTTTGGCTCCCATATCAGGGTCCAAGAGCACATGGGTGAAATGTTTGAGATCACACCCTTATTGTCCTTCGAGGAAGGAGTAAACATTCTTCATTGTCTGACTGCTAAGGCAAATGGGTGCACGGCAACTTCACAGGCAGAAAGGAGATAAGCTTGCCTTGCTCTCTCCAAAGAGCAGGCAGGATAAACAAAAGGAAAGCCACCCTGCTTTGAGGGATTCACTGTTGCACAGGGAGAGAGTTCTGTGGAAACAGGCTCCATAAGCAGCAGGACAATCAGAATCCATAAGAATGATCAGTCAGTTGTCAGGAAGACAGATGACCTAAGTGACACCTCGTTTCTATCTATCTATCTATCTATCTATCTATCTATCTATCTATCTATCTATCTATTTATTTATTTATGTCACACAGTATATATAAGCATAAGCATGTAATAACTATACAATATATAAGCATATATATAAATATGAGTATGTAATAACTATATTAATTGGATATAATGAAAGGAAACAATGGGACAGGAAAGGTAGGCATGCTTGTGCTAACAAGGCAATAGGATATTTATTTATTAATCTATTAAATGTATGTGCTGCCCATTTCACTGTTGAAGGGACTCTGGGCAGCTTATTAAAAAGTCATCAATTAGCAAGAAGGATATAGTATGAGAATAATATTTCTCAGCTGCACCCAAGATATTTTTTCATCAGATATAATATAACCTCCCCCCTTTTCCTTCTTACTTCTGTTCCAACCTGAATTGCAACTCAGTCTTACTTCAACTTCTACCGCATACGCAGAATAATTCAGATGACAGCAGGGTGGGCAGTGTAAGACACTAATTATCAGCTGATACCTTTCCATTAAGCATCTTTTGCTTGTTAAGGTCATCTAACTCTGTTTTCTGGTACAGCCAGTTCCAAGAACGGGCTTATTTTTGAGCAAGAGAATTCCAGTTAGGTATACTTAATATGGAAAGATCAACAATTGGCCCTATATAAAGGGATTTTGTGTTGCTCAGTACATACAACAAAAGAATATGATATTCATTAAACACAAATATCATTTCTATAGGAGTAGCTTTGGCAAAGATCTCCTAAAAGTTTTTTTTTTCTTAAAATGTTAAAGTGTAAATCATAAGAATGCATAAGCCATTACCTATTCTTCACAGACATAACCTAGAAAACCTGTGCAACCAAAAGGTTTGGTTGCCAATCTCATAAAAAGAGATGGGTGCAAAGGGAGGGAATCAGATATTAGTTGCAATGGAGCTGCCATAGCAACTCAATGCGGCTCTGAGGCTGATGGGATAACCAAGTTTTCCAGGCCTTCTAGAAAACTAATGGAGATGGAACTAATCTCATTTCTTCCATGACAGAAAAGATTTGCCTCTTGGATCCTTTCTAGTGTAGATCCCTGGCAGACAGGACCTGCAGCATGCCTCTTCTGCTGGATCTGATGGAACGGGCAGATGAAATGAGGAGAGGCAGTCCCTCAAATAACTCAGCTCCATGCCATGAAGGGGTTTAAAGGTCAAAACCAGCACCTTGAATTGGACTTGGAGGCAAACTGGCAACCAATGCATCTCACAGAGCAGAGGTCAGTCTAATCAAGAGGTGAGTGGGACATGAGTTGTTTGTTTGTTTGTTTGTTTGTTTGTTTACATTTATACCCCGCCCTTCTCCGAAGACTCAGGGCGGCTTACAGTGTATAGGGCAATGAGTGACCATGAGCAGAGCCTCTCAATCTAGGAATAGATGCAACTGGCACACAACCTGAAGCTGTGCAAAGGCCCTCCTAATCACAAATGCCATCTGCTCTTCCAGTAGGAATTGTGAGTCTAGAAAGATCCTCAAGTTGCATACCAGATCTATTTGGGGCAATACAACCACCATCACCAAAGATTGAATAGAACTGGCAATCCTCAAAACTCAAAGCCAATTGGTTATGCCAAGGTTCAGCTGAAGCTTTTTGTTCTCTATCCAGTTCCTCGCAACCTCCAGGCACTGGGATAAGACATCAACAGCACTGCTAAATTTGCCAGAGGCAGAGATGTATAATTGACTATCATCAGTGTACTGATGATTCCTCACCCCATGATGATGAATGATCCAGTGGCTTCATGTAAACGTTGAATACGAGGGAAGAGAGAAACAGTAGGGGCTGAGGGCAGAATCTCTTGCCCCAATTAACACTGATTGATATGAATCCCAAAGAAAGGAGACAAACCAGCACAGCACAAAGCCACCCTCCTGAAATCCAGAAGGATATCATTGGTTGATAGTATTGAAAACTGCTGAGAGGTCAAACAGAGCAAGAACAAGGATAGATGCACAACTCTTACCCAAGCCTTGCCAAAAGTTTAGTTTTTGACTGTTTTGCACATATGGTAGTCTAAATTTTGCTTTTATTGTGTATCGTGCCTATCCAAAACATCTCTCTTCTTTCTAGTGCCAGAAATTACACAGAGAACCTGTTTAGAAGGTTCTAATTGCAGAACGTCACCCACAATGTGCAGAGAATGGTCAGGAAAGGACTCAAGTTTCTGGGCACTTCATTCTGTGTTTCCAAACCCATTTATAAGCCATTTTTGAGGACATGATTCCCAATCAAAATGTTTGGTGGTCACATTTGGCAATTTCAGAAAGTATTGTTGGTGAGCTCACTTACAGAATAGCTCCCAATCTGTCCAATCACTAAATGGCTGCCAGGAAAGAACACATTTCCACAAGTCAAGCTGGTAGATTGGTTTACATAAAGGAAAAGAAACAACACACAATTAGGGTTAGAAGGAGCATACACAATAATCAGCTATAGTTTGGGTTGCTTTTAACTATAGGTTTAGCACTCTTCTGGGATTGTGCTAAACGTGCACAAAACCAGAGCAAGTTTTGAAAGATGACTAAATTAATCAAGCTAGTCATCTATCAACACTTACTTTCTCCCCCTTCCTTTTCCCTTGGCGAAAATACGATTGTGACTGAGAAAAGTCCATATATTTTAAGATACATACATACATACATATATGCATACACACACACACACACACACACACACACACACACACACACATATATATATGTTTTCATAGGTTTTCATGGGTATAGTTATGTAGGTCTTGGCGTATTCGGGTCTTTTCCCGTGTAAGGTTGAGAGTAGATGACAAGATGACATCTTCAGGACATGATGAGTGAGACCTCGTCGAAACGTTGCCAGTCTTACAGAAATATTTAACATGTATATTAAAATTACATATGTATGTATGTATGTGTGTGTGTGTGTGTGTGTGTGTGTGTGTATATAATTTATTTATTTTATTTTATTTATTCGATTTTTATACCGCCCTTCTCCTGAAGGACTCAGGGCGGTGTACAGCCAAAAATAAAAACAAACAATACAATATACAATTTAAAATACAAATTAAAAAACTTATTTTATAATTGGCCTAAAAAACTTTAAAATATATAAAACTAAAACCCCATTAAAATTAATAATAGATAATTTAAAATCAATAAAATTTAAGCCAGATGTGTCTTCAGTTTGCGGCGGAAGGTCCGAAGGTCAGGTATTTGGCGTAAACCCGGGGGAAGCTCGTTCCAGAGTGTGGGAGCCCCCACAGAGAATATATATGTTTTCATAGGTTTTCACAGGTATAGGTATGGCATATTCGGGTCTTTTCCTGTGTAAGGTTGAGAGTATCTTGGTGACGTTTCGATGAGGTCTCACTCATCATCTTCAGGCTGGTGCTTTCGGAGCTGCCATCTCTCTATAAATACTGGTGGGGAGGTGGGGAGTGTTGCTGTGAGCGGGTTGGTTGGCTGTGTGGTTGCATCTTGATTGGTAGATGGAGTGGGTGTTTGCAGATTAGTCGGTTGTTTCGTAGCATCCTGTGTGGGTTTGGTCCTAGTTGTGTGCCCATTAGTCTTTTGTGTTGTAACGACCTGGTTAATGGGCTGTGTGGAAACATCCTGAATTCTGGGAATGTGACCTCCTGTAGTGGTAATGGGCTTCCTGGAAATGTCCTGAGTTCTGGGAATGTGACCTCCTGAGTCTAGTGCTGTAACATCCTGGGTGGTAGGTTGTATTGTAATGTCCTGAGCTTTGGTGTTGTGGCCTCTGGAGTTCTTTGATGTGATGTCCTGAGCAGATGGCTATGATGCAGCATCCCGGGTTTTGGTTTGGCTCCGAATCCGAGGTCTTGTCATGTGTTCCTGGTGTATGTCAGCTTGCTGTGTGGGGAGATCGGAGGGGGGCGCAGCAGCCGGTGGTGCCAGCATGGTCTGGCTTCTGGATGGTGGTGTCAGGCCTGGAAACCATACTAGGCCGTAGGTTTTCAGATGCTGCCACATTTCTCCCCTGAGGGGAAGAAGTGGGGGTGATGGGTATGGTTACATTCTTCAAGCGGTCAAGGTCGGATTGTGTTTGCATCTGCAGAAGGAGTGGCAAGAAGAGGTTTTGAATAAAGTGGAAGAATGTTGGACCATGTGACCGGCAAAGGGGTTAGGGGGGTGGGACTCTTGGGGTTTGTATAACTGAGAAAAGAATCCGGAAGTTTCAGTTTTGGAATTTCACTCATCGTGTGCCAGTTTCCTTAGGCTAGTAAAGAACTTTGAAAGACAATGGCTTCAGAGTCTTTTTTTTTATGCAGAAGAGGTTTTTCTGGAATCTTGACACGTGGTTGTGTTTCATCTGTGGGATGGGTTTGGGTTTGAATCTGGTGAGGATGACTGGTGGTGGCGTCGTGTGTTATCCTGGGTCCGGTCAATTTTCATGGCTGGGACTCGTTTGTTGACTAAGGCTAGTTTCCAGATGTCTGGTAGGCGGGAGGTGTCATGTTCATGTTGTGGTTGTGGTTGTTCATGTAATAAATATATATATATATATATATATATATATATATATATGTAGGTCTTTGGTTATTCGGGTTTTCTCCCGCGTAAAATTGGAAGTGTCTTGGCGACGTTTCGACGAAGTCTCATTCGTCATCTTCAGGCTTCAGCTTCGTGCTTCTGGGAGCAATGTGTGATTGCAGCTGTTTCTTCCTTTTAACTGCTAGTGGGGTTTGAATTGATTGGGTGGGAGCTTGGCTGTGCTCTGATTGGATGGGGTTTTTGTGCTCTGATTGGATGGGGTTTTTGTGCTCTGATTGGATGGGGTTTTTGTGCTCTGATTGGATGGGGTTTTTGTGCTCTGATTGGATGGGGTTTTTGTGCTCTGATTGGATGGGGTTTTTGTGCTCTGATTGGATGGGGTTTTTGTGCTCTGATTGGATGGGGTTTTTGTGCTCTGATTGGATGGGGTTTTTGTGCTCTGATTGGATGGGGTTTTTTTTGTGCTCTGATTGGATGGGGGAGTTAGAAAATCAAGGAGTATATGAAATCCCATGCACCGCCTGCCCCACCACATACATTGGACAAACCAATAGAAGAATAAGTGCACGCATTGAAGAACACAAGAACTCAGTCAAAAAAGAGGAACCAACACCTTAAAGCCACAGGACACGATATTGACTTTAAAAAGACCAGAACTATTGCCAAAACTGAACACTTTAACAACAGAATAATCAGAGAAGCCATCGAGATAGAAAAACGCCCACACAGCATGAACAAACGAGATGATACCTCCCGCCTACCAGCCATTTGGAAACCCGCCCTTATTGACAAACGAGTCCCTAACACGAGGAAGGACACCAGACCCACACTCACGAGGTCCACACAGAATGTCACCACCACACATCCACCCAGAAAGCAGACCCAAACCCACACTGATCATGAAGCACGACCAAGGACCAGAAGCCAGACCGCAGCTGCAACATTAGCCATTTCAAACCCCTCCAATCTATACATGCAGCAGACTGACACCCACTATGAAGATGTAGCACGACCACGACCACGAAGCCAAACAACAGCTATGCAGCTCACTAGCTCAAATCCCCCTGCAACTCAGAGTAATCTGAGCACAAACAAGCCCCCACCCAAACAGGACACACCCCCAGCCAATCAGAGCACAGCCAAGCTTCCACCCAATCAGTTCAAACCCCACTAGCAGTTAAAAGGAAGAAGGTTTCCATTTATTTTTTACACTACACAAAGTCCAGGTCGCTATTATACCACCATTGTGGGAAATAGCTGAGGTTTGTGCAGAATGCTGTCTTGATGTTGTGTTTGTGGAGGATCTTGCTGATTCTGTCTGTTGTAAAACTTTTTCAATAAAAAAAAAATTGTTGTTGTAAAACTTTTTTAATTGTTGTTGTAAAACTTTTCAATAAAAACAACAACAACAATGCAGCTCACCAGCTCAAATCCCCCTGCAACTCAGACTAATCTGAGCACAACCAAGCCCCCACCCAAACAGGACACACCCCCAGCCAATCAGAGCACAAGAACCCACCCATCCAATCAGAGCACAGCCAAGCTCCCACCCAATCAGTTCAAACCCCCACTAGCAGTTAAAAGGAAGAAACAGCTGCAATCACACATTGCTCCCAGAAGCACGAAGCTGAAGCCTGAAGATGACGAATGAGACTTCGTCGAAACGTCGCCAAGACACTTCCAATTTTATGCGGGAGAAAATCCGAATAACCAAAGACCTACATACAAACACCCGCGAAAACATACAACACCCGCGAAAACCTCAGAAAACAAATATATATATATATGTATGTGTGTGTGTATGTGTGTAAATAAATTAACCTTCAGATGTGAATCAGGGCCATCCTAAGACCTTTTACAGTATTTTGAAATTGGTTCTGCCTAGCTGAAATTATCTGTCTCTGCCTAAAAGGAGGACTGAATCTGCAAGAAGGCTGTAGGTTAATCCATACCTGAACATTTCGTCTTATTACTGTATGTTTCTCATGCATAACAATTTATAACAATGAATAACCCTTGATTCTTCTGACATTTGCATTTTTCCTCAAATCTGTGTGGTGAATTTAAGGTGCTTATATATCCAGTGGGGATAATTTTAAGTATTTTAGGTGACACTGGCTTCACTTTCAAAGATAAGTCTTGGAATCTGCCCTAAATAATGTCCCTTGTGCAGATATAAGTTTAGAATAGAATAGAACAGAATAGAATAGAATAGAATAGAATAGAATAGAATAGAATAGAATAGAATAGAATAGAATAGAATAGAATAGAATTTTTCATTGGCCAAGTGTGATTGGACACACAAGGAATTTGTCTTGGTGCATATGCTCTCAGTGTACATAAAGGAAAAGATACGTTCATCAAGAATCATAAGGTACAACACTTAATGATAGTCATAGGGTACAAATAAGCAATCAGGGAACAATATCAATATTAAGGATACAAGCAACAAAGTTACAGTCATACAGTCATAAGTGGGAGGAGGTGGGTGATGGGAACGATGAGAAGATTAATAGTAGTGCAGATTTAGTAAATAGTTTGACAGTGTTGCGGGAATTATTTGTTTAGCAGAGTGATGGCATTCAGAAAGAAACTGTTCTTGTGTCTAATTGTTCTGGTGTGCAGTGCTCTGTAGCATCATTTTGAGGGTAGGAGTTGAAACAGTTTATGTCCAGGATGTGAGGGGTCTGTAAATATTTTCACAGCCCTCTTTTTGACTCGTGCAGTATACAGTTTCTCAATGGAAGGCAGGTTGGTATCAATTGTTTTTTCTGCAATTCTAATTACATATCTTTCTTACATATCCTTAGTTTCCTCCCTAAAGTTATCTGGAATTTTGGGGGATCAAAAAAGGGAAGAAGGTTTCCATTTATTTTTTTTACACTACACAAAAGTCCAGGTCGCTATTATACCACCATTGTGGGGAAATAGCTGAGGTTTGTAGGAGAGGCATCTGAGATAGAGGAGATTGAAGTCTACATCTCTATTCAAAAAAACTTGGTAACACTGTATTTTGGCAGCGTATAACTTGCTCATATTATAATTGCTTGGCTGTGGGGACAGAGAATCTGAGATTGTTATTACTTCCTTTTGGAGATTGTTTTCTCACTTAACAGATCCTGGTCTGGAAGTTTTCTCTGGCACTTGAAGAAATAGTTTATCAATGCTTGATTAAAATTCATGGGTAATTCAAGGAGGGACATATAATCTTAGCTCTGAAAGGAAAAGAACTGTTACTCACCATGGCATTTTCCAGGTGCCTTTGAAAATGTGTTTAAAGAAATTCCTGAGCTATGTTTACAATATCTCCCCCCAATCCTCCTTCACCCCTCCTCCTGCTCCCCAGTGCTCAAGAATTGCTTACATTTTCATGGATAGCCATAGTTTCAGTGTGTGGGGGAAGAGAAGGGAAGGGAAGAAGGAAAGGGGGGGAAAACCTTTTTAAAAAGGGCAGATTTCAAACTCTTACTAAAAAGAAAAAACAATGGCTTTAAATTACTTGTATTTCCAGTTTCTGAGACAACATATGGAAAGTGCTATACAAAACCATATTTTTTTTGGAACTAACCAGGTGAGTTTCATTATTGAACTTCTCTATTGATGTAAAATAAACTCAATCTTTTGTTAAAGATTGAGACTTTAACCTTAAAATATGGAGGTTGGTGTATGTATAAACTTAAGGTAAACTGCTCCAAACTTGATTGCAGAAAGTACAACTTCAGCAACAGAGTGATCAATGCCTGGCAAATACTACCTGACTGTGGTTTTGTCCCCAAACCCCCACAACTTTAACCTTAGACTATCTACTGTTGACTTTACCCCATTCCTAAGAGGTCTTTAAGCGGCGTGCATAAGTGCACCAACGTGCCTACCGTCCCTGTCCTAATGTCCCCATTTTTTATCCATTTCATGTACTCATAATCATGTTTATACTTATATCTGTTATCTTATACATGCTTGACAAATAAATAAATAAAATTTTAAAAATGTTGATTGATTGATTAACTAAGCCCTGTAAATTAGCTGTCCCCAATCCAGTCCCTGCCAGATATGTTGGACTACAAGTCCCATCATCCCAGTTATAATCCAACTCATTACCTTCTGGTTCAGTTACTGTACTTCTACTGATAACAAGGTCACAGAATAGGAGAAGAGTTTTGTTTCAGTGGTCACCATTTACATCCTCATCAAAAACATGGATCAACATATACAAGCAGGACATCTTATTTATTTTAATATTTTATATGATGCTCCGCCCCTCATAAGCTTTCTAGATGGTTTACACTACAGCTTTTCATATAATTTTCTTTAAGGAAAACAATTCCTAAAAATGTCTTTAAATGAAAAGAAAAAATCCAGAAGGTTTGGGCAAAACGAAGGGTTTAAGCGCTCTCATAAATGATGACAAAGAAGGTTGCTGACTTTAGTAGCCAATTTGAATCATTTTAATGGAAGTTCATTGTATGTTTCAAAGGAGTATTTAAATGCAGGTAATTTATTATGCCCACTCATAATCATAATTTGTTCCTCCTTGTCTATTTACCACAGCAGTCCTCCCAGAGGGATATTGTTATTGTTGTTATTATCTCATAGGGTGATATTCTATGGATTCCAAGCTGGGAAGTGCTGGTTTAGGCAATTACTTTAGGTTCACATGTTATCAGACAAAGGGATTGCCAAGAGCCTGTGCTCAAAACTGAGAGTGACTAGTATATTATTAGCACTAGTAAGGGTGAATTTAGCCCTGCCCGGAAGAATGCAAAAGAAAGATGAGGACATTGGAATGAGAACTTCATGTATTGTCATCTCTAGAATGCAGGACAGTCTTTTTTTCTGTGAGAAATCATGACAAAGGTACAGTTTTTGTATCCTGGGAGTATGTGCTAAGTGAGGGCCATAAAATGCCTGGAAGAGCTCCGTTTACTTCCCTGATGGAGAGCTAGTAAGCAAAAACTGCCAGTTTCCTTTCCACCATGTTGATAATTTGGTAGGAATTAGGGCCTCCTTGTATAATGACCTGCTTTACATCTCATGTTCTCCTCCATATTTCCACCTCTGTATTTGTCTGAGAGTAGGTTATGTCTGAGGCTAATTATGAAAGAGCAGAGGTTTGTTCCGATAGCATGTAGGAGCCACAATTCTCTGTAAATAGCTTGTGTGATGTATAATTGGGAATTTCTACTCCTGAGCACTTTTGAAAAATACTTTCTATTCTGGGATACTTGCCTAAGGAGAAAAGAGTTTTTGGAAAAAGTACCCGAAAGCTTTTTTTTTTTTTTGGCCCAGAACAATAATTGGAAACATATGTGAAACCGTGTGTTGCTTCAGAATAAAATGTGTGAGGAGAGCCAGCGATATTGCTCTGAAAACATGTTATTGTATCCCAAGTAGATTTCAACTGCAATTAAAATACCTAACACCAATTGAAATAGAAATAACTTCTTATTCTTTGGTAAACCTGCTAAAACACACACGCAACCTAAAAATTAAGATTGGAATTCAGTTTTCGACTTTCCCTTCATTGTGCCTCTCCACCAGGAACAGCTCAGACTGCAAATCCTTTGCATGGTTGTGTTGATCACAGCCAAGCAGCCTTTTCCAATGTGGCCTCTTCTAGTGTATCGAACAATAAATCTAATGTTGAGCTCAGCTGGTCAAATAGTTTAAGAACATAAACTTCAAATGATTTATACAAAATCATGGCCAAAGTGTATCTAATGATACATGAACAGTCAGCCTTCTTTCCTTCTTCTCTTTTGCTACAAAGCTGAATTTGTCCATTAGTATTTTCTTAACCCAAGGAACAGAAGGCTGTACTTTGACTAGAAGTTCAGATCCCTGCTTAGTCAGCCCCGGGTCACTTGACATAGCTTACATTGCTCGGTTATTATCAGGATGGAAAAAATGGTACTAGCTCGGGTACAAATATAATTCTCATTCATATATTCATAAACACATGGACTATGAGCACTAATTTGGACTTCAGCAATAAAATGCTCAGCTGTTATGTGTTTTTTATTTTACATCATGTCTTTATTGTATTTATCTTATGTCAAGCACCCTGAGTCATTTGTGAGAGATAGGCAGCTATCTGCCCATCTCACATAAAATAAATATGTGATGAATGAATGAATGAATGACACATCAGGATATGTGATAGTTCTAATTTTATTTATTTTAAGATATTTTGAAAGCTGCCCTTCTGAAGCCTGTCATTAATCTGGAATCACACAAAGGCTTCAAGTACCACAGCTTTAGAAAATGGTGCACAGAAGGTATTCCCAGTTCCTTTTTAGGGATTCAGGAAGTTGTCTGGCAGAAACACCAGGGGTATTCACGGAAACACCAGGGGTATTCACGCAGTGTGGTCAAAAAAGTCAAAATGGCAGCCACCAGGGTTGCCATTGAAGGTCCACCCCCTTTTTATTTACATCACACATATAAAAAACAGATGAAGCTCAAATGCACCCTCAGGGCTGCCATCTTGAATGAAAATTGTTGGTGTGATTTTCAATCGTTAAAGCTAAGTGATGGGCAAAGTCGGTTTGTTAAAATGCAATAAGTTTACATTTGGATGCTCTAAAGCAGCGGTTCTCAACCTATGGGTCGCGACCCCGTTGGGGGTCGAATGACGATTTGCCAGGGGTCGCCTAAGACCATCGGAAATATGGGAAGTATACTTGCGAGTGGAAGAATTGCGCTCCAATGGTTGATTCCACAAGCCAGCTGCAGGCTCTTCAAATCGCTAGCCGAATTCGGCTTCAGGCGCGATGAATTAAAAAAGAGAGAAATCTTTGCTCTGATGTCTTCCTCTCAAGCCAGCTGCAATCACTCCCAATCGCTAGCCTAATCTGGCTTCAGGCGCGATAAACTTAATAGGGGAGGAGTCTCCGCTTTAATGCCTCCGTCCTCAAGGCAATCGCAAGCAGTTCAGATCGCTAGCCAATACGGCTTCAGGCGCGATAAATTCAAAACAAAAATAATTTTACAGTTGGGGTCATCACCTCATGGGGAATTTTATTAAAGGGGTCGCCACATTGTGGGGAATTGTATTAAAGGGGTCGCAGCACTATAAAGGTTGAGAACTACTGCTCTAAAGGATAGGGGGAAAAATCAAAAATTTCATCCCCCTGCTTATCGGTGGGCTGTGGGAGGAGAAGATTCAAGTCAAGATGAAGAAGATGGCTGCAGTTTCACTTGTAAGATAGCAGGAGCTATGCTCTTGTCAAATATATTCCAGAATAACATTCAGGGCACCTAAGAACAAGTAAATAAATAGACACAACAGTGAGGTAGGATAAGATCTACCATCCTAACTGGCATTGTACTCAGTATTATGGCAGAGGAAAGAAGATCTGTGGAACACTGCCTCTCTTAATCTTTCTTGGACAGTAATATCACAGATGGAAGTACCTTGGAAGAAAAACAGACTTCTAAGAAAAGAGAGACCAACCTCTCCCTCTTTGGCATGGTATGGATTTACTTAGAGCAGGGGTCCCCATCCCCTGGGCCATGGCCCACTTCCAGGCCATGGCCTGTTCGGAACTAGGCCATGGAAGTGGCTGGCTGGCACATGCATGCCCACACACGCAACTCAAGTTGTGCGAGCGGTGGGCTGCCTGACACACACACGTACAGCTCAACTTGCGTAGTGGTGGGCATATATACATATATACATAGGCTCCATTTTCAGGTTTAAAATATCCCATTTGTAAAATGGAACAGATATGCAATATAAGAGAGTTCAAGAGCTTCCAGTTCCTCCATTTATAATAGCCTAAGAGCTGGTATTTTCCTTCTCATCTTCCCATCTCCCTTTTTTAAACTTCTGGCCCATATATTATTTTCATGCTTTTTAAATAGCTTTTCTGTCTTTAGTTCTACTTTATATTTTATTTGTTCTTTTTTGTGGTAGCGAAGAGAAGAGAAATAAAGCTGAAATGTCAGAGATGTATCCATGTCAAATTGGACAAGAATATAATCAGGAAAGAATTTCTTGATAGGAAATGTGAAACGGCCACACTCCTTCCTTCCTTCCTTCCTTCCTGATAGGTGAGCTCTGAGGAGCCATATGGTCAGAAATTTTAAAAGGACAGATCTAAAAGAAGATCAGGACTAAACAGAAGGGAAGGGGAAATGGGTTGGTAATCTGAACCGAGATCTGGGAGGTGAAAACTGTTCAGGGTGGGATAAATTGCTATAGCCAACTCTTTCACTCAGTGTTGTTTCATGTGCCTCTTTTTCAAATATGCTGGGAAGGAGGCTCAGTTTCTTCCAGATGTTTGAAATAGTTCTCACAGAATTGTAATCAAAAACTTGCTGGGCTGGGAGTGAATTGGAAGTACAGGACTTCAATAATATCAAGCAGAATGCTGAAGAGTGAATGATATATTAATTGACAGGATTTCTGGAGTGTATTTATCTCACAACAGCTGTCTACTGCTGTTCAATTGTGGCCAGCTTCAATCTTATTTAGGGACAAGCAATGAGTGTCCTTCTAAGGGTGAACTTCAGTCCCATCAGACCTACTGAAACATGACAGGGATGGAACCCAACAAAACCTGGAAGGTCGTAGATTGTCCTGAAATATTATAGGTAATATTGGATTTAGGACTATAATTCAATCCACAATTTTGGTTGAAAGTCATGATGGTCATAAAGTGAATTATATTACCACGCCTGATTTTATGATCTTTTCCACGGTGGTCATTAAGTGAATATTGCCCTTGTAAAGCAAAAGCAGCAGTTAAGCAAATTACATGGTCATTAAGTGAGCCCATTGTTTGCTATGGAAACCAGAAGTAAATATTGGTTTCTGGAAAAAATGTCATAAATTGTGGTTGTATGATTGCAGGATGCTGCAAATGACATAAATGCAGGCCGGTTGCCGAGTGTCATGTGACCATAAGGAGGGAGACATTGCAATTTTGACTCTGGATCATAGGTATCTTTTTCAGGGTCCATTGTAACTTTGAGCAGACACTAAACAATCAGTCATAAGTCAAGGACTACCTGTAACTAATATGCTGCAGAAGAGATACACAGCCCTCCCAGGAAAAAAAAAATGCTTGCAAAATTTTCACAAGGAGAATAAAATCTTTACAAATATTGGATCATCATACACTCCCCACACCCTCTGAGTGAGGTCTGCACCCTTCGTTTTGGCCTTTCGAAAGGCCTTCAAGACATGGCTGCGCCCATTAGCCTGAGTCCCCAATGGGGGTGTGGCACTTTGGAGGTGGCTAATGGAATAGATAACACCCCATCTCCTTCCTGTGTGCGCTTTGCTCCCTCCCTCTTCATCCTGGTGAATTTTATTTTAATTGAATTTTAAATGTATGAGTCTTATTTACTGTTTTAATATTCTGTAGTACATTTTAATTGAATGTCTGCAAGCTGCCTAGAATTGCCTCTGGCAAGATGGGCAACATCCAAGTTTAATAAATAAATAAATACAGGTATAATGCGTACTGTATATTATAACCTTCACTGGACGCTGTAGATTTGATAATTCCAAAAATTCTATAGCGCTAAGCAGATTTGGACTTGAACTGAACTATATTATACCTGGGACACTATTAGGAAAATTAATGAAGAACTAAATATGGTCTAAATCGGGTCCACAACCCCTGGGCCGTATCATACTACCGAGCCTTGAGCCCTTCAGAACTGGGCTGTGGAAGTGGTGGGCAAGCACACACATTCATGCGCATCCCCACTTCTGTGAGCAGTGGGCAAGTGCATGTGCCTGCTGCTCACACAAATGGAGCTGTGCGTGTTTGCTTGCCGTTCGCATGGAACCATCCCCTCTTCCCCACTGCTCCCCCAGCCAATCCACAAAGCTGGAAAGGTTAGGGAACTCTGGTCTTCCAATGGAGTGATTTCTTCCCAAGTAAGTAGCACCTGTCGTGTCCCACTCCTCCGCTGACGGCCGGGTCAGGGAAATCCGAATCAGGTGTGCCTCTGCAGCTCTGCCAAAGTCCTAGCAAAGTCCTCAGGGCAGGCAGGAGACCAGAAAGTGACTTCAGCAAGATATGTTTAGACTTTGCCTGACTCAGAGAATGCCAGAAAGCAGATCCTTTATATAGGCCATGGGGTGTGGCTCCATGACTCAGCATTTATCCAGGCCTGCCCCTCCCTTCCTTCTGTTGCCTCCGCCTATCAAGTCTTCTGATGCGGGGGTCACTCCAGTCGGCAGCTGTTGGTAATTGACCTCCCTCAGGCTCACATGCTGTGGAGGAGGGGGAGGGGTCTAGTTGCTCCGTTTGCCTGGGCATGGAGCCAGAGCTGGGGGCTGGAGGTATTTCTTCTTCTTCAGCCTGTCTGGGCATGGAGCCAGGGCTGGGGGCTGGAGCTTTTTTTCTTCTTCAGCCTGTCTGGGCATGGAGCCAGGGCTGGGGCCGGGAGGCATACTAGAACATTCCTCCGTGTTCAGAAGCAGATAAGAAGACCCCGGCTGAGGTGAGATTGGACGAGACACAACAGCACCTGCTTCACCTTTTGCCTGAAACCCTATGCCCCTGTGGCTCCAGCTCAAGAACATCTGCACCATATTTTGTAATTGCGTGGACGTGACTGCCATGTTGGCTTTTTTTAATCTTCTTTGTGCACACTTCTGCCTGGGATAAGCTTAATGAATCCACTGGCAGTTGCTTCTGAGTAAACATTCAGAGCATTGTGTGTTCTTGGTCTTCTCTACTTTATTCTGAAGAAGATCTGGTGTCAGTGTTGAAGTTTAGCTTCCATAATCTCCAGCCAAAGGACATTGGCCTGTATCTCTTGATGGAACAATTTAAGGATTTCTCATTTAGCAAGCTTTTTCATCTTAAAGCATGAACAATGACAGTTTTAGCTGAATGTGACATTGCACTGTATTTCTTTTGAAATCATTACATAGGAAAGAATTTGTATCATGTGTATTGATGAAGTTTATAAGTTGTAAGAGGAAAGGTGTTATCTGGCTGAACTACCAGCTTCTTTTAGTATTTTGTTATTGTAAGGGCTAAAAGGGAGAAGGAACTAAACACACTCTGAATAGATAATTCTAAAAAATTCACTGTTGATCAAGGATGAAATTAGCAAATGTAGGAGAAAAGGTGACGAGGAGTCATGGAAATAATGAAAAAAAAAAGGAGAGAGAAACTACAAGAAGGCCGGAGCAAACTTACAAATAAAACAAAAGCTTGGTAAAGGAAAAGATACCTTGTCAGAAGAAAAACGTTTCTCTTTTTCTCTTTATAGAAGGGAGCGGAACTTATTAAAGCAAAAACTCCAAACACATACACTTTCTGAGAGCTGACTCCAGAACTCTTGTCCAACTCAGCCAGTGTGTGCCATGCACCGATCACATGTTCTCTGCTGGAGACCAGGCTGAGAAAGAAGACAAGAAAAGGGGAAAAGAGAAAGCTGTCATGTGGCCATTAGCATCTCTTCTCTTCATGGAGCTGGTGCCACACAAGGAAGACAACATCACAGAATGCTTGGCTTTGATTAAGTCAGAATTGCCATGGAAGCAGCTGTTGGAAACAGCATTGAATTAAAGGATTTGAGAGCCTTTAGCTGGATCACCCACCACTACACCACATCACTCCAACCCACGCATTGGATCAGCCTTAAAAATAAGATTCCAGAAAGTCCTGGGTTGGAAAACCAACACAACTGTCTACCAACAGATGAGAAATGGAAAGTTCTTCCCCTTCCTCCTCATCCCCCTGTTTTTTATTCTTTCTATCTTTCTGTCTATTGGCCAGTTTTATTTTTTTTAATAATGGGTGCAGAGGAAAGACCTCCCATAACTACTGCCATACTCACTTGCATGCCATTCTTAGTACATAAACTGACCGGGCAAACATTTCACTGGACTATATATTGAAAGCAATGCTTCATTTAGAACTAAGAGGATCTAGGATTCAGCACAGTTTAGAAATCACACTTTCTCACTGAGACTTTCTTTCTTTGTAGTACCATGTACTTGAGGTACTATTGTAGTTGCTCTTTCACTGATAAAAGTCAATCTGCACACAATGCCCTTTATTGTACCATAGGTAACAAGCAACACATTCTCTATTTTAACACAGTAAGCCAGCTGGTAGCTCCGCAGGGGATCATACAGAAGCAGACATGGCTCCCCCCAGTATTAACAACATAACAGATAGAATTATTACTACATCTGTAGGTGTAGCAATGGGGCAGTTCAGTTGCTGAATTTCTATTCATCACAAATCTGAAGGACAGAAACAGTCCAATGAGTTCCAGTCAGTATTTAGAAATGAAAACACGGGGTGCCCTCTTAGACCAATCCTGTTTGTGTATTTTGCATGCCAAAACTTGTTTAGCTTCAGTCAACAAAAGTTAATTAAACTAGCTCCTGTGCCTAATATAAGTAACATAATATTATAATTTTTCCATGGGGTGCTTTACTGTATGCTCTGTTGAAATCAAGATATGTTTATTGACTCAGTATTACAACAATATACTAAGGAAATTTCCATATAAAAATGGAGATGAGGTTAATCTGGCATTGTTCTTGACAATTCTACTGACTTCAAGTAGTAACTATTTTCAGATTGATTGATCGTTTTTTCATCTGCTCAGAAACCTCTCAGACAGCAGTGTCAGAAATAACTGTTCTATAGTTACCAGATTCTCCTTTTTCTCTTTTTTGAAGATAAAGGACAACATTTGTTCTCCTCCAAATAGCTGATAATATCACATTTTCTCTACAATTTCTAAAAAGGGAATGCATAGAGGATTACCCAGACACCAAGAAGTAATGGTTTCAGTTTTGGATGCAATTTATCTGGCTCTGAAGATTTCAGATCAGGAATAGGTTTTCTTTGGGGGCCTATTTTCTGTCCACCTCAAATTACAGTACATTTTCCCAATCTTATATTCATAATCTCCTGATGGAATACTTATTTTCTTGGTGATTTTGTTTTGCTAGTTTTCCTTTTGTTCCATCAAGTTGAGTCATATTGTTTTCTTGAATTAAGACCTCCTGCTTATATTGTTTATTTCCAGTACTTTGAGCATTAGTATATAGAATAGAATAGAATAGAATAGAATAGAATAGAATAGAATAGAATAGAATAGAATAGAATAGAATAGACAGAGCTGGAAGGGACCTTGGAAGTCTTCTAGTCCAGCGGTCACAAACTAGCGGTCCGTGGACCATTGGTGGTCCACGAGAAACTTCTGGTGGACCGCAGAAAAATTATTCACATTTTTTATATTGCACTAAATCAGGGGTCCTCAAACTATGGCCCCTGAGCTGGATATGTGCTATGAACACTTGCTGCAGAGTCTTCCCCCTTCAGGGTCTTTTTGTGCAGGGCAGAGGAGGGCAAAAATTCCAACTTGGGGTCTGCTTCGGCTTCCTGGTGTGGGGCTTTGGGCGAAGGCTGGAGGGAAGTACCGCTGGTGGCGAAGAGCTGGAGGGTCTTTTTCCAGTGGGATTGCATCATGACCTGGAACTGGTTGACTATCTCAGTCCGCTGAGCCTCCAGGTGCCGGTACCTGGCCTTGCACTCCCGCAGGTCTTCCCTCTGCTTGTAGTCCTTAGTGAGGTGCTTCTGCTGAGCCTCCTCCTTGGTCAGATCCAATTTGAACTGAGCTGTTTTGCCAACTCTTTCTCTGGTGGCTGCTTAGCTCCAACAACTGCTTCCTCTTGGGGCCCTAAGGAGCCTGGGTGGACAGGTGAGGAGTGGGTGGGAGGGGAGGGGGGAGTAGAGGCCGGCGTGGCGCCCCTTGACGTGAGTGACATCAAGTTGGCCATGCCCACCCAGTGATATGACCACCTAGCCACACCCACCCAGCTGGTCATTAGGCAGATCATATTAGTGGTCCACAGGATTTAAAATTATGAATTTGGTGGTCCCTGAGATCCAAAAGGTTGGTGACCCCGGGTCTAGTCCAACCCTCTGCTCAGTCAGGAAACCCTATAACATTTCAGAGAAATGGTTGTGCAATCTCTTCTTAAAAATTTCCAGTGTTGGAGGATTCACAAGTTCTGGAGGCAAGTCATTCCTTGATTAATTGTTCTAACTGTCAGGAAATTTCTCCTTAGTTTGAGGTTGCTTCTCTCCTTGGTTAGTTTCCATCCATTGTTTGTTGTTCTGCCCTCGGGTGCTTTGGAAAATAGCTCGACTCCCTCCTCTTTGTGGCAACCCCTGAGATATTGGAACACTGCTATCATGTCTCCCCTAGTCCTTCTTTTCATACAGGCAATCCATTTCATGAATGAAAAGTTCATGTTCTTCCTGGTTCTCTCCCTCCATAAATGAATTAATAGGACATACTGTATTATAAGTATAGTCTCCATTCCAGCTCCAGTCACAATTTGCTAACTGAAGTCCTTCTGATCAATTTTGTAGACAGCCTGCTATCTTATGCCCATGGAAGACCCAAATGAGGAGCAACCCATTTTGTGCCTGCATTTGCCACTGAGAAATTTGCCACCCATCTGCCCTGGGGTCTCAGAAACCAAACATTAAGTATCAGCACAATTTCCATTGTCAAGGATTTACATGTATTATTCTTTCACCTCTTTCCATCGTATAGAATAGAAGGATGGATGGATAATAACAAACCCTTAATCTAGTTGCAATGCAGCACACTATTTTAATATTTGCTACTCACAATAACAATAGTAATGGAAAAAATACTGTCTTCTGCTAGGGATAATGGGACTAGCAGTTCAGCTAACCTGAAGGATGGCAGTGTCAACTCCCAGAGCATCCCTGACCTGCTCTCGAGTTGCTATAGGCAAGTGGGATGGGGAATCGAACCTCGCAGCTGCATCAAGGAACTTGCATTTCAATCAAAACAAAGCACATTCCAACTGGGGACATCAAAATCCATTACTAGCACAATATAGTATCTAATTACCTTTCTCTAATTTTGAGCTTGAATTTTTTTCATTAGGAATAAGTAGCAGTTCTTCAGCCAGTGGTAACATTTTAAAAAGGGTAGGAAGGGGAGGTCCTCTGGCTATTTGCTTTCCAAAAGTTGTGGAGGCCCTAACTGGTAATGCCATGGCAATGCCGGGGAACAAAGATAACATTTTCAGCCTAAGGTAGGGAGTAAGAGTTGGAAGGATTTTGAAATAACATGGATGCCTTTATCATTATCAAGTCTGCAGCCTTCATTCTTCTTAAGATTTCAAAGACCTAGAAAACATTGGTGCCGTTTTTGTAATGTGTGCAGATTTGAAAAGACTATATCAATAATTTAATCCTCTGCATGGGCTTAAGCAATTTGCCTTTAACAGCCTCCCTCCTTCCCCAAGCAATAATGTCCCAAAGTTTTAAAGTTAGAGTTTTTTTAAAAAAAAACAACTGGCCTCACATTTACCACTGAAGACATGCAACTCTACCAGAAAGAAACGCTTATTGAACCCAATGCTGATGATTATTTAAAAGTTTAGATGCCAACGTAGCACTTAAAAAATTGAGAATGTTCCCATCTTTATTTTTTTACAGAGGAGGATATCTTTGCTTCCTATAAAAACAACAGCATCTTTTTGTATGTCTGGAGCTATTTTTGACAGATGCCATTAGACAAAGAGAACTATCTCTTGTTCTTCCCCAGCAGCTGTTGCACCTGAAGAAGTAATTAGAAAGAGAGGCCAGAACACTAATTTGCTACATGCAAGCCTTCCCTGAGAAGGTATCACCATCACAAAGGGAAAGAATAGAACTCTTAATCCAAGCAAAGGGGAACTGTCCAGAATTTTTCACTCCATTTGTTGGCAGCTCAAGGGTGACCTTTAACCTGTTCCCACCAGCCTCTTAAAAGAAGAAACAAGATTCAGATGAGGAAAAGAAAACATTGTCAGTATACAAAATGTTGAACATGTTCTTACAAAAGTGGTAATTATTCCAATGCCCAAGCTTTACATTTCTTTCTGTAGCTTTAAAGGAAACAACAAAATTAATTTGTTGTTTAAATTGCCATTTAATTTCTCAAATGTATTTAGGCTTGAAAAAAATTACTAAAGGAATGAAATGGGAAAGAAAAATACCCAAGGGTCTAAAGAAATGATGCGCCAAGCAGAATATCTGAGTTTATCATTAATATCTACAGTTGATAATATGAATGTTAAGATGCCTTTTCAGTCCCAATTAATAAGACTGGATTTTTTTTTAATTGGTACTGACTGCAAATATTTTACATTTGTAAAGAATTGCTTGCAATGGTGCAAATTGTCTGTGGTGCACAGACAATTTAGACACAATTTAGACACTTCTCAGACACAGAAGGAGCGTAACCTACACACTCTGAAAAGTTCAGACATCCTCTCCAAAGGTCTTCATTTGCAGCTTTGACCAAACACTTAGAAGACGAAATCCCAAGGTATCACTGTATATGTGTGAGCCAGGTAATCTAAGTTACTGGGCCTTGATTGAACAGAAAGGGGCCATTCAAATTAGTGTATTTTATTTTACATTCGTCTCATATATGCAGTACACTAAGTGAGCCTGGAGTTACAGGAACTGGGTTCTCATGATTCCTAAACATTGTGGGAATATCCTGGTTTTAGGGTAGCATTCAGGGTTGTGGGAATCCTACAATGAATACAGCATTATTAGACACCTCTCCTTCTTCTTCAAGGGCTGAAAAAAACTGACACAGACAATCTCATCCAATATTTAAACACTCACCCTCAGCCCCCATATGCACACGCATACATTTTTCTCTCAATAAAATATTGTGAAGTAGTTTGTAATCAAGTTTGCTAAAATAATTAATATAAATTAGGATTAGAAGATATGGATTGTCTCCATATTCTTAATTTGTTTTTATCTCACTAGTACAATGATTTTTTTTCTAGCTGTAATGTCTTGCACTACACCAGTAGTGGGATTCGTGTTTTTTTACTACTGATTCTGTGGGCGTGGTTTGGTGGGCGTGGCAGGGGAAGGATACTGTAAAATCTCCATTCCCATCCCACTCCAGGGTGAAGGTTACTACAAAATCCCCATATCCTCCCGATCAGCTGGGACTCGGGAGGCAGAGAATAGATGGGAGCAGGGCCAGTCAGAGGTGGTATTTACCGGTTCTCCAAACTACTCAAAATTTCCGCTACCGTTTCTCCAGAACTGGTCACAACCAGCTGAAACCCACCTCTGCACTATACCTCATGAAATGCCAACTGTATCAAAAACTAAGCATGGCTCTTTCTTAAAAAAGTACCTACAAACAAGCTTCAGCATTCTAAGAGTCAACACTACTTACTTTATGAGTGCTTTTGTAATGCCAACAGTTAAGTAATAAATGATTTATATTGTAATCATTACACCAGAACCAGGGAGACCCATGTTCAGTATTAAGTCACACACTCAAAAATCTTAGAGCACTCTTAACTTCTCAGTCTAATTTGCCAGGCTTGGAGATACCCAAGAAGATAAAGCGTGTGCTGGAGGAACCACAATTAACATACTCAACTCTTTGGAAGATGCATAAAAATGATAATATTGAAAATTACCATAACAGCAACATTTCAACTGCTGTGTACTAAACCAAATTAAGTTGGCTCCTAACATTCTCTTATCTTTCATCCAGTAACATGATGATGGAAAATCCTTGACTTTCTTTTTTTCCTCCAAATGTTTAGACATGAATGTGGAATACACTTGGTCACAGGAGAAATCAAAGATGGTAGGAGTCTTGAATTAATAGTTTCCAGAATGTCTTTCTGTTATTTTGAGCTGAATTTTCATTAGATTAAAGAGATACCAATATATACAAATACACGTATAACATACATACAGGCATACATATATATGTACTGGGGACTTGGTCTGACTTTGATGCATTTTATTACTTTTTAATTAAGCTGAAACATTTAGGAAAAAGTTGTAGTAGAAATTAACATATATTCCTTCAATTTTGGGGATTGAGGGTTCCCAAAGCAAGAAAAGATTTCCTTGAACTTCCCCCAAAGAACTGATCTAACTTTTACTGGATACTGAATTTAGGACAGAAGTCAAATACCCAAGAAAATATATGTTTTTGTAAAAAGATGAGTGGTACAAGAGAAGGACATAATTGCATATATTCAATTCTAGCTACCTCATTATTTACAGTAAATAGTTATTTCTAAGTTTTAAAAGTTTCAAGGAGAGTGAACTAATTATTGGAGGATATTTAAACTGAATTGGATATCCTAAACTAGACCAGACCAAATAAACAACAATTAAACTGATCAAGTAACATCAAATTAATGCAATCTTATGTGATTCTGATTAAAAGACTCACGGAGACTATAAGGCTCTACATTAAAATGTTTATTCTTTTTAATTCAGTCAGATGTGGGTCTTTATATATCAACAGTGCTTAAATATTCTACTGCAGTTTTAAATCAATGCCTTAGGGGACCAAATGGAGAACTGTGTTAAATCTATAATGGTTATGCAATAAAACGTTTTAAATTTCTATGTATTCTTTGTGAAGAACCTCGTAAGAACAAATAAAACTGTTTTCAATGGCTGATGCCATTGTCAGTGCACTACAACTCACTTTTGCTCATTTTATCCTCATGCAATGCTTACAGATAAATGCCCAACAATTTGTGTGTCAAATTGCTTCAATATTTTTCCAATCTTGTGGCATTCCATATATTTTGTATCTTCTTATTATCTCAGGAGAAATGGGAAGATAGCATGTTTTTTTATCACAATTTGAAAAACTCTACAGACTGCAGATTGTGAAGGGAGGAACTGGAAAAAGGAATGATCTAAAACTATGATAGCATATTGTTCTGTTGCACATAAGTATTAAAGGAAAACTTGCCATCTTTTATCTTTTCTTGAGAAATTCATGTTAAACTTCCTAATCTCTGTCTTAATGTGAATGAAGCTGGATGATTGACCACTAGAGACCATCTCCAACAAATAAATCATTTAGTTAAACAATGCAGTTTTAAATTTGGATCATTGTTAATAAGATGGCTGGTGACAAACTTCAGTTCAAATTTAAGAATATGTCATCATGTGAAGCTTTTCTGAGTCTTCCTGTAAACTAGTTAAACACCAAAGATGGTAGTATTTGAATTAGGAATATCTAGCATTTGCAAAAGATTTTCCATCTCAACTGGAATGCAATGATGTAATACTGTATTTCCATCTATTTCTGAGAGGGTGGGTGTTGTATCTCGGGGTAGTGAGCATCCTACATCCCAGGACATTGGAGCCGGAGACTGCAGCATCATAGAAGATGATGGAAGAACTTAGCTGAACTTCACCTAAGGGATAGTTTCTAAAAGTGGTAGAATTCTTAGAAGACCATCTAGATTGTATGACATGCTTATAGTTATAGGTGGGTTTTCTGTTTGTGAATATATTTCTTGTTTGGAAAAGTGATATTGTCTAATGTTAGAAGAGTTGGTTTATTATGGTTTATTGTTTTTATATGACAAAGGGAGAGAGATGGTGTAGTACTGAGCATTTCAGGAGACAACGCAGCAGTCAGGAAAAAGAAGGACCTAGGTGAGGAAAGGAAAATAAAATTAAAAACCATGTTTAAAACTTGTATATAATAAAGAGTTGGAAATTCTAACTTTTAAGAATAGCAACAGTCTGTTAAGAACCATTTAAATAAATCGTAACACAGACGATAAAAACAATATGGTCATTCTAAAGAGTTTTTTTTAAAAATCTGTTTGCCTCTACAAATCAAGATTGATTACTGTATGAGAACTCTGTAAGAAATGAAATGTTAAACAGGAGGTGGTTACTTATAAAGAGCTTCTTTTTGTAGAAAAGGGTAAATTACAATTGAAATCTTTAAACATAATGAGAGAAGAAGGGATATATTATACTTGGTTTCAGTATGGACAGCTGCAAGCCAGATGGAGAGAAGACCAGAAAATTGGTATTATGCAAAATGAGGAAAATTTGGTAAAACAAATTAGAGATCAAGGTCAATTCCATATCAAGAGGTTATATAATGTACTGATAGCAATAGATTCAGAAATGGAATTAGTTAAGGATTGTATGATAAAATGGGCACAAAATATCCAGCAACCTATAATGAAAGTGGATTGACTATATTCAAAACAAATATCGGATCGAGAAGTATCAAATAGTCTATGAATGATGGAGGGAATGTATTGTATTAGTAATTTTTTTTTTGTTTTTTTATGGAAAAGGGGAGTTAAGGTTCCAAAGGGGGGATAGGAGTTTATGATTAATTAGTGTATTCTAGCTTATGAATATTAGATGTAATACCCTGTATTTTGCTCTGGGAAGTTCCGGGTGGAGGGTGAGAGGGGAAGGGAGAGGGTGGAGGGAGGAGGGAGGGAAAATGTTTGTCAAAATTTTTGTAAAACTTTTCTAATAAAAAAAAAAAGAAATGAAATGTTGAACCCTTTTCAGACAGAGTTCAGGCATGGAATGGAAATGTAAGTAATGTTTTATATATATATATATATATATATATATATATATATATATATATATAAATATATATATATATATATATATATATATATATATATAAAACCTCATAGACTTAAATGTGGGGAATGCAATTCTGCTAGTTCTGCTAGATCTTTCATGGTAACCTTTTGGACTACCTACCATAAGGGTTGGGAATTGGAACATAGTTCTTCATGGTTCAAATTCCTTCCCAAGTAAGTGGTTCCAGTCAGTGTCTAGTGGAGAGTACAAACTTGAGTTCTTGGTACTCCAACTTGAAGTCCATTTGGGCTCAAACCTTTCCCCCATTTTATAAAAATATACGTGACACTAGTGAAAAAGTCATCAAACAACATTAATATGCATCTCTATCTCAGAGTGTCTTGGTGATGTGTTGACATTTTTTAATCCAGTGCCAAGAGCTGAAGGGTCTGGATGAGGAAAAACAGGTTGCCACTCAACTCTAGCAAGATAGAGTGGCTATGGTTTTGGACTGACTCTGGAACAATGCCAACTTTAGGTCTAGATAGATTGTGCTACTAGACTTTCAGCTTCTGTAGAACTGCAGATGCAAGCTTTAGTCAGGAGGACCTTTGCAACTGTTCCTAGAGCATAAGGCACTGACTGCAGCCACTCATGGTCTTGTCACATCATGACTGGACTACTGTAATGTACTCCTATGAGACTGCTCTTAAAGACCACCCTGAAACTGCAACTAGTGCAAAATATTAAGCAGTAGAATTTGGTATTATCACATTACACCAATCTTGTAGAAGCTGAAGTTGGCTGTTGGTTTGTTTTCTGGTGCAATTCATGGTGCTGGTGATCACCTGTAAAGTAGATAAGTTGGGACCCAGTTATCTATAAAACCATCTGCCTATTTAGAGTATGTCTGTAGCAAGTGTCTATTGAGATTTCCATCCTGTTATGATGGATGAGAAGAAAATGAATATTTTGTGTAGGAGATCCCTTCCTGTTGAACAATCTCCCACCAGGTACAAGAACCACACACTCACTCCAGGTGTTTCAGAAGTTTTTAAAGTGTGGCTTTTTAAATATATGTTTGGGGAGTGTAGAAAGGCTCTGACTGCTTTTGGTATTCTGATTTTATGATGTTATTATCATAATTACTATGTTGAATTTTGTGATACTATTACCGTATATACTCGAATATAAGCCGATCCGAGTATAAGCCGAGGTCCCCAATTTTACCCCAAAAACTGGGGTAAACTGGGGACTCGAGTATAAGCCGAGGGTGGGAAATGAGGCACCTACCGGTTGGGGAAAGCCTCCCTCCCTCAGCTGAGAAGGCCCCCGCCCGCCTCTCACTGCACCGGCAGGGCTTCCGTAAAATGTGAAAAAGAAAAAAAAACCTCGAGTATAAGGGCTTAAAAAATCTCGAGTATAACCCGTATAGACCCGAGTATAAACCGAGGGGACGTTTTTCAGCACAAAAAACGTGCTGAAAAACTCGGCTTATACTCGAGTATATACGGTAATTATTGTTATTGTTCTGTAATTCCGACAATTGTTGATATATTATAATTTATTGATGGATTTAATGTATGGACTTTAAGTTACGTTGTAAGCAGTGTAGAGTCATTATAATTGAAATGGCATAGAAGTATTTGTAATAGTAAATACATATTCCCAGAAAATTAGAATTTTAAAGAATTAATTGAAATACAATTTTAATTGTTTCAGATTTTGATGTAATTTTAATTCACTTTGAAAAAACTGGCTTTGAAGAATTCCAGTTCCATGGCTGCATAGAAATTCCCATAAAAACATCTCATGGGTTCTAAGAAATGTTAAACATTTGAAATTAGTTCAAATTAGTTCAAGTGTCCATCCCATGACTGTGGAGAAGTGGCCGCTCCTGTTTGAAAATAACACATTGCATTCATGTATAGTTTGACATTTTGTTATATCATTTCATGAATCATTTCAATCACTTGCTAGAAAGTATCACAACATGAGGAATCATATCTGGCAGAAATTCAGTGAAAAATATACCAGGGAAAATAAGGCTTCAATGTTTGCTTTTTTGTTTTTCCTGGGTTTAGTGAAATCATTGGCCGTGGCTATGGTGGGCATGACACAGGACTTGTGTTGGGGACACCTGTGGTGGCCAAGTGCTAAGGCAGGACTTCCCTGAGACCCTCCCTCACTCATTATAATCTCCTTCCTTCCTTCCTTCCTTCCCTCCCTCCCTCTTCATTCTTTCTTCTTTCTTTCCCTCTTTCCTTATTTTTCCTTCCTTGCTCTTTTCCCATCTTCCCTCCTTTTTCTGTCTTTCCTATTTCCCTGTCTCCTTTCCTGTCCCTTCTTGCATGTTCAAATGCAAAAGGGGAAACATTTGTCCTTTTGTTTTTAGTTTGTTTTGATAGCCCTCTGTGAAAATGGAGCTTGGGGGCAGGCATGGCCCCCCTGAGCGCCGTTTTCACTGGCAAAGGGCTGTAGGAGGCCATCGTGGCCAAAAATGGTGTGCGGGGCCCCCACATGTGGGACCCCCAAGCTCCATTTTCACTGGCAGAGGCACTGCAGGCTGTTCCTTTGCTGTTTCCAGGCCGGCCCAGCGGACCAGATCTAAGCATCCCGTGGGCCGAATCTGTCACACGGGCCTTGAGTTTGACACCCCTGATTTAAAGCTATTAAAATTGTACCATGTATCCTGCTCCATGGAGCACAAGGAAGACTTTCAGGGACCACAGGAAGGTCTGGTGAAATAACCAGTACAATCCAAATCCAAGAACAATTAATATGCAAGACGTAAAAGTTTGAGCTGAGCTGGGAAAGTGGCCTTTGCTGTGGAATGGGAGAGTGTTTCTCAGTTCACTGCACACATCTCCCACACTCATTCAGGTGATAAGTCAAGTTCTCTTTGAATCCAGATTTAGCAATTAGGAAACTCTTTGAACTTTGTTCAAAAGAAGTCAGTCTAAAGTTGACCAATGCTATAAGGAGAAGTGCAGTGCGGCAGGGAGGTTATTTCTCCTTCCTACTTCACCAAAAATTGTCCCCTTCCTGTATAAGTCAGCTGTTAGCCAAACTCCTTAGGAATGGGTGCCTACAAAATGATTGCCTAAAGCCAGGAACAAGTTTTGACCTATGGTTAAATTTGCTGTGATCTAGCCATCAGTCAAAATCATCTCCCTTCCTGCACCAATTAAGAATGATATCAGATGAGGTGGGTTTTTTTTAAAAAAAGATTATTTTTTAAAGTATGACACCAGTTTTCTGCTCTGGTGTGAGTGTAGGGCAACTAGACAGGGACATTCATTAATTTATTTCCTTAATTAACAGGTTACACACTGTTAATGAAAACATCACCCTTTGGTGGCAACCTAGAAGAGTGGCCACAGAGGTAAGATAAGGATTACCAGTTGAGGCATGCACATTGGATGCCAGTCTATTTTTATGGCTTCTCAAGAATGAATGGTTTGTGTTTTTTAGCTCAGAGGTGGGGATGACCTTGACCCTTCTTGAGCCAACAGCAACTATAAAATTTACTGTCTGTAAAATCTGTTAGGGCTTGCCATCTATTACCCTGGAGGGAAGTCAGGTGACTGCAGTAACTGGAGATAAGATCATAGAAATAGGGATGGGACCAGCAGTGGGACTAGAACAATTTATGCCAGTCTGTTGATTTCGTGATGGGGAACACCTCGACTTAATAGCGGAGAAAGATGTTAAATGATTAAACTAGCATTAAACAACACCAGCTCAGCTTGTGAAAGGTAATGAAATTCTCAGGCTGTAATGAGAGAACTTGCTTTGAGCTGTAAATTATGGTAAAATCCTACTTCATACCCTTCTAATAACAAAGGAGCTTGATCATCAAGGATTTTGTTTTAGTTTTGCTCCTTACCTTTTCAGACAGAGTTCAGGCATGGAATGGAAATGTAAGTAGTCTTTATATATATATATATATATATATATATATATATATATATATATATATATATATATATATATATATATATATATATATATATATATATATATATATATATATATATATATATATATATATGTAGGTCTTTGGTTATTGGGTTTCTCGCGTAAAATTGGAAGTGTCTTGGCGGCGTTTTGAAGTCTCATTCGTCATCTTCAGGCTTCAACCGTGCTTCTGGGAGCAAGCTGAAGCCTGAGATATATATATATATATATATATATATATATATATATATATATATATATATATATATATATATATATATATATATATATTTGTTTTCTGAGGTTTTCATGTGTTTATATATAGGTCTTTGGTTGTTCGGGTTTTCTCCCGTGTAAAATTGGAAGTGTCTTGGCGGCGTTTCGAAGTCTCATTCGTCATCTTCAGGCTTCAACCGTGCTTCTGGGAGCAATGTGTGATCGCAGCTGTTTCTTCCTTTTAACTGCTAGTGGGGTTTGAACTGATTGGGTGGGAGCTTGGCTGTGCTCTGATTGGATGGGGTTTTCTGTGCTCTGATTGGCTGGGGTGTGTCCTGTGTTGGTGGGGGCTTGGTTGTGCTCAGTCTAATCTGTGCTGCAGGGGATTTGAGCTGGTCAGCTGCCACTTGTATTTTGTATTGATTTTACCCTATGGCTGCTAAGGGCAGAAACTTCAGGTTTATATTATAGTTAGAGATCAGAGGCCAAGTTTGTCTCTGTGCAAATTGAGATCTTCTGTGATCCTGGGTATTTTGGAAACTCTGTTCTTTTAAAAGTCAAATAATAAAATAATATATTACATCAAACATTTTACATAAAATAATGTAATTTGTACATGCAGAAAGATAGCAACAGGGAAGATTACTTTAAAACAAAACAAATCAAAACCCTTCGCTGTTATTTAACATTAGCCCTTTATGTCTTGCTTAGGCCCTTGCCTTGGGGTAATTCAACCCTTAGTTGCTTGTGACAGGTTGTGTGCATGTGTCTCTCTCTGCCTCTCTTAATGTATTCCTCCCTCTAAACCCACCTTGCATGGGAAAAGGCCATAGCAACAAAAGCATTATCATTTGTATCATTCACTGAAAAGAGAGGTGTGTGTGTGTGTGTGTGTGTGTGTGTGTGTGTGTGTGTGTGTGTGTGTGTGTGTGTGTGTGTGGGTGGGTGTGTGTGTGTGTGTGTGTGTGTGTGTGTGTGTGTGTGTGTGTGTGTGTGTGTGTGTGTGTGTGTGCGCGCACATAAACATTTTTCTCTCTTAAGCTCAGATCTTCTGTGATCCTGGGTATTTTGGAAACTCTGTTCTTTTAAAAGTCAAATAATAAAATAATATATTACATCAAACATTTTACATAAAATAATGTAATTTGTACATGCAGAAAGATAGCAACAGGGAAGATTACTTTAAAACAAAACAAATCAAAACCCTTCGCTGTTATTTAACATTAGCCCTTTATGTCTTGCTTAGGCCCTTGCCTTGGGGTAATTCAACCCTTAGTTGCTTGTGACAGGTTGTGTGCATGTGTCTCTCTCTGCCTCTCTTAATGTATTCCTCCCTCTAAACCCACCTTGCATGGGAAAAGGCCATAGCAACAAAAAGCAGACTGTTCCTTGTTCATGAATATTAATCAGTAAACTCCCCCTGGGTTTTGAAAAGGGAGGCTCAGACCATCCCTTCCTCGCATCCCAATTGTGCAGCACCAGAGAAGAAAACCTAAAAGTCCTGGGAAAACTGACACAGAGGCTGTCCTGACTAGAGGCCTTCCCAGCAGGGACAAGGAAAACCCCAAGGTCAGGGGCCAGAGAAAGAGGCAGAATCAGCTATTGTTTCTGCTGTGTGTCGCTGAAAGCTAAAGCTTTATGGAACCTTCTGAGCTGCATTTTTGGCTATTTAACCTTGAAAACAAAAGGCTTATTTATTCACACTCACTCACACACACACATTCACACACATAAACACAATCTCCCTTCATTGAGGGCTTCGTTTCCCCCACCCCAAGTTGACAGCAGTGACATATGAAGGCAACCTCTTCCAGAAGGCTAAGGCCTATTAGACCACATAAGGTTCCACAGGAAGAATGCCTGCTTTTCAAGATTCTCTCTGATGCAGATCTATTAGATCAGATCCCAGATCTGTAGTTGGATAACAGCTGTAATTCTGCCCTCCAGGAAAAATATGTTGGCTCAGTTCTCTTATCCCTAATGAACAATTATGCTGAGAAATCAAATTATCCAGAAATGACAATGAACTGCAAACACACAAATAAACAAGCAAGGGTGATTTGTTCCCAAATAAGAAGCAGTAGTACAAATAGCAAAGAGTCTTACTTTCTACAAGGATCTGTTAAATTCCTGCAAGTTCGCTTCAATTCACTTGAATTGAATAGGTTAACAAAGCTGGAAAGTGGGCGAAGACAGCAATCAAAATGATTGCCTAAAGCCAGGAACAAGTTTTGACCTATGGTTAAATTTGCTGTGATCTAGCCATCAGTCAAAATCATCTCCCTTCCTGCACCAATTAAGAATGATATCAGATGAGGTGGGTTTTTTTTAAAAAAAGATTATTTTTTAAAGTATGACACCAGTTTTCTGCTCTGGTGTGAGTGTAGGGCAACTAGACAGGGACATTCATTAATTTATTTCCTTAATTAACAGGTTACACACTGTTAATGAAAACATCACCCTTTGGTGGCAACCTAGAAGAGTGGCCACAGAGGTAAGATAAGGATTACCAGTTGAGGCATGCACATTGGATGCCAGTCTATTTTTATGGCTTCTCAAGAATGAATGGTTTGTGTTTTTTAGCTCAGAGGTGGGGATGACCTTGACCCTTCTTGAGCCAACAGCAACTATAAAATTTACTGTCTGTAAAATCTGTTAGGGCTTGCCATCTATTACCCTGGAGGGAAGTCAGGTGACTGCAGTAACTGGAGATAAGATCATAGAAATAGGGATGGGACCAGCAGTGGGACTAGAACAATTTATGCCAGTCTGTTGATTTCGTGATGGGGAACACCTCGACTTAATAGCGGAGAAAGATGTTAAATGATTAAACTAGCATTAAACAACACCAGCTCAGCTTGTGAAAGGTAATGAAATTCTCAGGCTGTAATGAGAGAACTTGCTTTGAGCTGTAAATTATGGTAAAATCCTACTTCATACCCTTCTAATAACAAAGGAGCTTGATCATCAAGGATTTTGTTTTAGTTTGTTTTGATAGCCCTCTGTGAAAATGGAGCTTGGGGGCAGGCATGGCCCCTGAGCCGTTTTCACTGGCAGAGGCACTGCAGGCTGTTCCTTTGCTGTTTCAGGCCGCCCAGCGGACCAGATCTAAGCATCCGTGGGCGAATCTGTCACACGGGCCTTGAGTTTGACACCCTGATTTAAAGCTATTAAAATTGTACCATGTATGGATTGGAGGGGTTTGAAATGGCTAATGTTGCAGCTGCGGTCTGGCTTCTGGTCCTTGGTCGTGCTTCATGATCAGTGTGGGTTTGGGTCTGCTTTCTGGGTGGATGTGTGGTGGTGACATCCTGTGTGGACCTCGTGAGTGTGGGTCTGGTGTCATTCCTCGTGTTAGGGACTCGTTTGTCAATAAGGGCAGGTTTCCAAATGGCTGGTAGGCGGAGGTATCATCTCGTTTGTTCATGCTGTGTGGGCGTTTTCTATCTCGATGGCTTCTCTGATTATTCTGTTGTTAAAGTGTTCAGTTTTGGCGATAGTTCTGGTCTTTTAAAAGTCAAATAATAAAATAATATATTACATCAAACATTTTACATAAAATAATGTAATTTGTACATGCAGAAAGATAGCAACAGGGAAGATTACTTTAAAACAAAACAAATCAAAACCCTTCGCTGTTATTTAACATTAGCCCTTTATGTCTTGCTTAGGCCCTTGCCTTGGGGTAATTCAACCCTTAGTTGCTTGTGACAGGTTGTGTGCATGTGTCTCTCTCTGCCTCTCTTAATGTATTCCTCCCTCTAAACCCACCTTGCATGGGAAAAGGCCATAGCAACAAAAAGCAGACTGTTCCTTGTTCATGAATATTAATCAGTAAACTCCCCCTGGGTTTTGAAAAGGGAGGCTCAGACCATCCCTTCCTCGCATCCCAATTGTGCAGCACCAGAGAAGAAAACCTAAAAGTCCTGGGAAAACTGACACAGAGGCTGTCCTGACTAGAGGCCTTCCCAGCAGGGACAAGGAAAACCCCAAGGTCAGGGGCCAGAGAAAGAGGCAGAATCAGCTATTGTTTCTGCTGTGTGTCGCTGAAAGCTAAAGCTTTATGGAACCTTCTGAGCTGCATTTTTGGCTATTTAACCTTGAAAACAAAAGGCTTATTTATTCACACTCACTCACACACACACATTCACACACATAAACACAATCTCCCTTCATTGAGGGCTTCGTTTCCCCCACCCCAAGTTGACAGCAGTGACATATGAAGGCAACCTCTTCCAGAAGGCTAAGGCCTATTAGACCACATAAGGTTCCACAGGAAGAATGCCTGCTTTTCAAGATTCTCTCTGATGCAGATCTATTAGATCAGATCCCAGATCTGTAGTTGGATAACAGCTGTAATTCTGCCCTCCAGGAAAAATATGTTGGCTCAGTTCTCTTATCCCTAATGAACAATTATGCTGAGAAATCAAATTATCCAGAAATGACAATGAACTGCAAACACACAAATAAACAAGCAAGGGTGATTTGTTCCCAAATAAGAAGCAGTAGTACAAATAGCAAAGAGTCTTACTTTCTACAAGGATCTGTTAAATTCCCTGCAAGTTCGCCTTCAATTCACTTGAATTGAATAGGTTAACAAAGCTGGAAAGTGGGCAGAAGACAGCAATCAAAATGATTGGAACTTTTTGGCTTGGAAAAAAGGCAGCATTTATATAAAAAGGGACATTTATACTGTCTTCCTTTTTCAAAAAAGTGGGACAAAAATCCTCCAATGGCCCTGAGTGGAAGGAGATTGAAAAGAAACCAACCAAAGCATTCCTTCACACAGGGTGTAATTAACAGGTGGAATGATGACCAGCAACCTGGATGACTTTGATTGGATAAATTCAGGGTGGGTGGGCCTATTGGGGGCAATTGGTCTTGAAAACTCAATGCGTTGGGACAGAAACCTCAAAAGAGTCATTGCAGAAGGACCACTTTGAAAGGAGTATGTCTATACCCTTTGCTTGCAAATTCCCCAGATGAATCTGGTGGACTACTAGGAAAAGCACTGGTTTAAGATGGGTCATGTAACAGGGCTCTTCATACATTCTCTTCATTTATTCAATATCTGAAATCGCTCTGTTTTGCTATTCTTGAGACATGCCATGCCTTGAGGAAAAGAAATAACCCTTTCCTTTAACAGCATATCGGGTTTAAGAGACAGATCAGTTACTCATTGCTGAACCCCCACAGATTGCCCACTAACATGTTCTTTGACATCTGCAGAACTCTCTTCCCTATTTAATTTTGTTCATATTAGAGTATAATTTTTTTAACAGAATGAATGGGAAGTTAGATACTGTAAAGCAACGCTTCTAGTTTAACTGGTATTTCTAATAATGCATTGACGTAATGACGCAGTGACATAAAGGGTGACAGAAACCTTGAGCAAAGGACTGCAGCTTAGGGCTTCATTAGCCTGGTAGTCAATGGGACCTATTGTGACAACCCAAACCCAAATTTCCACTGTGCTCCTTGGCCCAAAATGTTGGGGAACTTTGCCCTGATATATGACATTCCAGTTCTATTGGCCCTGAAATGCTCAGCCCTGCTTGCCACACGCCAGCGAACAGATGAAAAAAGTTGAGCAAATCCATGATATCACAGAGGATGTAAAATCTGAGCCACGCCTGACTGAGACATTGAAACCCCCCTAAGGAAATAGGACTCCATGCCCAAGACACCCCAGGGAGCTCACGAAAAGAAGATTGAGAGAACCCTGTATTAACAGTATCTGTGCACTGCCCTGGCATCCCAAATCAGCAGAATGTATTCAGAACTGGCGGGCTGAAATGGAATATCTGGTCAGAAGAATGGAATGCCAGACCTTCATGTACTGTATTCTCAGCATCTCTCCCATTTAAAAAAAATTTTTTTTTTAATTACCGTATATACTCGAATATAAGCCGATCCGAGTATAAGCCGAGGTCCCCAATTTTACCCCAAAAACTGGGGTAAACTGGGGACTCGAGTATAAGCCGAGGGTGGGAAATGAGGCACCTACCGGTTGGGGAAACCCTCCCTCCCTCAGCTGAGAAGGCTGGCGGCTCCCCCGCCCCGCCCTCTCACTGCACCGGCAGGGCTTCCGTCCGGTAAAATGTGAAAAAAAGAAAAAAAAAACTTGAGTATAAGCCGTATATACTCGAGTATAAGCCGAGGGGCTTTAAAAAAAAAAAAAACTCGAGTATAAGCCGTATAGACCCGAGTATAAGCCGAGGGGAAGTTTTTCAGCACAAAAAACGTGCTGAAAAACTCGGCTTATACTCGAGTATATACGGTAGTCTATTTTAGTTACATGCAGTGTTCTCTTCCCTGTTACTTTCACCAGGGCCTCTGCATGGAGATTTCCAAGGACAACAAACCAGTGAAGATTTGTTACCTCTGGCAAACTTTCTGGAGCAAATAGCCTCTCTCTAGTTCCTGTGGGGAGCTTTAGAGAATGCCAATTCTGCTGAAAAAGGAGAGAGCTGCCATCTTTCTCTGCTCTTTCCATGAACTTCAGCTACTGGGGAATTTATGTTTCTATAGTCTATAGCCGTGATGGTGAACCTATGGCATGTGTGCCACAGGTGGCACACGGAGCCATATCTGTGGGCATGCGAGCGTTGCCCTAGCTCAGCTCAAGCACGCACTGGCCAGCTGATTTTTGGGGGTTCCAGGCCCACTGGAAGTTGGGAAACTGGCAGTTTCCAGCCTACAGAGGGCCTCTGGGGGTGGGGAAAGCTGTTTTCACCCTCTCCAGGTTCCAAGAAAGCCTCTGGAACCTGGGGAGGGCAAAAAACGGGCCTACTGGGCCCACCGGCAACCTTTTTGCCATCGCATGCCAAAAGCGGGGGGAGTGTGGGGGAGTTGCACGCACATGTGTGGGAGGGAAGGGCATGGGGGACATTGAATTATGGGTGTGGGCACGCGCATGCGCGACTCTCCCATACTCCACCCACTTTTGGCACGCAACGGCAAACAGGTTAGCCATCACTGGTCTATAGTCTTTACTCATAGGTGAGGCATATGATTGCCAGTTTGATCTAGTGGTAAAAGCACTAAGGTAGAAAGCGGGAGACTGTGAGTTCTAGTCTTGCCTTAGGCTGGGTGATCTTGGGCCAGTTGCTCTCACTCAACCCAACCCACCTCACAAGGTTTTGTTCTGGAGAAAAATAGGAGGAGGAAGGGTTATTAGGTATGTTAGCTGCCTTGAGTTACTTATAAAGTAATAAAGCTGAATAAAAATCTAATAAATAAATAAAAGTAAATAAAATAAACTAGCAAACAAGCAGGATCTGAAGGGGAAATGACTGCTTGGAGCAGCGCAGGTGGCCACACAATGATGCACCAGGCAGCACAACTGAAATAGAACACAACTCTTCCTGGGATTGTGCCAACAGGTGCAAAGTGCACAGCTACACATGCCATGAATCACTTTTTCAAATCCAGATCACTGTCCGGCCCTCATATGTGTTAAGTCTCCTTTCTTTGTCTTTCCTACTACTGGTGGATTGGGATATTATTAGTCTGTAAATGCATTTATTTCCTCCATTCTATCCAGTCCAGCAAGAGGGGCTTGGGAATGTCTCTGGACCTTGGAAACTTTTGTTAGGAGAAGACACTTCAAGCAAATGGAAATAGATGATTCCCATCTCTCAGCTATTTTTATCATAGAGGCATGAGTAAAGGTGCTGAGCCTAGTGGAACTGTTGGGAGGGCACTCTGCAAATATTATTCATATCTCCTTAAATATTCCCTCTTCCTGAGACACCCTGAAGTGCTGTTCTAACAACTCCTGAATTTTATCAAGGTGGGTTGGAAACAGAAACAAAAACAAATTGCACTTTTCGCTTTGCTTGTCTTTTTGCTTTCAAGCATGCATCCAGGGAAAAGGTTTTTACTATGCAAATCCTGGGCCTCATTTATACAGTTTTTAGAGGTGATCTTTCCACAAAAATCTATTAAGGAGGAAAAGAAATAATTTAAATTAGAAAGGGGATTCCAAAGTAGAGAAAAGAAAGTAATGGCCGGATCTGGTCTGTTCACATTTAAATTCCACCAAAGTGGGGATAGGATTACTGTATTGCTTAAAAAGAAAATTCAGCTCACTCAAATTGGCTTCTGCTCTGTAATGAGACCTTTGTTTCCTACTATTCTCCTACAACTTCCACATTGTATCCAGAGAATCCCCTGGGTCTCTCCAACAGACTATCTGATTGAAGCCTTTTCACAAGAAGAGTTCCTTAGATATAATCCAAAGGTTGTCATCAGTTGTGCTAAAAGATGCATTAACACTGACTCTTCAGTTTATAAGCAAGTTGTAATATCCCAGGGCATAAATAAGTATCCCTGAGTAGGCAAGTAAAGCTAAAGAGCTTTTTTTCCCCAAGCTGTTTTTGACTGGCCTGCATCTAGTCTCTTCTGAAGCTCTGTTTGGCTTCCCTATTTTGATATATAATCTTGCTAACCCTCTGCTACTGCATCTAATTTCCCCAATTCTTCCTTAGCATGACATAAGATGTCTCTGGCTAGGATTAGCCCCAAAGGAATCATTTGTAAGTCAATGAGGTGCCATTCTTAATGCAAGTTTTTAAAGCCTGTTACTTTATCTGATTAGCCAAAATCTTTGCAAAATGGTTCTGAATGGAAACATTCTCCTGTGAGATCTTGTTCTGAATGGAATAAACCAAATATAAAGTATTAAAAGGGCCTCATTCTGAAAAACATGAGAAGAGGCTCTTTTGAGAGACAGCTACAGATGGTAATCTTGGGGCAAGGTTGTCTGAAAGGCAGCATGGGTGATAATCAACACAGGGCAGTCCAAAAATTCAAAGGCTCAGTCAAACCAAATGTTAAATAATTTAACAGTACACACTTGTCATCAGCCATAGAATCACTGGAGTTAAGACTGATTCTAAGTTCTTTTTCCACTGAGTTCAGTGTATCTGTAAATTTGCACTCAAAAGTGTTTAATTTTGTATGTGGTGTATAATAAAATAATTCTGTTTAGTTTGAGTAACAAATATTCATATATTTCTGAATTTTTATTCATTCATTCATTTTTGCCCATTATAATTTTTATAAATAACTAAAAGTGGTGATCATAGTGAATATTCCTTTTCTCCTCCTATTTTCCCCAAAACCACCCAATGAGGTGAATTGGATTGAGAGAGGAGGGGGGGGGCGAGAGTGGCCCAATGCCTGGCACCTTTTTTTAATTTTATTTCTGAAAAAATAAAGCAGATGAAAATAGAAAGGACAACTCTATAAACTACTACGCAAACAAGGGAAGCCCTCAGGGGTGAGCTGCTGGGGGTTTGCAGGGGTTCAGGAAAAACTCTAGCTAAGATTTTGTGCAGTTCAGAGAACCCCCCAATCCCACTCCTGGCTGGCTCCACCCACCCCTCCCTCCCCTCCCAGGAGTCCCTACACGGCCCATTTTGAATGCAGGTAAGTTCAGGGTGCGTGCGGAGGCTTGGGGAGGGTGAAAAATGGGCCTACCGGAAGTTTGGGAAGAGCCTGGGGAGGCCCTTTTCACCCTCCTGGAGGCTTGAGGAAAGTTTCTGGAGCCCGGGGAGGGCAAAAACGCCCCCCCCCCAGCCATGGTGCAGGAGGCTGACTAGGCCACGCCCACCATAGCCACGCCCACCCAGCAACTGGGCAGAGAAACCCTTGCTAAAATTTTTGAAGCCCATCCTGGAAGCCCTCATACATAGTCCAGGCAATTGGGGATACTTATTTGCTTCACCCAAATGAAGCTCCAGCCTTTTATTTTAAAATGGAAAACCGGCTTCTAATTCAGTAAAAACCTTTTTTAAATGTATCTGTCCAGGAACAGATTTCTTCCCTACCTGTGCTGTGGCTATGCAGTTTAAAGGGATGCTTCCTAAAATGCAAAATTCTCTGACATGTTTTAGTGTATTTTGTCTAAACGTCAGTAAACTGACATTTCATCTCTTCAGCTGTATGAAAAACAAAAGTTGCTTGGTGGTACAGCATCTAGAATAAATTATTTGGGAAGTGAGCAGATATGCAAACATTGAGATGCTTTTAAGATATCAATAGTTTCCTTTACTAAGAGAGAGGAATGAAATCTAGAGGTTGTGCTAGATTGGGTCTGAGCTGGGTTTCCTGTCTTGCTTGAAAGCAGAATTTCATTGTGCAAGACAGAATTCTCTTCCTCATATCCTTTCTGCAGTGGTCTTCATATGGCTACAGCTTTACTTACAGGTATCTGTTCACAAGCCAGCAAAATAATGCTTAGGATCTCCAACACAGATTAGAGCCCTGTGTGAAAAAAGAAATTCCAGATTTCAAGCTGGCTTTAGGAAAGACATTTTTGCTGATGCCTGCTGCATAATTGAGAAAGCCAAAAAATACAAAAAAAAATATGTGTTTCACTGATTATAGAAAAGCCTTCAATTGATCAGATCAAGCTGTGGAATGTGGTAAGATAAATCCCAGAACGGCTCATTGTTCTCATAAGAAATCTATATACAGACAGAATGTGGTGACCCGGACTGGCTCCAGGTTAGCAAAGGAGTGTGATAAGACTTATTCTTAACTCTCATTTGCTCAATCTATATGCTATATGCTAAGGGAAGGTGGATTGGAAGAAGATGAGGGTACAAGTAGTCCTTGAGTTACAACCACTCATTTAACAACAAATTAAAGTTATGTGGTTGCTGAATGAAAAGAACTTACAAGCAGTCTTCAAAGTTCTGGTGGCTGCAATATCCTTGCAATCCCATGATTGTGACTCAGGCACTTGGCAACCAGCTTGCACTTACAATGGTTGCAGTGTGTCGGGGTCACTTGAATGCCTTTTGTGACATTTCCTGTCAGCTTCCCACAAGCAAAACCAATGGGGAAGCTGGCAGGAAATTGCAAGTTGCTCCCACAAGTTGCTATTGCTCTTCCTGCTTTTTCACCCAAGCAGTTCCAGGGCAAAATGGGAACCTCATACTCTGCAGCATCCACCTGCCCTTAATCTATACTACATACCTGTGGCACAAGCACACCCACCCATAGTTCTCTTTTCAGTTGAATATTGTTGTTTAAAATCCTCTGTATCAAAAATCTATATTTGGATCCAATTTGTTTAGCCTTTTTACATGTCCACCAAGCATGATAAAATGTTCCTTCATATGGTTCACATTTCCAATACATTTGGATGTGTTCAGACATTCTAGATAATTTCTCTGGTATCACGTACCAAAAATACATCATGCTATAAAAATTATAATGCAATGTAAGCAGGATAGGAAGAATATTGCCACTTTTGAATTTTGATGCTGGAGCATTATCTTACTTTGGACACATGTCAAGACCCAGTTCTCTAGAAAGTGGTCTACTGCTGGAAAAGGTGGAAGGAAGTACAAGAAGAGGATAGTGAGTAATAAGGTGGACGGACATTATTACAGTGGCAATGAATGCACAGTTGAAGATCTGAATGACCAGATGAGGAACAGATCATCAATATTTATATGGTTGTTAGATCTGAAAATGACTTGATGATCTAGAACAGTGATGACTAACCTTTTCCATACTAAGTGCCCAAAGCGTGCGTGTGTGCATGAATGCACGCACCCCCCTGAACCTCCAGAACACAATGCGTGTGTGGCCCCCTGCATTTGCCCTGCCCCGTGCATGTGCTCACCCACACGCGCCCCATCCCCGTGTGCACACACGTCTCCCGCCTGCCCCACCGCATGCATGCGTGGGCCCACACACACACCAGGCCTTCACACATGTGTGCACCCCCCTGCATGCACCTTGCCCTCACACATACATGGCAGAGACCTGAAGACCAGCTGGATAGCGAGAGGTGCGCACGCATGTGCGGCAGAGCTGAACTGGGGCAACGGCTTGCGTGCCCACAGAGGGGATGCTGCATGCCATAGGTTCACCATCATGGATATAGAATAATTGCAGAAGTCATAATACCATTTTTGGATCATGTAAAATCAGGCAAATAATTAAGAAGACTTGAGTCAGTCTTTTCCAATTTATGCACCCTCCAAATGCATAGTGTCAACTTTTGCATTTCTCAACATGGCCATCTGGAAAGCATCCAGGTTGGAAAAACATGAACCTTGGTATTGTATTCACTAGACGCAAAGAATAGAATAGAATTTTTATTGGCCAAGTGTGATTGGACACACAAGGAATTTGTCTTTGGACAAATTTGGACACACAAGAAAGGGCTGTCCTATTATTGTTGTAGGAAGTGTTATCTTTAGCATCTTTTGGCTCTCATAAAAAAGAATGGGACATAGACAGTTGACAAAAGCCTTAATTGAATAACTGCGATTTGATAAAGTTTAGCAGTACCCATAGAATGCTTTCTCTATGCTGAATGTTTGAGGGTGTTTTAAGATGCAAATCAAGGCGGTTTACATTTTAAAAGGAGACATATTCACCTTAAATGGGTATACTTATTTTAGAATCAGGACTTATTCAACATAAGAAGAAAGCCAAAAACTTTCCCCGGAAATTAAAAAGCAAAAGATGCCAGCAGTGTACAAATTCAAATCTGTTGTTTCTGCATATTCTCTGTAGTTGGGTGAAGGTATCAATAGAGCAGTTTTTAAAAGTTATGAGAATCACCCCCAAACCTTTATCTATTTAGGTGCTGGGGATTATAAAATAGAACTCAAATTGCAAACTCGAGGATCTGGGACAGCTCCAGATTTTGTAAACAAAGCATGGATCCTACTTTGCAATCCTGGCTTATTCTGGACACAATTATCTATGAGTCCCAGTTCAGATAAATATTAAACCTTCAGCTCTTAGAGAGTGGTTAGCAATTTATGCTAACTAGTCGAGCCAAATTAGTGCACATCAACTGCATTTATTATTACACATAGCTTAATAATGGGATGGATACATCAGATAAAAGTGGAGATAAGTGAAGTTTTCTGAACATTTATTGGACATCAGTCACCTTAATGTTTGCTTTCTTCCTTGAGCTGAGTGTGTTGCCTGCAGCACTTGCTTAATCTGAGTTACATATTTCAGGGAAGGTATCTTGAAAGTGGATCTATTAATTAGCAGGGTGCTTTCTGCCAAAGAGATGGTAGATTTATTCCTGTGCATCACTCATAAGTAGACAGTGAGTGACAGATTATGCATTAATCCCCCAAATTGGCCATTTTATTTAGTGGTGATGAAAAAACATATTAGTGTTTCCTATTCAGAAGTGGGTTGACACAAAATTAAAAATCTCGAAAAAATGCTGACACCAACATTTGCAGTAACTGGAAGAGAGGGGATTAATTTCACTTCAGTTGTAATTGCTCCCTACTGAAGCTGCTGCTATCTGAGCACTAACAAGCCACCCTACTGTAGATGTCTGCCAGAAGTTTGGCCAGGTATGTTTAGTGGCTGATACCCTGAGTTGTGCTTGGTTGAGAAAGATCCAGAAAGGAGGAAAACCTTTCCTTATTGAGAACTTTAGACAGTGTATGTCTAGAACTGGGGTAGAAACATTAGGTATCTGGGTGTAGGAATTTAGCACCCACCCCCCTCCTACAAAAATGAAATATTTTAGAAAATACTTGGGAATTATAACGGATTGTACAGGGATTGAGACTAAATTGATTCTGAATTTAATAACAGCAGCAAGACTGTTGATTGGACAATACTGGAAGAAGGAAGAGATACCTACAATAGAAGAATGGATACTGAAAATTACTAATTTGGCTGAGATGGCTAAAATCTCAGCTTTTTAAAAAGACAATACGCAGGAAAGATATTTAATTGAATGGGAAAAATGGATTGATTATCTACAAAACAGATATCAGATTAAGAAATATCAGATTGCCTTTGAATAATTAGAAAGTTATTTTATGTAATGGGGAGGGGGTTGGGAGATGAAAAGCTGTGGATATGGTTATTTGGATTGGAAGGGAAAATTTTATTCTATGTTTGGTTTATGTATAACAATACTCAGGATTGACCCGGAAGCCGGGGAGGGGGGAAGGGTTTTTTGGGAGGAGGGGGAAAAAAGGGAAAATGTTTTTGTTTTTTAAAACTCTTTCAATAAAAAAAAAGTACATATAAATACAAAGTAAAATGAAATATTTTAGAAAATACTTAAAAGGCAGAATATATTTCCCTGGATGAGAAATGGAGAAACATGTTTTAAAGACAAAGCAGCTCCCTGCAACTTCCTGCCAACCCCCACTTTTGTCAATAGGTCAGAGGTAGAAACTCATTCTCCCCACCTTTGTCAATGGGCAATTAAGGCTTCAGCCAAGCTCACTCAATCCCCCCATCTTTGTCAATGACCGTCATTTGCAACACAATAAAACAGAAACTCACCACATGGCAAGGCACAGGCAAGCTTGAGGGACAACCTACAATGTTAGCTAAGACCCCTAGACCACCTGGGAGTTTGACAACCAATCAGGATACTCTTCCTGTGTCCCAGAAAGTTCAAAGCTCAGAAAAAGCATAAAACCAGGGAGCACACAGGATCTTGCCCTTTTCTGTTCAGGATCTCAAGCCATGTGATCCTGTCCACCATTAAACCATCTTTCCAAGCAGCCTCCATGTTTCCAGTGTCTTTGTCCCCACTTGGAACTGAACCCAGATGGATATTTCTTCCAACATGGGGAAACAGAGTTCACAAGAGGGGACTGTGTGTTGTTCCTATATGGTGGTCCTGTTATCCCTTTCCTTTCCCTAGACAGAAAGGGATACCTGAGTCTTGAGATGAGCAGACATCATCTCCTTTTATGTTCGGTGGGAAGCTGAAACAGAACGAGGGAAGGTCACAAGATTCAACATGCACCCAAAGCTGCTTTCATTCACACACTTGCAAGGCCAAATAGATGTAATGTTACCAATCGGGAGATTTTCCCCTAAAGCAAATATGTACCAGTTTCATGGGAAAAAAAGGTTATAATTTCTGCAGGCCCGTTATGATCCTATTCTTCATAATGGCTAGGAAGATGGGTGAAGTCTGGTCCAGATAAGTTTTTCCATTGGATGAGGAAACTTGGGAAAAAATTTGGGTTAAAAATGTTAAATTCACGCAGGCACAGAATCTGAGGGAAAATTTTTATAAAATGTTTTATAGATGGCATTTAGATCCTAAAAAATTATCGTGTATGTATCCAGATATGCAAGCAAAATGTTGGAGATGTAATTGTGATGATGCTACATATTTTCACATTTGGTGGACTTGTAAGGACATAAAGGCCTTTTGGATAAAAATTTGGTGGATTTTACAAAATGTTTTGAAAAAGAAGATAAAGTTCCTGCCGCAATTTTTTTTGTTGGGAATTATTACGGATTGTACAGTAATTGAGACTAAATTGATTTTAAACCTAATAACAGCAGCAAGATTACTAATAGGACAATACTGGAAGAAAAAAGAAGTACCTACAATAGAAGAATGGATATTGAAGGTTGCCAATTTGGCTGAGATGGCGAAGATATCAGCCTTTTTGAAAGACAATACGCAAGAAAGATACTTAAAGGAATGGAAAAAATGGATTGACTATATTCAACGTAGATATCAGACTAAGAGTTATCAGACTGTTTTTGAATGATTATGATGTATTATTCTTGATTGTTTTTGGGGGAAGTTAGGAATTGATGATTGTAGGGGTATAATTAAGTTGGGATGATATTTTTTTAGCATATGTTTGTTTTATTTTTAACTATACCTTGTGCCCGTTCCGGGAAGTCGGAGGGGGGGGGAGGGGGGTTGTGAAGGGAGGGGAGAGGAGGGGGGGGAAAGGGGAAAATTTTTTTTGTAAAACTTTTTGAATTAAAAAAAAAAGTTTTTCCATTGGATGCAATTACTTATTTATCTTGATTTTTTTTTGTTTGTTTCAGATCTAGCTTAAATGAGAGCAGCTTCCTTTGTTTTTCATATTTCCTCCATTCTCTTCTGTATGGGGAAAAAATATTTGAATCCTGCTCAGTTTCTCCCTAGCCTCATCCCAATAGAGAAATTAATCACATGGCAAAAAGTTAATCGTTCATCACTTCATGCCCATTTTTCTTCTTTTTTGTAAAAAGAATTTTCTTAAACCAGATTTTAGAGAGGAACAGACAAATCCTATTTTAGAACTTGGAGAAATGGTTTGCCAAGAAAGTTTTTCCAAAGCCAGTGAATTGCTAGAGAAATAGCCTTTCAGGTCATTTGAATGATGCCTTCTTGAATCCTGTGACTAGGAATAACTGGGCAATCCTATGCTTTGGATCTCAAGCAAAAACATACGTACTTTGCAGCATATGGGTATTGGGCAAACATAGCAGCTAGATCGTTTCTCAAGAGTGCATGGCTGCTTTCCACAGATACCCACAATCTTGGGGGGAAAATATTAGGTTGTCAGAGTTGTAGGTACGTAGATATATATATGCATCCCCATGAGCTCCAAAACACCTTTTTGCCTTCAAATTCAAAGCAGCACAGCTCTAAACCTTAAAAAAAAACAACCTAGCAAAACCTGTTTTCTCAGAATTTAGCCCTGCAGACAATGAGATGCATGATGTGACAAGAACACAAGTGTGTCTCCTAAATGCAGTGACTTCTCCTTTTATGTACTTCTCTAGCCAGTCTTAAATGCCAAATTAATCTTGTTCTGCAATAAGCCTATAGCAGCAATAAAGAAAACAGAGATATCTAGCAAATTCCATAACCAAATAAATAATTGGACAGAGCTCTAAATTTTTTTAATAAAGGCAGTTATTTATATCCTTCCTAATCTTGACAAAACACTTTGCTGTTTCAATAAAAATCAGTTTTAAGATAACCTACATTTAAGCAAGAGGTAGCAAACTTTATCATTTTTTTGAAGCAAACCAAATAGGAGTCAAGTCAGGCAGCACAATCTTTCTTCAGAAATGAGTATTATCCCTTCCTTAAGAAACTTCCGAAAAGCACTTCATGACTTGCCTTTAAAAAGCATAGTTGACATTAACATAGAGAAAGTGGGAGCACAGGTAATATGTCCAATGGATCTTAACGTGTTTTGATATTTCCCCCTCAAAATATGCAAAAAGGTGTTTTGGAATTCATGGGGATGCATATGTATGTATGTATGTATGTATGTATGTATGTATGTATGTATGTATGTATGTATGTATGTATCTACAACTCTGACAATGTAACATTTTCCCTCCAAGATTGTTGGTAACTGTGGAGGGCAGCCATGCGCTCTTGGGAAACGATCTAGCTGCTATGTTTGTCCAGTACACATGTGCTGCAAAGTATGTATGTTTTTGCAGTGCTATTAAAAACAAGCCTTGGAAAATCTCAGAAAGGCATCTGCATAGCAAGAAACTTGAAAATGGAATGTGTTTGGATCCCTTTCTAGATATTCATATTTGTTTATCAGGACTCCAGAACAGCTGTTTTGATACAATCAGAGCCTTCCTTTTCAAACCCAATATTCCTTCCACCTTCCTTCTCCACTTTTTCTAGAAAAGAAAAAAAACTTCATTTCACTTAAAATTATATGTTGAGCTATCTGAAACTTTAGATACACACATCTCCACATCTCTGAAAATCAGCACAGAAAAGTGAAAGAGACTCCTAAGTATTTTATTTTGATTTAATGCATGATATAAAAAAGCCTAGCTGACAAATGGTCTGGTGGTCTGGAGGGCCATTTGGACAAGGCTGAATAGGCACCAAATTGTTTTAAGCTAATTGACTGGAGGTCATTATTTCAAGGTTAAGCAGCACACTGAGTTTATTTGATGACTGGGGCTCCTGACTCTCTTCTCTCCCCATTTATTTGCTCCTTCTTCTCTACTCTTCCCGATGCTGTTACTGCTAAACTCCAAGGGAGTAATATGGCAATGAATCTAGCAAGAGCATTAAGAGAATGTTCTTGTCATGCACAAAAAGAGAGTTTGGAGCAAAGAATGGGATGCTGCATTGTATAATATGGAATATGGATACTAGATTTCTGTATATTTGAAAGCAATGATTGAGGTATCTGAATATGCACACCTGGTGTAGCCTGATTTCTCCTTCTTAGACCTCCACTACCAAGATGTGCCAATCGGAGCACAAAATGAAGAGGCTGCTGTTCCTTTCTAGATGGGCCTTATTCACTCAATTCATACAAAGGGATGTGGCAAGGAGCAATTTGAGGAAGACACAAGGGGTTGACATCATGTATCCTATATTTTGAGAAGACATACATGAAATAAATTTGGCTGCAGACCTTCATATTCCTTTTAGTGTAATCCATTTCCTGATAATCAACGGGTATCAGTTATGGGAACAAACCTAGTGGCAACTGAAGGAGCTTCCTATTCGTATTTGAATTCTTAAATCTAAAGTTCCTTCTTAATCATCTGGTGATTAAAAAATGGGGCTGGATGAAGAGATCCAAATCCAACTAGTATACATCTAACCCATTCTCTCTAACATTCCTCTCTTACATGACAGAAGTGGAGAGGTGGAACAGAGTCAAAGGAATTTTCCAAGCTCACATTTCATCCCTCCTCTCAAAATAGTTTAAACCAGGCTTCTCCAACCTGGTGCCTTCTAGAAGTGTTGAATTTCAATTCCTCTCATTCTCATGGCATTGTGGTTAGGGAGTTGACATTCCCTAACCACAATGAGAACAATGAAGAAGAAAGCACTACCCTCCAGTATAGCTTTTCAGAAGAATGAATAAAAGATGGAAAGAAAAAGGACACCTCTTAACAGGAGAAGGAGGGGGCAGGGAGCTGATTCATAGCAGACCAGTGCCTGGCACTATCAAGCCACTGTTTTTCTGTCAACTTGCTCCTCAAAACCCCACACAAGAAGCTACGGAAGATGTCTCTTATTTGGAGAAACTACCAGATGGACTGGAAGGGCCTTGTTTCCACAGCCTTCCCACCCCTCAACTAAATTCAGCTTTGTAAAAACCTATTTTTGCCATTCTTGGCATTGGAGTATCAGATCCATCCTTTATTCCCATGATATATACCTTATCTTTTCTGTCATCTCTTTGAAGTTCTTTTAGAGTGCCAGGGCTCTGGAGTAATGTTACCACAATCAACACTATTATGGGCATATTCTCGAGCAGGAGAATAAGGGAGTGAGGAAAGCAAAGCAGCAAGCTAATTATATATATATATATATATATATATATATATATATATATATATATATATATATATATATATATATATATATATATATATATATATAAATATAATGCATTCCCATGCATTGGCTCTCATTCAACGTTTTTTGCATATGCAACAGTAGTATACTTTCAGAGGGAAATATTCCTCTCCCAACCTGAATTAAAAGACACTTTTAGCCCAGTCTACCCGTACTTACGTTCCTTCCAGATGGCAACCCAACACCCAGAACCGGGTGGATGTTGCTAAGAATTCTGGGAGTTGAAGTCTACACCAGGGGTCTTCAACCTTGGTCCCTTTAAGACCTGTGGATTTCAACTCCCAGAGTCCCTCAGCCAGCTGGCTGAGGGACTCTGGGAGTTGAAGTATACAAGTCTTAAAGGGACCAAGGTTGGAGACCCCTGTTCTACACAACTGAAGGGAGATTGTTTCAGCAATTTAGTGGGGCCCAAATGAACATTAGGAAGCATTTTTATCATCTTACCAGGGATGGGAGAAGCCTCCTGGGGCATTGATGTAAATTTCTTCCTCATCTCTTGGGAATTTCAGATTTCCAAATTGCTTCATGTCTGTCTTACACGACTGCCTTATAGGAAAGCAGCAGGCAGATGTTAGAGCATGTTACTGAAGCTTTGCAAATAAGGACAGGCAAGAAACAAAAGAGCTTAAAATAAATGTGAGTTGGAAAGTAAAGATTATTATTACATAATCAGAAGTAATCTGGGTTAAGGATGACATAAATTCTTACCTTCTTTAGGCACTTGTGGACAAACAATATTTCTATTTCCCATCCCTTCTTAATATCAGACTATGCTGAAGATAGTCTGTTCTGTATCTTCTCTTCCTATGAATGCTTCCTTCATAGCCCAGGCAAAGTGAGTAAAAGTGAGAGTGTTTGGAATAAATTAGTGCTAAATGAGTATTAGCAAAGTCAAGCTACTGTGGGTTTGTAACTTTAGCAAGACCTCAGAACGAGGATGTGTAGTGAGATTTTGCACCACTGGACATCATGTCCTCATTTGATCACAAGAGCTCATCTGATGCAAAACCAAGTCTGTACTTTCATAACCTCCTTTCTTTACTAGTTAACCAATTAGCAGTTATCTGTTAAGCAATCTAGGCACTACAAACATTTGTTCTGGCATCTGTCAGGCTGCCAATCTTTTTCCTCCTCACCTTTGGTGGGAAGGGACCTGAGTAGGAGGGCAGGAAACCAAACCAGAGGAATCTACCCATTCCTGTCCATCCAAAATAAGTTACTGGCCTCATGCCTATTGGCAAGATAGAAATGGCTACTGAGAAAGAAAATGTTATGCCAGCCTAATTTTCTGTCAGCTCAAGACTGAGGGGAAACATTGCGGAAGAACCCTCCATCTGATGAATTTCTGTGCCCAGAATGCAAGGAGGAATGTGCTCCATTATACCTTTTCTCTCAGACAAATTAGATTGGGGGATTCTGAAACAGATTGTTTGTTGATAAATTATCACAGAACAAGTTGAACATAACTTATTTTCTCCTAGTATTTTTTCCCCCCAACTTTAACTGTCTTTCTCTCCACTGGACAATTATTCAGGCTGCTTTCAGAAGAGCATAAATAGAAATGGGGGAGTGAGGGGAGCCAGAAAGGCATTCTCCTCTTCCACAGAAGGATCAGAATATACTAACGTAGGAATAAACAAACTTCTTTCTCTAGGCTATCCTGGTTTCATTTAATTCTATTTTTATCCATTAGTATTCATTAGTATTTTTGGAACAGGTTTAGCCTCAGTAGGATTTCTATCCCTTCCCTTTGAATCATTTCCAATAAGGACATTAAAATTGTTGCAAAGTTTGCCTGGATCATTGTGATTCCAGTGGCAATAGGTGACTGTTGCAAATCCAAGGACATTTATTCTTGGATTGGACTGATAAATTGGAGGCACAGAAATGTTAATTGCCTTAATCAGGAAAAGAACAATCCTTTCCACTTGAAGACAGAAAATTATATAGCACCAACTGCTGTTTGAGAGTTTGCTAATCTGATTACAGATGTGTAAACATTGAAGGAGACTGGATGGAAGAGGAGATAACACAGTAACCAGTGAATATATTTATGATTTTTGTATTTTTGACTGAAAAGCTATTGGGGTAAAACTTCATCTTTTAGATGATCTGCATGGATCCCTTCCCTGGTCAGTGGGTCCTATCCTATTCACATTAAGGCAGAAGTATGTCTTCACAACAAAATGGCTGGACTCAATTAAAGCCCTCATGTCACAGTATACTATATGAGTATGAATTTGCAGATAAAATGTAACTGTTATTTCCAATTTTATTTTAGGATATTTTGGAAGAGTCTGGCATAGGGTTCTAAATAAATGAAAGGTAATAAGGAGCCAGTCCTAAACATTTTATTAAAGGTGGGGGGAGAAAGTCTGTTAGCCACACTCAACTTTTGGTGATTATATTATCAGTTTTCTTGTCAACAGTACAAAAATGGTTTGCCATTGTTTCCCCCCCAATATTTTTCCTCACTTGCCAGTCTATTTTACAGCCCTGGTATTTTTTTTTTAATTTGAATTTATATCCCGCCCTTCTCCGAAGACTGAGGGCAGCTTACACTATGTTAAGGAATAGTCTTCATCCATTTGTATATTATATACAAAGTCAACTTTTATTTCCCCCAACAATCTGGGTCCTCATTTTACCTACCTTATAAAGGATGGAAGCCTTGGGCCTGGTGGGACTTGAACTTGCAGTAAATGCAAGCAGCTGTGTTAATAACAGACAGACTTAGTCTGCTGAGCCACCAGAGGCCCTATTTCTTGGTGGTTTCTCATTCAGAAAACTAGCTAGGTCTGCTCCTATATGGCTTCTGAATCCAGATAAAGCCAGTTTGTGGCTTTATAGTGTGGCTTTTTAGTTAATCTTGCTGGGATTTTCAGTGCAGCCCTATGGCATATTAATTTAAATACGTATGTTCCATATTTTCATTGTTGAGATAATCCCAAAGTCACAGACTTGTTTAGAAAGTTCTCTCATGTAAAATAAGAGCTACACCCAGGAAAGTGCATAGGATTGCAATTTGTGGTCCTCTTTGCCCCTCTATTCATTCATTTATTAATTCATAATGTATCATGCTTTTTAGATTCATTACCAGAGAATAAAACAACACAGAAAACAGCACATCTATAAAAGCTACATAGAAATTATATATAACCCACAACAAAACATACCAATAACGCATGTCACCTAAAGCTAGACAGGGGAGCATTTGCTTTTAAAGAAAGATCTAAGTCTGAAGATCACCACTGAAAAGATCTTTTCTCTGATAATTACTAGTTGCACCTCAGATGGGAAGGGATGTACAGATAAACCCCTGCAGAGGCAGATGATTTTGCCTAGACAGTCAGCTAAAAATATAAAGTTTCCTTTGCTCCCCTGTAGAGATTACTCAACTGGATTTGAAGCTGACATCAAGCAGAAGCAGCGTCATGCAAGTTATAACTGCTGATTTTCCATAGGCTGCATTTGCACAAATGCTCAACTCTATGTATCAGTCATTTCTAATTTCCTTGCTTAGGGTTCTTTGGTCAAAACTTTAGCTTTACTATATTGTGGGCGCTCTCCAATATCATCAGTGAAAATCCTTTTAATCCACGTGTCGCTTAGATTTCTTATTCATTGGGGCATCCAACCTGAAGGAATCCAAGATGACAACTGTCCAGGGTTTGAAGGGAGGAGGGTAAAAATGGTGCTAAAATGTACACTATGTACACTAAAATGAGATTTATTGCCTAATATATTGTGGGAACACTGTCAGAAATCCCTGAAGAAAATGTATGTCACACAAAAGCTAGTGAATAATTCCATGAATTCTTAGAAAGAAATTGGAATCTCAATGGCCACATGTTAAAACTGTGATGTTCTTTTCCACCTAGTTCTCTTTTACATTTCTACACAGTTGAAAGTATGGCAGATGATGTCAAGTGGACATAGCACCACAAATCATTTAATGCCCTAAGAAAACCTTGTGTTTGGAAGCTTAAAGAAGTGTACTGGGGCTCAACATTTATCAGTTTGCCAGAATTCACTCTTAATGTTTTACGGCACAGAACTTTATTTATGGTAAAAACAGCCCCGGCTCAGCATGGATAGGGGAATATCTGGGAGTTATCTGTTTCAAATTTCTCAAACAGCAGCTTTCAGAATTATAATAATTAATGACTTGATACATTCCAGTTCTCATTCCAGATGTGCTTTCAGTTCCAGAAAACAAGGGGAGATTTTCACAGAGCCAACTGAATAACCATATGGCTTTCTGTTAAGGGCAGACTCCCCCATTCCAGCCCTCACCCCTTTCTTTCATAGAAGCGGGGTTTTGGCAAAGTCCTTGTTTCACCAATAATCCTGCTTCTTCCCCTTGTTTGCTGTTCCATAGCTGAGGTCTTGCTGGTTTCAAATTCTTTCAGTAATTAGAAGGAACAGCTTAAAGCCTGACTTCAAACATGCAGCCCCCAATCTGCTGAGTAAACAGAGGACTTGAATAAGATCCCCAGAGGATCATTAAAATATGGTCTCCTGACCTGGGGGAGGGGAGAAGGAGCCCAAATGTGGAATGAATCAACCAATGTTTTTCCCCTGATGTTATGGCTAACAAGGGATCAGGTATTTATGTGAGATTTGGGGGTGGGGGTGGGGGGAAGCCATGAGGCACTGCAGAGGATTCCGGCACTCTGTCAAAATATTTCTCCAGCACATGTGAAACTTGATTTGTGTGGCTGTGTAAGAAAGTTTCTCTGGCATATGTGAAGTTTGAATTATGTCCCATAATTCCATATTCCAATAGCATAAGGAGGAAGGGCAGGGGAGAACCACAATAGACATCAAACGTCAAATATGACTTGTGCACTGGTTAAAATTAATGTTAAATAATGTATATTTCTGATGAAAAGCTACGTAGAACCTTCCTCAACAAGGCCAGAATGCCAGGCAATGTGACTTGCTTCTCATTGGATTAAGACTATGAATAACTCAAAGGACCTTTGCTGGAGCTTAAAGAAGGCTAGAGTTCTGGGTCATGAGAAGCCCAGGACCACAAGTGCAATGGCCATCTCCTCTTCATGTCCTCTAAATAATTGGAAGATTGAGAGTTCAATCCTAGATAGCGGCAGATGTTTCTCTCCTAAGGCACAAAGAAAAAATATCTGCTGTAAACTCCTCATGGCATCAGGAAGGGCATCCGGCCAATAAAAACTCAGCTTCATCCAATTGCCCTGACTCTACCCCAAATTAAGGGATTACAGAATTGTAAAAAGGGAGGTTTTTAAAAATTGAATTTAATATAATGCCATCGATACTTGTAGCTACTTAATAGTCTTACCCTCCTTACATCTGGCTCATGCCATTTTAAAGCCACTTTCAGCAGCTAAAACATACTTCAAAAATTAATACTCTTAACGAGGGAGGTAAACTTTGGAAGACATGTCATTAGCCAATTTATTGTTGATTGGAGAGAACGGACAGCAGCATGGGTGGGGTGAGGGTCAAGATAGATAGTGGATAATAGTAGATTATTTTCCTGTAGTATAACCGCATAGTCTCTCCATAATCCTAACTGTAGTGAACATTATTTGTTATAACATTCTATTTTTCAAAATATTTCCAGAAATGTATTACTTTTCCACAAAGGGGGAATAATGCTGCCTACTGTTGAAAGGAGGAATAATGCTGCCTACTAAGCCATTTGTTGAATAAGATTCTTCTTCAATTCTTATGGGCATGAAATACCATTAATGAAAACAAAAATTCAAATTCAAAAATTCAAATTTAATGCCCCAGATCACTACAATGCTTGCCACATGTTAACATCCATTTGTTTTCCCAATACAACCTCTCAAGTTTCTTTTAAACCCAGGAAAGGGTTTTTTTAGTCTCTGTCTCCAATAGCAACATATACAGTATATTTTGAAGGTCATGCCCTTAGGCTGAGAGAGATAATTTACCATGAGTTTCTCAATATCAGGTAAAGGACAATTTGTAAATTCCATTACCAGTCTAGTACAATAAAATGGATTTATTTGAATAGAAAAGTACTAAAGTATTTTGTATCTTAATTGCTGTTTATCTCCTCTTTGTTTTAAGGTAAGGAATTTTATAAACATCTCTTACTTTTTATAATCCCGTTTTTTCATATTTGGCTAATTCTACATTGATTGCAAAATTAGATATATCAAAAGGGGTTAAAAAAGAGAGAGAGAGAGAGAGACTAAGATGTGTGTAAGAATTGCATACACCTGTTCCCATTAATTGTGTGACTTCCTGAGTTATTTTGACTCCAGATTCATCTTTTGGAAGAAAAAAATGTCTTTAGTATTTTATTTTTTATTCTTGTCTATATTCCATTTCTATCCACTGCTTGGATTGCCTTTCCAAAAATATTGAAGTTTGCTTGTTCAAAAGAATGAGTGCACAGCAATTGAGCAATTAAATCTTAAGTCTGATACTTCTGCCAAATCTTATAACTTCTTTTTAATATGAAGAGATGATATCATATCATCTTTCAATAAATGTAGCAAGTAATTTCTTCCCTGTATTTATCTCTGTGGTTTTATTTATGTATAATCCTGTTGCTAAAGTTTCAATTACTGAATTAAATAATAAAGGAGATAATAGTCAGCTAGGAATATTACTCAATATCTCAAGAAGCATTGTTCAATAATATTAGAATTTCCCTTGATTCATAATTATTAACTCCTATCATGGTTTATAGATCTAATCTATCACATCTAAAACAATTTTGCCAAATTAAACCTTTTGTAACCTTCTTTTCATAATTTTTTACACAATGCAAAGGTTTCAGGATATGTAATAAACACATAAATTAGTAAATTGGTTGTACAAAAAGGGTGTAACATTTATATTGCTTAAACATTAGCTTTAATTAAGATTGCCACAGCTCCTTGATTTATTTCCCCAGCAAAGATTTGTTTTCCAAAATACATACCCTTAAATGCTTTTCACTGTATGTTTCCTGTAGCATTTCTATATGGTATATGTGGCCTAAAAAAAATCTTAAATATTTTCATTCTTTTGATAGCAATCTCTTAAACTCTAACATTGCAAGAAATAACTTTATAGAGGTTGTTTACTATGATTATCTTTTCTCGCTAATAGTAAGTTAACTTTTATTTAATTTAGATTATTTTAGATGTAAGCCCTTGAAGGGTTTGTGAAATTAATGCATGTAACTATCTTATTTAGCAAGAAACTTGTCACATATTTTCCCCTCTTTCCTCTTCCTCCTCTTCCCCACTTCCTTTTCCTCCCCAGTTCCAGCCCTCCCACTCACTTACATGAATGTCTTTCAGAAAAATGTTCACAGAGACTCTTTATGAGCCCTACTTGGTCTAAGGAAAAAATGCTATGCCCTAGTCCTCCCTCTTCCCTCCCAGCTAATCATTTTTTTTTTTACCATTCAGCCTTTTCCCCATTTCCCTAAAGTTATATTAAAATAATATCATTCATGTAGCTCATTCTTCTCTCTTTTCTATTTTCTCTTCCCCTTCTTGCAACTACATGTGTCCTTCAGAAACTCCAAGGCCGTATTTTACACTGACAGTGCAGGTGGTCATCCAAAGCTGTTTATTTTTTTGAAAAGTAAAAATTATTTCCCTTCCTTGGGGCTTGAATATAATTAGCCTGAATGGAACTCCCTATTGTTTACCTCTTTTAGTCAGTGCTTTCTTAAAGGGTTTTAATACTCTGTAAAGTAGTTTGGTTGATATCCTAACAAGACTATCTCCTTTCTGGTTTTTTTCTTCTAGTTTTAGGCACTTTAAAATAATTGATTGATTGCAGACTCCTCCTCACCCTTTGTTCTCTGCTCTCCACAGGTACAACTTTTTAGTTATTGTATTGATATATTTATTCTTGTTTTGTGTTCCTTTGTCATTGTTTCTTTTATTGTTCTATTATTTTAATACTATTCTGTTTACATGCCCTTCATTTTTCTTCCTCTTTATTATTGTAAGCTGCCTAGAGTAGCCCTACAGTGAGATAAGCAGCAAATAAATGTAACAAATGATAGATAGATAGATAGATAGATAGATAGATAGATAGATAGATAGATAGATAGATAGATTTCTCTTGAGCCTTAAGTAATAAAATGTCTTTTGGTCTCTAGGATCATGTTCAAAACCAAATAATTTTTGATCAGGAAAAATAAGTTAATTTTTTGCACAAACCCCCCCCCCCCCAGTTATATCAGCTTTCTCAGCATTTTCTCATCTGATATTAGATTATTTCTTCTATGCCAATCTGGTATTTCTGCCAATTAGATACTGATATCTGAAACATGGGTTGGTTTCTTTTTTAAATTTTTCAATGTTAACTGCATTCTCTAGCTAGAATCATATGCTTGGGTAGCAGTTTGAGTTCTGTCAGACATTTCTGCTTTGACATTTCTTTAAATTGTTTATTAATTTATTTGGACATTCCTGCTAAATCCTCTTTTACTGAAGTTACGGATAATTCCCATTCCAGTTAAAATTCTTGTTTGAGTTGCTTAATCAAAATAGACTCTGAGTCAGAATATTCTTTAGTGTGGTGATTTATTTTAGGCTGGAAATCTTCTAGCTGGAGGATTATTGAGATTCACATATCTCCTATTCTATCATACAGGGTTTAATGCCACTGCCTTTGCTGAACCTTTTTTCTTGACATTTTGCTTTTCTTTGGAAAAAAAAGTTTTACTAGGTTGGAAGGCTGAAATCTGTCAAATAAGCAACTGGCTCATTATGCTATCTTCTTCAGGAGCTGACCATTTGCCCCTCCCCCACATCCTCTACCTATTAAAGAGATTTCAGAAATCTATGTCAAAATTGGAGCTGGATAGTGAAATATTGTCCTGTTGTTACAGGGATTATTGGTATGTCCAAAGGTTTGGGGATTGTAAATTTCAGGCCTTCTATCTAGACAGTATCTCCTATTTACCCATGTGTCCCTTTTACCTCCTTCACAGGCATTTTCTTTTTCAGACTGATGGTTCCTTTATTCCCTTATCTCTCCTTTGCATTTTGTGTTCTCTTCTTTCTTCAGTTAAGACTTCCATTTTTCTAACCAGCTCCTTTTTTCTCATTTATTATATGGATATTTCTTAACAGCAATAGCACTTAGACTTATATACCACTTCATAGTGCTTTTACAGCCCTCTCTAAGCAGTTTACAGAGTGAGCATATTGCCCCCAACAATCTGGGCCCTCATTTTACCCACCTCGGAAGGATGGAAGGCTGAGACAACCTTGAGCCAGCCAGGATCTAACTCCTGGAGTAAGCAGTGAGTTTGTCTGCAGTATTGCATTCTAAGCACTGTGCCACTACGGCTAATAGCTGAAAAATAGCTTTTTCAATTTTGTTTTAAACCAACTACTACTGTGTTTCCCCCAAAATAGGAAATGTCCCAAAAATAAGGCCAAGCCTGATTTTTGGGGTGGGCGTAAATATACACCCTCCCCCCAAAATAAGCCCTGGTGATGGTGTGAGTGTGGCCAGCACAGGAGGCAGCCCTTCCCTTTCCCGGTCACCTCGGCCCCTTAATCCGATCAGCTGAGCCACTCAGGCCGCCATTCACAGCTGATTTGCAGGTGCCGCTCCGGCCGGTGCCTCCAGCAATCATGGCCACTTTTGCCATCGATTGCGGCCACTTCTGCACCTGCCCGGCTCCCTTTTCCACAGTGCCTGGCTCTTTATCGAGGGCGGTGGCAGGTGGGGTGGAGGAGAAGTGAGATGCATGGAGCAAGACAGGGCTCGCTCCTCTTGCCATCTCTTCTCCCCCTCTCGCCGGGCATGGCAGGGCTTCATGCAGGGGTGAAATCTAAAAATTTTCCCTACCGGTTCTGTGGGTGTGCCTTAATTGGTGAGCATGGCTTGGTGGTCAGATGACTGGGTGGGCGTGGCCAATAACAATAATAAAAATAATAAACAAAGTATACAAAATAATAAGAGGTACCAAAAACCAACTTTCACACTTTACATGCACACAGAACAACACAATTTACTCACACACAATGTAAAAGCAGCTGCACTTCACCCAAAATGGCCCCTGCAACAAGCAGGAACTTCACACAGCCACAAAAAGCTCAAAAACCAACTTTCACACTTTATACAAACACAACACAACACAACTGACTCACACACACACACACACACACACACACAATGCCACATACAGCTTTGTGAGATTTTGTGTGTTTGTGTAGTTAGAGTGAAACACTACAGAAACACACCAAATCTCAGAAAGCTGCACAAATATTTTATTTTATTATTTTATTTTATTTATATTTTTTAGATCAGGGGTCTCCAACCTTAGTAACTTTAAGGTTTGTGGACTTCAATTCCCAGAGTTCCTCAGCCAGCAAAGCAGGCAAATTGAGTTGCTGACTGAGATGGATTTCAGGCAGGCAGCTTCAGTTGCTAGCTGATGCAACTGATGTAAAGCATGGCTTTCCCAGCTGGAAAGGAGCAGTATAAGGTAAGTGCTTCATCGCAGCCCAGAATCTCTTAAAAGGAGGTTTTCTACAAGCTCTTCGGCTGAAGAGCTTATAGAAAACATGTTTTTTAAGGTTCTGGTGATGAGGAACTCAGCTGGGATCGCCAGAGGAGCCTTTTAAAACCTTTTTTTTACAACCTCTTCGTCTGAAGAGGTTGTTAAAAAAAAAACTTTTAAAGGGTTCTGATGATCTCAGCTGAGCCACGGGATCCTCAAAGGCTTTTTTTTTCTTTTAAAGGCATGTTTTTGGCTGAAGAAAAACTGCTTTTAAAAGTAAAAAAAAAACACAACCTCTGATGATGGCACGGCTCAGCAGAGGCAGGGGGCGGGGGCAGGGATTTTTGCTATCAGTTCTCCGAACCACCCGCTGCCATCGCTACTGGATCGGGCGAGCTGGTCCAAACCGGGAGCATTTCACTCCTGGCTTCATGTATCCAATTTGGGGATGGCAGGTGGGGAGGGGTGAGGCCGGGTAGACGTGAGATGTGTCTTACCTGCCTTGTAGCTCCATCATGTGTCTTGCCATTGTCTGCAAGCAATCACGTTGTAGGGGAAAAAAACCCTCACAGGTTCAATCAAACTTCTCGAACTCGTGAGAAGTTTGTTTTTACCTTACCATGTGTTTGCCTGCAGACAAAGGAGAGACATGTGACAGAGTTGCAAGGCAGGTAAGACACATGTCTCGCATCTCTCCGGCCTCTGGTGAGGGGGGGGAGAAAAGACAGCAAGAGGAGTGAGCCCTATCGCGCTCCATGCATCTTGCTTCTCCCCTGCCCCACATGCCACCCCCCTCAATAAAGAGCCGGGTGCTGTGGAAAAGGGAGCTGGGCGGGCATAGGCTTTGGGTCTCTGGGGTTGCCGGGGGTTGCCCAGCGGAGAGGTGGGAGTGGGGCGGGAGTTTGCAGGTGAGGGGGATGGATGGATGGATGGGAGGTGGGCAAGTACCTAGAACTCTGGGGAGATTCCCACCTTTGGTTGCCCCAGTGAACAGCTGACGAGCAGCTGTGTTGCGCTGCCAGAGCAATGCAACACAGCAGCAGCCATGAGATGGCCATGCTCTCCACCTCCTGCACCCCCAAAATAATAAGACCCCAGCGATAATAAGCCCAAGCCCTTATTTCAGGGTTCAAAAAAATATAAGACCGGGTCTTATTTTCAGGGAAACATGGTACTGCATTTGGAGCAACCTTAAAATCCCATTACTATTCACACCACTGTGTTTGGGTAACTAAGTAGTTGACAGACAGTCATGAAAAACGGATGTGGGATACAGTACATTTGCTGCTCAACTATGCAGGAATTACTAACAACATTATTTTTTTCTGTTGTGGGAAAGTCAGTAAAATCTTGCTCTAATTGTTAATAATTTATTGGTAGGTTCTGTTTCCACCACCTTTTAGTTATTAACAAGTAATATCCCTCCACTATTTGCTAATGAAAAGCAGGATTGATTTACATTTCAACCTTTTTATATGCTGGGAGTTCCTTGTCTTCCATTGCAAACCCTCTCAAATGGAAAATGTCTCTCTCCTTTGTTTCGAGGCCAAGGTTTAGACTTAAAGATTTTAAAGACTTTAGATTTTCAATTAGACTGCAATCTGTGAATGTATCCCTAGGAAAATAGGCAGGATTTCTTTGCTGCACGCAAATCCCACTGTTCATCTGATAAACTTGGTTCAGTGAACCTATGGAAGCATTATCTCCCTAATTATTTTATTTCCAGTACAATTATGAATCTGAAGTTGGAATTGGCCCAATGAAGTTAATCACCCCACCTGAAGAGGAACCGTGTTTAACTCTTGATGACCACATTTACTCTTTTGTCTCCTTCCACCCCCATCAGCACTGATGACTGGGTTCATACATCATGCTAAAGCATAGCTTGTTTAATCATTGTTTCTTGAATAAAGCTCAGTTGCCTGGTTCTCATAACTTCAAATGCCAAACATCATGGTATAATACAACTTTTGAATCTTACAAAATATGAGCCACTGTGAATCTTGCTTCCCCCCACTAGCAAGTAAGATACACATCAGCAAAGGCTCTGGGGGGTTGGGGGAGGAAGGTGTGGTTGCTCTGCCTTCGTTCCCCAAGATACTTCAAAATATCGCTAAATTAGCATTTTGCTATACTATGACGTGGTGGGTTAATATGCAGGCACACTAGAGAGTTACTGAAAGATAAATAGATTGACCCAGGATGACAACTATAAGAATCAATTGTCTATTTTCCACTCCTCCCATTCTGTCAAAGGCCATTCCTTGATTGTCAGCTTCCATCTCCCAACCCTTCTGAACCGCACTTAACAACCCTCCAAATGGATCCAGGTTGGTTTTCATACAAAAGTGTGAGAGGGAGAGATGTAAGCAGGTCCAGCCAAACCAAAGGGGGCAGAAGGGTATCTTGAGTAGGCTTTACTGTTACTTGCAAGTCTTGAAAAAAGGATTAATCCAAGCACCAACAAGGATTATAAGCAAAGGTTCCCATTGCTGTGTACTAGAAGACTAATTAAAACTGAGGGGCACAGCTGTTGTGACTAATATCACTGCCTATAAGCTGACAATATGTCTGGTCAGCAGCACCGAGAGAATTTGCTCACAGGTATTAAAAGAACATCCTCTGTGACAATTTATCCTGCATTTGCTATTTGAAGTAGGATTTCTTCATCAGCTGATATCTCTGACTGGCACAAGACTTTTTTGTGTAAAAGTAAGAACCTGATTACAGCATCACCTTATCATTAGAAGACTTACCCAATTCCATTGTTGGACCTGCTTTTCCATTGGAAAGAGCCAAGGAAGCTTGGAGAGACACTTGTTACATTCATTGACTTAGCAGCATACCCCTGGCGGAACAAGACACAGATCACCCACAACCTATTCACTTCGAGCAGGACGTTGCCTGTTCTTCTACCTTTCTGGTCAATTTTCTGTGGCTTTTGAGAGGTCAGGCCACTTCAGAAGGCTCCCTTTTTCTTATCCCTCTATAACAAGCTGCATCTGTCCAAAATTTGCTGTACTTCAGTTAATGAGCAGAAACTGATGGATCATTATTATTTCTCCTTGGGAAAAGCATCAAAACAAAAAAAACAAACACCCTACTATGTGCTATTTTCTTCACATTTTTAAATAGACAATCACTGCTTTATAAGGAGAAATAAATTAGGTGAACTTTTCTCTGCTCCCTCTCTTTTCCACCCCTGTTTTTTGCCTTCATGCTTACCCCAAAACTCAATACGAAAGAGAAACGGCTGAGAAACAACTTCCACAATTAATGATGAGGTCACCCTTAGTTCAGTAACGTTGCCTGGGTAATTGGATGGCTCTATTTCAGCCCTCCTTATCTGCTTATCGACACTGCATCTAATAAGACGCTTTCGAGGTAATTAATCCATCCAAAACTTTGGATTCCTGAGCTGGGAATGCTTTCAGGGCATGCTCCTTTATTTGGTGTTTTTTTTCCTATGAAGTTTGGAAGCGAAAGACTGCTTCAGTCCAAAATCTTTGAAGATTCTGGAATAGCTCCAAATGGCTTGAGTTGAAATATTTGTATAAAAAATATTGCTTTGTGTAAAAAAATAATAATCAGGAAATAGTTTTGTGGGAAAGGCACCTAGAATCCCAATATTAGGTTATTCCCAACCTTGGTTGTTTTTTGGTACCAAACTATTGTGCTAAAGCAATCTTGTGAGTTGTCAACAAAGTCCTTAAAATTCTGCATATACACACACATTGTTATCATAATGAGAAGCTTAATGAAAGTTAATGAATCCTGAGATAGAAAATGGGAAATAATGAGATGGGAACAAAATTGCATAGCAGAGACAGCATGTCACCCAGAGGAGCCAGAAAAAGGAGTAGATCTGGAAAAGCCATTTGTTCCTGGAGTTTCTGTTTAGATAAAGAAGTTAAAGGGGGGGAACTACAGGTGCCTTGATTACAAGGGCGGTGGAATATTTTACATTTGATTTGATTTGGAATGCATTTACTTCAGAATGCATAGAATTTGCATTTTTGACTCATTAAAGCATCTGTGCCATTTTCCAGGTAGCACTGCTGCTGCAGGGAGACATTTGTTGATTTTCAGACAGGCACTAAATTCAGGTTCTATAAGTCCCACGTTCCTTTTCCAAACTGAAACTAAAGCATGGCGCAACTTTACAAATTAACATCTGCTGGGACCCAAACATTTGCAGGTGGTTGTCATGAATTATCAAAGTGATTACAGCCTATCTCTCTCTTTTCATCTGATGCTGAAGAATCAATCAAAGGAGAGGAATAACAATTGGATGTGGATGTAGACACGGAGGGTCTGTCCCAGACAATGATATTGTGGGTTAATAGAACAGATGAGGTGAAGTTAGATTGTGGCTTCATTGGCTAGAAACATCTTCTCTCTGACATGGCCTGAGATTACTTCATGTTTAGGTTTTGCTTGAAAATAGCAATAGCAATAGCACAGACTTTCATACCACTTCACAGTGCTTTACAGCCCTCTCCAAGCGATTTTACAGAGCCAGCATATTGCCCCCAACAATTTGGGTCCTCATTTTACTAACCTCGGAAGGATGGAAAGCTGAGTCAACCTTGAGCCTGGTGAGATTTAAACTTCCAAATTGCAGACAGCCAGCAGGCAGTGAGGTAGACTGCAGTACTGCACTCTAACCACTGTGCCACCATGGCTCATGGTGGTTAAGTGGCATCCATAAACAGATAAGAGTTTTGTGAACAACACACCTTCCCTAGTTAATGTACATTTGGTCACTGTGACCCATGCCTACCTCATATCTGGATTTGATTATTGTAACATACATATGAACATGTAGCAATTAGATTGGTTTTGAGATCTAGATTAGATCACATCCACTAGTTTCTTTTTTATTGAAAATTATAATTAAAAAGATAAAACTAATAGGAACCAAAAATGAAAGAAAAAGAAAAAACATAACAGCATGGAAAAGAAAAAGAAAATAAATATATAAAGAAATGACTTCCCCCTTCCAGTTACTAAAGTATAAACAACTTTAGTAATTTAAAGCAAATTATCTCTTCTTCCTTTATCATACATCTTATCTATAAACAAATCTTAAAGTCTTGTCCTTTCAGCACTGATCAGCAAAAGTCCATTAATCTATTTTAACTTTGATCAAATCAATCATCTTTACATTCCTTTTTTTTTTACTTTTAACAATTTTTATCTTTAGTCTCTTCAAATGATGTCCTAAAACTTTATTTCTTTTTTTTTTGTCTCTTTCTCACAAAATTCTTCAACAATTCCTTTTTGTAAATCCAATATATAAAAATAGGTCACTTTCTTTGTTTATTATTTGTATATCCCTTTAAATTAATAAAAAATCAGACAGCTTCTTTTGTAGCTTAGTGTAGCATCTTTTTCCATATTATTCTTGGAGACTGTTATTTTTAAATTCACTTTCAGATTAAACTTGTATGTAAAAGTTCTTTCACTAAGGATTGATGGAAACTCATCCAATGCTATAAATCTTTTCGGTCCAAAAATTCTAATAGCTTAAAAGCAGTCAATAAGCAATATCCAAAAATGATTAGAAAAGGAACCGTGTGAACCGAGTGTCCTTTTTGAAGCAGCTAACCATGGGTTGAGAAAGATAGCTATTTCCCTCATCTCCTAGCACTCCAAACCCACTAGGGACAGCTGTCTTGTGGCCTTTTAATGGGGAGTAACTGTCTGGATCACTTGTGGACCATCCTAAGTCCTCTGTTTGTCCAGAGAGAAATTATGAAGAGCCATATTCTACTTCTTTATTCCACCAGTTTTTTTGCTATTTCTTCTCCAGAAGTCATAGTTTTGGAACTAGTTTTTAGGTCTGATTCTCATAAAGCCTTAAAATGTTTAGCATCAACATTTCAGAAGAACAACCATCTCCCAAACTTTTTGTCAACAGATTTAATATTGGAATGTCACTCTATTGTCTTACCAATTTTAGAGTCAGTGTTGAGAAAGCATTTTCTATTAAATTAAGGGGCTCCTTTCCTAGAAAGTATGGTTATCTTCCTCATTTTAATTTCCACATGCTCTGCTATTGTGGTTTTAAATTGGAATAATGGTGTAACCCTCTGCTTTTAAGTTATTAGTTGTAGCCTCTTTTTGTTTATTTATTTTTAAACCATTACATCGATAAGAATTTCACCAGTTTGCAATTGTTTTTGTTATGTATTTTAGTAATTTAAGTGAAATATTTCAGGTGACAAAAGTTGTCCTTTGGTAAGCAAATATTGAAAAGAACCTGCTTTTCTGCTTCCCTAAAGCAAATCTAATCACTCTTTGTCCATTAAAAAAAGAGTACTGTATTACAAGTGAAATTTGAATTGCACAGTGGTTTTGTCTTCATGTTCCCCTAACTAAAGCAGAGGTATACTCTAGTACAGACCTGGGCAAATTAAGGCCCGCGGGCCACATCCGGCCCTTTGTACGTCCCTGTCCGGCCCGCGTGAGGCCAATCATAAACACCATAAAAAATAAATTGCACTGGTTCAATAATTGTTTTTCTTATTTAACCAATAGACCACAGTTTCACATAACCTAATATACATATTTACAGAGTGCTTTATTCTTCTGATTATCAGTACCAGCTATTCAAAATATTTAATTTAAGTATTTTACAATGAAAGAAAGTTGGTGGCCCTCTGACACAATTCAGGCTTCTCATGTGGCCCCTGATAAAAATTAATTGCCCACCCCTGCTCTAGTACAAGGGTCTCCAACCTTGGCAACTTTAAGCCTGGAGGACTTCAGCTGGCTGGGGAATTCTGGGAGTTGAAGTCTTCTAGGCTTAAAGTTGCCAAGGTTGGAAACCCCTGCTCTAGTAGCTACTTCATTCTGCCATGTCAAGATGTTGTCTTTATTCATACCCATTGCCACAGCCTATAACTGAGGAAGCTCAAAGTCATCTTTAGCTGTCCCAGCTTTAAAGTAGTCTTTTCATTTATCTCCCCACAGATTTTTTGCTATGGATACAGTCTGGCACATTTCACCAACAATGTGGTTGCACTGTGGTCAAAGATTGGGATCTGCCCAGCTTCCTAATGGCCACCATAGATGGCTTCATGCACACACACACATCTCTCCAATCAATGGGTGTTGCTGTCCATGAATATTTTGGCCAGGACTGTAGGAGAGACTGGGCACCTGGTTTCCACAGAGATTTCTGCCCACATAATGTCTGATCAGCATTTTCCATAGTACTTGTGAGGTCTCAGACAGGCCCTTTATAAACATGGATTTAGGCCAGTTCTTTCAACACAGCACTAGATCTATGTTTCTGCATGCTGAACAGATGATCAATTCAGACACTAAAAGAAAACCAAGCCAAGGGAACTCACCAATCATTCTCCTTAATTTGCCCCAATAATTAAGGACAATCCTAGTCACCAATCTTTTTACTGTGCAGAATGGGAGCAATATAAATTATGCCAACTTCTTTTTCTAACTGACTAAAGGACTTTGTGGCCATCTGGAAGAGTCCATTGTTTTTTCTGACTACAGTACATTATTCAAATATGAAATTTCCACATTTGAAATGTGTTCATTTTTGCACATGGTCTTTGATTTTAGAAAACTGAGCATTTCATCCTTTAATTGACCTAACAATGGGGACATTTCCGCATTTCATTATTTCCCCTCCATAATCCCTCCAAAGCACTATTGGAATGAACTTGGTAATTGTTTTTACTTCTGCCAATTTTGGAACACTGAAAACATGCCAAGAACCCGGAAAATCAATCAGTGCTCTCCTCCCAGTTGAGCAATAGTAATCTGTAAAAAGCAGAATTCAATATCCCATTGAGAGCTGCATATTATAAATCCTATTGACGGCTGTGAAGATGGCATGAACTGCATAATATCATGCTAACAAGGTTTTTTCCCCAATGCGTTTAATCATGGTTAGAGGCTGCAGAAACATCTGACTGGGAGAAAAGAGGCTATAAATTGGGGGCGGGGGAAGTAATTTCTTAGGCTGCAGGAACTAGAACTCAAAGTAAGGACACTTATCACTATTTCCACTTCATTGGAGGAACCAAAATCCTTCATCAATGTCAGAACATCTACATAAATGGGGAGGAAAAAAATGAAACAAAAAGAACCCAAGTGATCTTGACATAGGTATATTAATCTTCCAGAAGATTGAGTGTGTGTGTGTCTGTGTGCGCACATGTGTCTGTGTGTATAAAATCCAGGTTGTGAGACAAAGCGGGAAATGAGGTGATACATGAAGCATGCCTAGAAAGTCTCACTCATTCTCCCCTACTGCACTCCAGTGATTTGTCAGACAAGATATTTTTATGGATAGTGGACTAAGTGCCTTCTACAAGACCAGCAGTTCTTGGTTATCTTGGGCAATTTAAAAGGTAGAAAAAAATCAAATTACAAAAGAAGGGGGAGGGGAATGAAGTGCTCAGCATGTCTTCTTTGGTCATAAATGGAACATAAGTGAGATTGCATCAAAATGTTGAAGAAGATATCCTAATGTTCAGGATTTTGCCAGTCTGTTCAGCGTGTCACTTACCTTACTCACGTCCAGTTGAATACGTTCCGTTTTCACTGGGCAGTTTTTAGGAGACTTTCATTTTATTTTCACCACTATGAATCAGCTTTTATAATTGAGCCTATTAATATTTCAGCCTTGTGCATGGAAGATGTCTTTTTCCTTGTGTATGGGTCAGCATTTGAAGAATCGAGATTATTTTAATATAATGCGCATATGTGTATTTGTTAACATAATTTTGCCTGATTGTGTCCATGTTTTGGCATGCATAGCCTTCTTAAGAAGCCAACAGTTCTGCAGGTCAATTGATATGGCGGGAGTTGGGGGGCATTTCCCTACTTTTCAAAAAAGCTAGAGAAGGGACTACTTGCATCTACAGAAAATTGACCAAGCAAAACCCACAAGGCATGCTGTAAAGAAGTTTTGCCATTGTAATATATCTTATTTTCAATAAATAAAAAGTATTCTTTCAACATGAATACACTGGTTAACATCAATCACATTTCAGATTAGTGTGGGGGTGGAATGCTAGTTTTCTTTTTCTTCATTCAGAGTTTATTTTATTTATTTATTTATTTATTTATTTTGTCATAACAGTATATATAAGCATTAACATGAAATAACTATATAATATATAAGCAGATATATGAGCATAAGTATGTAATCAACTATATTAATTGGATATAATGAAGAGGAACAATAGGACAGGGAACGGTAGGCACGTTTGTGCTCTTATGCACGCCCCTTATAGAGTTAATAATGAAACCAACGTTCTTATTGTGCACAGACATGTGAAGAATGTGTGTTCTCAGATTATTCTGAGGATCAATAACACTGATGTACAGCAGGAAAGATGTTCAGATCAGTGGTCCCTGAACACATGTTTCGGCAACCCCTAGAATGACCCTGACAATTGACCCATCTAAACAGAGTACCATATTGCCAATTTGCAAAAGACATGATTTCTGGCTAATTTCTAAAATAAAAGCAAAAGTACAGTAATCTTTAGATTGGCTTAACCTGGTTGAAATTAAATAAATAACCCACCTAACTGCCCAAATTACAACAAATGTATGAAAATCTTAACTCTGCTTCTCTTGTGACATTTTTGTGTCCCCATGTCAATCACAGGCTTTGACAATCAGGATGATCACGGGATGCAGTTACTGTTCTGAAAACCAGCTGGTCCCAATTTATAGGATGCTGTTACTGATTTTTAATTAATGTCACATTATAAATTTTGAACAGCTGCTTGTTTTGCAAATGGAATGCCTGAATTTCACTGAGTTTTGGGATGACTGTCTTAAGATATTTACTGTTGCCGTTATTCTTTTGTAAACACCTAGATTTCTGAGGAAAAAAAGATGCTGCAGGAGAGCAAAAGGGCTGGTGAAATGCTCCCAATGTGCCTAATGATATGTTTTAAGCTGCTGCTTGCCAGCAGCCAGAGCCATCTGTTTCCTTGTTCTTTAAATTTCAAAAATGTTGAGAACAAAATATCATCGGATTCTTCTCCCTGCCATTCACCTTTCTCTTAATTTTCTAAAATCATACAATGCCCATTTTTCAAAGTGGGAATGACCTAATAGGCTCATTCATTCTTTAAATGTTCTGGCTGAGGCCCCTATTTCATAGCTGCATGTTAGGTTTTAATTGGGCCTGTTGCTGCAGAATGCAGAAAGTATTAATTTTCCCTCCTCCTTTATTTTTCCTGACAAAATCCAAATGATAGTTTGCCTCAGAATAATTTGGGGATGCGGTGGCTCAGGGGCTAGGATGTTGAGTTTGTTGATCGAAAGGTCGGCAGCTCAGTGGTTCGAATCCCTAGTGCTGCTGTGTAACAGGGTGAGCTCCCGTTACTTGTCCCAGCTTCTGCCAACCTAGCAGTTTCGAAAGCACATTGTTGTGTCTGCGGGCCCCGAACCTGGCCTTCTGGCAGAGAGTGATTCAGAGAGTGAGTGGGAAGAGCCGACAGGGCTTCCCTCTGCAGGACCTTCCTCTCTGGCTCCACTCCAGGTTCCAGAGGCAGGCCAGGTGGAGGAGGAGGAGCTGACATGGCCTCTTTCCCCCGACCCCTCCTTCTCCCTGACAACGCCCCAAGAGTCAGCTGAGGAGGATCAATCTTGGCTAGATGCAAAGCAGCGACGCCGAGGGAAATGTGCGCAGCAAAGGAAAGGGAGGGGAGTGCTGAGTCATGGAGCCACACCCCACAGGGTATAAAAGTGTGTGGAGCTGCCATTGGGCTTCGTGATGGACAAAAACTGACTTACTGTGAGACTCAGGACTTAGCTTCTGGATTTCTGTTTATTTCTGAACTCTGGGTTGCTCCAGCAACGGACCGCAGTTGCACTGAAGAGATAGGAGGACTTGGCAGGCAATTGCAGGTTCGTTGCCAGAACTGATATCTGTAGTAGGTATAAATTGCTGGCAAGTATAGTCAGCTTGCGTGTCTTTTGGGTTGTGGTTGAGGGGGACAGAACATACATAAAAATGCAAGTAGAAAAAATAGGGACCACCTTTGGTGGGAAGGTAACAGCGTTCCGTGAACCTTTGGTGTTGAGTCATGCTGGCCACATGACCATGGAGACGTCTTCAGACAGTGCTGGCTCTTCAGCTTTGAAACAGAGATGAGCACAGCCCCCTAGAGTTGGCAACAACTAGCATGTATATGCGAGGGGAACCTTTACCTTTAACTAAGCCCAGGGAAGCAGCAAATATCTGAAGAGAATCTGGAAAATTAGGGTTCCAGATCCTGATTGCAAAACTCTGATAACCACTAGAGGAACCAAAGAGATAGTGCATCCCTTTGCTGCCATCTTGTGGTCACCCATTTTATTTCCATACAGATTTGGTAGCCCAAATGAAAAGACCTTATTTGCTATAATCCAGTAGCAAAACATAGGACTAATCTCTCAGTATTTCAAAAGGCTGTGCTCACCTGGAAGGCTGTTTTGCAAGTGATCCCAATCAAGGAAGAGGAGGAGCCAGTTCTTGACAGACAACAGGGAAGAAGCAAGAGAAGCAGGAGTTAGCTGGGAAGGTAGAGTTTTTATTGGGAGAATCAGATTAAGGATTGTAAAGATTTTACGGATTGTAAACACATTTAATCAGTGGTGAAATCTGAACTGGTTTACTACTGGTTCGCTGGCTGCGCAAGCGTGCTGCACGTGTGCATGCATAGTGCACACCACGCAGCAAATGTGAGGTGTGTGCGCCAAAAGGAGGCATGGGGTAAGTAGAACAGTGCGCGGGTGTGTGCGATCAGCTATGGCATGTGTTCTTTTTTTTTTACTTTTAGAAGCATTTTTTACAACCTACTCAGCCGAATAGGTTGTAAAAAATGTTTTCAAAAGTAAAAAGAAAAAAGGCTCTGACGATCATGCACCTCAGCTGTGATCGTCACAGTCTTTTTTTTACTTTAAAAGCATTTTTTAAAAGAAGTGGCAAGCGGGCGACCGGGCAATTTGGTTGCTATGGGCAGGGGTGGGGGCAGTGATTTTTGCTATCGGTTCTCCAAACCACCCACTGTCATCGCTACTGAATCAGCTGATCTGGTCCGAACCGGGAGCATTTCACCCCTGTAGTTATTTATTTAGAATCTCTATATGGCTGCCCATCTTACATAAAGAGTGCTCAGCGCTTAACAGCCCCAAAACAAACAAACCAAAACCTGATGTAATAAAACATCCCCAAGTAAAAGATGCCATTAAAATAATAATGGCACAATAACCATAACCACGAATAACAATTCACAGCACAAAACACCTTATACTGGGCTCATCTAACATCCTGGTCCAGTGCCTAGAAGAAAAGCTAGCTCCTCACTGCCTTCCCAGGCAGGGAAAAGGGAATTCGTTCTCTTGCTGAAAGTAAATTAAGATGTTTTAAGTGAAAGTCTCACACTGCTTCAGAAACATAAACCACATGGGATTCACCAACCAGGTATGATATTTATTTATTCACCAGTTATATTCCTAAATGAAGCTTTGGCATAATGTCCTGGGAAGCTGAATGTAGCTTTCCCCCAAAGCCTAGCAAAGATGCAGCGCCAATCAGTGCTGCAGAAACAAGGGGGATAAAACAAACCAACCAAAAAAAAAACAACTTGAAAGTAAAATGATTCCATTTTCCATTTTTAAATTTAGTTTTGGAATATCAAGTATCTCCCTTTTACAGTAATTCTAATGCTTGCTGTAATTCTTGAATCTTGTGTTCCTTACGATTTCCCCTATTGCTACTGTTTTAAAATTTTTATAAGCAACCTACAAAGCTGAGGTTCTTAAAACTGAAAATTAAATAAATAAATCACAGTAAAATAAAAGGCCAGCAGGAAGCCCAACTGCTAAGCACTTAAGTATATGATTTATATTTATTAAAATGCTATAAGTAGTAAACCAACATTAAACTATGGTTGTATAAAGGTTACTGTAACTACAGTACATATTTGGTTTATTAGTCAAGTTGTTTTAATTAATTTACTATTATTATAACATAAGTATGTTAAATATTTGCTGACCTTTACTGGAGTGGCTTCCTTGGAAAAGGATAGATAGATGTGTGTGTGTAAGAGAGAGATGGAGGGAGGGAGGGAGAGAGAGAGAGGTGGGGGGAGAGAAAGAGAATGAGAATAATGTGCCATCAAGTCAATGTCAATTCTTTGCAACCACATGGATAAATTTTATCTATGGTGATCTAACTTGGCGTTTTAGGACTTCCAATTTTGCACCATTGCCACTATAATTCCTTCTGTCCACATTGCTACTGGCTGTTCTTTCCCCTTTTCTTCCACCATTACCAGCATTACAGACACCTCCAGAGAGCTAGATTTCTGCATAATATTCCAAAATAGGATAATTTAAGCTTGGTCATTTATGCCTGGAGTGAAAATTCTGTGTTGATTTATTCAAAGATCCATATTTTTTTTTCTTGGCTGTCTACAGTATTCTCAGGAGTTTTCCCCAGCACCAAAGTTCAAAAGCATCAATGCTCTTTCTACCCTGCTTCTTCAAAGTCCAACTTTTGCTTCCATAGAGTATCAAAGGGAATATCCTGGCATGCACTATTCTGATCTTTGTAGATGTAGACACATCATGGCATCCTAATATCATTTCCAAGGCCTTCGTGTCTGCTCTACCAAATGTTAGTCTGTGGCATATTTCTTGATTGCTTGTCCTGTTACTGTTGATGGTTGATCCTCAAAGGCAGAAACTATATCTTTTCTGTCACTTCTAAGGCTATTTATTGTATTTGTTATCAGTTCATTCTTCTTTATATTTAATTTTAGTCCCATTTTTTTTCAATGTGCTCCTTGAGTTTTATTACTACTTTTGCATTTTTGGGTTTCAAGATGAGATAGATAGACAGACAGAGAGACAGACAGACAGGAGAAAGAGGAGAGAGGGGAGGGGGGCGTGCATAAGAGCACAAACGTGCCTACCGTTCCTGTCCTATTGTTTTCTTTCATTATATCCAATTAATATAGTTATTACATACTTATGCTTATATATATGCTTATATATTATATAGTTACTTTCATGCTTATGCTTATATATACTGTTGTGACAAAATAAATAAATAAAATAAAAGGGAGGGATGGACGGACAGACAGACAGGAGAAAGATGAGACAGAGGGGGGGAGGGGAGACGGACAGACAGACAGAGACAGACAAAGCTAGATGTGCTTTTTCAAACTTTAATTTGAGTTATGCTTTAGTAATTTTCTTGACAATATGCTATACTTTCTTCTGGATATTGTTTCTTTCTCTGCTTCCCACCCCCTTTACTTCCAAGTGCAATCTACATCTGGTGGATTTCCTGGTGCTTTCCTGTTCCAATAGTAAGGAGATCTGACCTTGCTCTTTTGGAAATCAGCCAAGATCAACTAGAATCTACCAGGCTTGAAAGGAGGTTGAATGTTATTGGCAGAGGAAGTCTAATATCAAAGTATTACAGCAACAAATGTATCCCCCGTGACTAAGTAACTGCATAAAAGGTATAGTTATTCACTGGAGATTTAATTTTTGGAAAAGATCAGACTGGATTCCAGAATTCCGGAGAAATTCCAGCTACTACTGCAAATGCTCTATGCATTACATGCCAAATTCTTACAATGTAAAGCAATCAATAAAAAATACAAATATATGAGAGGTCTCTACCTTTGCACACGTTGATTAAATTATTGGACATTCTTTGGAGAGAAATAAAAGTGCATTTTTTTTCAAGTTCAGTAAAAGAACAGTACTATATCAACGCCACATGTTATGCATGAACGTAGGCTGATAAAGACAGGATCAAAATCATGTCTGCCTTTTGCATTATATTATATCTCCCTTGCCTGGTGGTGTAGTGAATGCAGTGAAATTATCTGCAATGATGGTACCTTTTAAAAAAGTGTTACTAATGAGAAATATTAGGTTGAGTTCTGAGTAAACCTGCCTAGAATTGCCTTGTAGAGCTTGGCATGAGTCATTAGCACTTCCGGAAGGCAGCTAGGTAGAATGGTACCATTCCATTTCCCAAAGCAAAGAGAAGAGGTGACCATTTTATGAGGGGCATCAGGAGCTGCGAGAGAGGAAACAGTATTTCCACAGTGCTTGTGATTAAGAAGGCAAGGAGCAAAATGGTGGCTCATCTCCATCTAAAAAGAGTTGACTAGTCCATCTCCCTCCCCTCCTGAATGCCGCATTTAAATACCATGAATATTCACTGCCTGGCACCCAGCTGGCAGCTGAGCTGTTTTGATTCAGAAACCTTCACACTCAAAAGAGTTTTTAATCAGCTGCAAGAAAAAGAAGAAAGTCAAAGAAAGAAATGGGAGGGGAAGGGGAGAAAACCCAAATCAATGAATTCAAGAGAAAAGATAGGAAAAATCCAATTAACCCTTCTAGAGTCTCCCAAATTAGGCATGCATCATCACATTTTTGCTGTCCTGTTGCCGTTTTGCTACACTGGGTGAAGAGCTGAAGGGGTGGATCCTGCCATCATATTTGCACTGATGCAGCAACTCCCTGCTTTGCTGCCTGAGTTCAAGGTTATTTCTGTGCGACTTTTTTCTCTCTGGCTGCCTGAGTCACAAGGAAGACTGATAAAGGCATCATTGCCTGGCAAAATCTGAGAGAAGGACTGGGTACTTTTTAGGATTCCCAAACCTGTGCAATAGGAGTGGTTGCATCCTGGCACAGAATATCAATGCCTAAAACGATCCACTTTACTTTTAAAAATGTGTGTCTTGGTATTACCTGAACAGCAGCCTTCCCTACTTTAATGTTACGATGTGCTGGATTCAAATCATGAGAATAATAATCCATCACATCTGGAGGGAATCTCATCTGGAGGGAATCTCATCTGGAGAGAACCAGGTTGAGAAAACCTTATCAAAATGAGCATTCTGTTTGGCAAGCTTGTTTCAAATTCTACCCAGTAAAGAGGCTCCGTTGCTCTGCTGTGTGTTCTTTTTTTAAAGAGAGTGACAGGGATACACAAATAGAAGATGAAGATGTATGCATCTCTGAGCAAAATTTTGTGGATGAAGCAGAGTGACTGCATAATAAAAGCTTTCTCTCTGTGACCTATCTCTGTTTCAGTAATCCTGCTATGATCTCAGCTCATATAACCTATTTGCAAGCCTTTGTCTGCCACCTTCTCACCCCACTCTAAATGGCTCACGGTTATGAAAGCATAAAGAATCATTCCAAAAATTGATAAACTTATTAAAATTCTATAATCACCGTTGCTTCATTAAGTTTCTCCAAAAACCCTGAAGAATGCACTCTTTTCCAACTTTCCTCAAGGTCAATAGGATGAGGAGGGCATTCTTATCTAGGTAGACAGTATTGATGTAATTTACTATTTTACATATGTATCCATTACACCATTCCCTTTCAGGATAAGCAGTATTAGCCAGAGCACCAAAAAAAAAAAAGAGTAAGAAATAGTAATGAAAGCAAACTACAAAGCAAAAGCACAACCATGTCTAGTTAACATCCTCCCTTGCACCCTTATATGTCATTTGAAAGGAGAAGGGAGAAGGGAGAAGGAAGAGGGAGAAGGAAGAGGAGGGGCAGGGGGAGGAGGAGGAGGAGGAGGAGGAGGAAAATAATTCTTATTTCCACCTTGTCCACACATTGCCTCGTATGCAGCCTTTTGCTCCTTATACCTGTATTCCTCATACCTGTATTTCTTTCTCTTTATATAAACAAATACCCTCAATATAGTTTTTAGTTTGGGTTGCTCTCTTTCCACCATGTCCACAATCATCCAGCACCCATTCATTCTTGGCCCTCTCTACAGGGCACTATAGACCAGAGGCTATAGCCAGGGTCAATCTTTCTTGATGATTACAATAGTGATGCTACGCCGGGGGACCTAAAGTACATGTCTGCATGGATCTCTTCTCAAAAGTCCTTGTTGGGACCTGATGCTAAACGTGGAAACAGGTTAGGGCAGTGAAAGAAGATCACCTGTTGAAATGTCCACCTGAACATCAGGACAGTGGATGCTACATGAATAAAGTGCTAAACCTTGATAAGGGAGCAGGCATGGAAGGGGCTGCTCGGTCTGCTCAGCTTTAAACGGAATAGAGGAAACAGGTGGTATCTATTTGGTGTGACTTCCATCCCAACTGTCCTCAAGGATTGCAAGAGCACAATAGAAGTTTTGAGGCATATTGTTGCATGTTTCCAGGGAAAAGGCAGCTCTTTTGCATAAGGAGAAATGGGGAAGGAGGCACAGACATAATAAGAAGAATGTAAACAGCTTTTGTGTCAGAAAAACTGCCAACAAACAGCAGGGGCAGTCTGTTGACAAATTAATATGGTTCTTTCAAAATGCTATTTCTTTCAATGTACCATAATAGCACAAACCATTAGCTTTAATATAGTATCAGCTGCTGTATCTTCAAACAAGAAAGGTAGTTCTCAGTGGCTGGGAGAATTGGAGAACAGTTAGAGTCACCATCTATTTTCTTTTTGCAATTCCATCACCATAGTCTTGCCTATGTTTTATCCAGATCTCATTTCCTAAACTACCGTAAGTGGATTGAGAACAGGATTCTCACAATGAGAAACTGAAGTAGCCATAAGAGGATTTTAAACAGTCTTTCCAATACCTAGTCTTTCTGTATCCATTTTAAAATATATCTGCAAGTTGATCTGGGCTGGTTTGAGTATTTTGGAATCTATTAATGAGAACATTACAGACATTTAACATGCTTGCAAGCTGATAGCTCAGAGAACACCACCAACCAATAACTATGGGCTCTCCTGGCTAGGGATCACAGAGAAGGGGTGTGCATAAGAGCACCAGCGTGCCTACCGTTCCTGTCCTAATGTTCCCTTTGATTGTATCCAATTCGTATGGTTATTTCATGCTTATATATACTGTTGTGTTTGACAAATAAAGAAATAAATTAAATAAATAAATAAAAAAGAGTCCACCAAGTTGTGTTTGACTGGCAACTAGGAACTGAGTCCTGCTCCCTTTGGTCTACACCTAAATGTATATTCCTTTGTCCTCTTCACCAGTTGCATGATATTGCTTTCCCTGCAATGTGATCAACTAGAATTTGTAATTGCACAGTAATGAATTCCAGCTTTGCTATCTTTGGAAGACTATGCTCGCTATATCAATAATATCTACTTTGCTCTTTTGGGCCACTTTGTTCTCTCTCTATCTCCCTTCTCTGTGTATGTTTTATCTGCTTGTCTTCTGTCACTTCTGTCCAGCTTCACAAAAACTGTCTACAATTTTTGGGCCATGTGGATGGTGGTGAATTAGCTTTGAAATCTGTTCTTAGCAATATTCATAGTTGTACTTTCCTCCACTGCCATAAATTAGTACTTAGATGGTTCAAGAGAATAATTACTTTCAACAGATATTCCCTGTGAAGCCTTCCTGGAACAGAATCAAACTCCACATGCCATGCTGTCAAAATGAATATTGGAGGAAGCTCACAGCTGGATTCCTCATCATGCCTCCATACTACAAAACTAAAAAGGTACACATCTCACCTCCTCCTTACTTTTGCTTAACTTTGTCTGTCATTCCACTACATTTTCCAAGTCATTTTGGAAAGGATGACTTCTCCTAACTAGGAATCAAATCTCAAGCTATCTATCTAACTTACATAGACATGACTCCTCCTATGAGACTATTCTAAACACAGAAGGCAGCCTTGGAATGGATCTGTTAGGGGGACATCTGAAGGCAGCCTGCTTCATTAAGATGTCACGAGTTCACCTACTTCAAAGTGGCATTATTTCTCCTCCCCCCAATACTTTTATTAAAGTTTACAAATGCAAAGATAAAAAGGTAATGCAAATTAAGAAAGATATAAAAAAATAAAGAAAGGCCAAATAAATCAATCCAAATAGATAGTGCCCATTTTAACACAAAATCTTGTGTTTCTTTCTGAATTGCTGTTTTCACCAATCTTAGGCACTGGAATTTGACATTTTGTACATGCCAGCTTCCAACTTTAAAATTAAAACAATTTCTTTAAAACTGTTCCTTGGTGATATCGGGGAGGTGTCCTGAAGTATATTGGTTTGCAGAGATGGGACTGAAAACTCTAGCTATGTATTTTCTGGAGTAGGAAAACAACTGAAAAGCACTTTTGTACCTTACTCATACTATTTGTGTCATGCACAAACGTTTTTAACAAGAGAATGCAAAATATTAAGTGTGCTATTCTATTTTAGTATCCACATTACTGATCCAGTGAAGCATGAATTGACAGAAGAATGAAATGTGGGGAAAAAAGATGTGAAGAATGTTGCAACTCCTATTGCAGCATTCAAATTAAGCATTCATAATTAGTATGAGATTATCGATAGTCTTTGAGCGGAAGATACTGATAATATTGTTCTTTGGGAATCAGAAAGGAAACACCAACTGCTACCAAGATAATACAATTTCTTCTCTCTCCCTCCTCTCTCCCCTCTTTCTCTCTCTCCCTCCCTCCCTCCCTCTCTCCCTCCCTCCCTCTCTCTCTTACACACACACACACACAGCAGTTTGCCTGCTTTTTTCTACATCAGCCTGGCCAGGATCTGCACTTGCCCCTTTGTCTTCATGATCTATATCAAAGGAAAATCTCCCAGTATTCATAGTAGGCATGTATAATACCTGCATCTTTTTTTAAAATTAATAGGTTTTTGGGGAATTGAAATAAGGAGGTCTTCATTTCTAATCTCTTGCCATATTTTTCAGCCATTTAAAACTCACTCATAATTTTCTTCTGCATTCATTATTTATCCCCTTGCAGGTCAACATCACTTGATCCAGGGATGAAATACTCCCGGTTCGGACCGGCTCACCCGATCCAGTAGCGATGGCAGCAGGTGGTTCAGAGAACCGGTAGCAAAAATCCCTGGCCCCGCCCCCTAGTCCTGCTGAGCCGTGCCATCATCAGAGGTGTTTTTTTTTTACTTTTAAAAGCAGTTTTTCTTCAGCTGAAAACATGCCTTTAAAAGTAAAAAAAAAAAGCCTTTGAGGATCCCGCGGCTCAGCTGGGATTGTCAGAACCCTTTAAACTCTTTTTTTTAACAACCTCTTTGGCCGAAGGCTCCTCTGGCGATCTCAGCTGAGTTCCTCATCACCAGAACCTTAAAAAACATGTTTTCTACAAGCTCTTCAGCCAAAGAGCTTGTAGAAAACCTCCTTTTAAGAGGTTCTAGTCTGCGATAAGGTACTTACCTAATTAACTGCTCCTTTGTGGCTGGGAAAGCCATGCTTTACATCAGTTGCATCAGCTAGCAACTGAATCTGCCTGCCTGAAATCCATTTCGTCAGTCAGCAACTGAATCTGCCTGCTTTGCTGGCTGAAGAACACTGGGAATTGAAGTCCACAAATCTTAAAGTTACTAAGGTTGGAGACCCCTGATCTAAAAAATATAAATAAAATAAAATAATAAAATAAAATATTTGTGCAGCTTTCTGAGATTTGGTGTGTTTCTGTAATGTTTCACTCTAACTACACAAACACACAAAATCTCACAAAGCTGTATGTAGCATTTTGTGTGTGTGTGTGAGTCAGTTGTGTTGTGTTGTGTGTGTGTAAAGTGTGAAAGTTGGTTTTTGATACCTCTTATTGTTTTGTATACTTTGTTCATTATTTTTATTATTTATTATTATTGGCCACACCCGCCCAGTCATCTGACCACCAAGCCACGCCCACCAATTAAGCCACACCCACAGAACCAGTAGGGAAAATTTTTAGATTTCACCCCTGACTTGATCTGTATGCTGTGTCCAGAGTCGGCAGCTCATCTTTGCAAATGGGCTATGAACTTCTTTCATTAAAAAGGGAAATAGAGACATATACTATAATAAAAGGCATTACTCAGATTTGTCTGGCCTGCACTAAATATGCCTGATCACTTTTGCTGACTTCCCCTATAAGCGGCTATAGCTAAGAAGCCATCTGAGATTGAGAGCAACCAAGCTTAACTTGACCTATATCCACATGCCTCTCATTTTCTCACCTGGAAGATGCCAAAAGACAAAACCATCAATAAACTAAAAGCAAATCAGGGCTTCCCTCTCTGTAGAGCAGGGGTCTCCAACCATGGCTTAGGGCCTGGGTACTTACGGGACCGCCTGCTGTTACCACATGCCTCCCACCGACCCGTACGCTCTCACAGAGAGGGACTTCTCAGGGTGCCGTCCGCCAAACAATGTCGGCTGGCGGCCCCCAGGGGAAGGGCCTTCTCTGTGGGGGCTCCCACACTCTGGAACGAGCTTCCCCCGGGTTTACGCCAAATACCTGACCTTCGGACTTTCCGTCGCGAACTGAAGACACATCTTTTTATTCGCGCGGGGCTGGCTTGAATTGAATTTTATTAATTTTAAATTTTTATTAATTAATTTTAAATGGGGTTTTTTAGTCTAGTATATTTTAACCTATCAGGCTAATTTTAAAATAAGTTTTTTAATCTGCTTTTTAAATTGTATATTGTATTATCTGTTTTATTTTTGCTTGTACACCGCCCTGAGTCCTTCGGGAGAAGGGCGGTATAAAAATCAAATAAATAAATAAAATAAAAGCCTGGCGGACTTCAACTCCCAGAAGTTGCCATGGTTGGAGACCCCTGCTGTAGAGGACAAAGTCAGAATACTGCTATGAGTGACTGAAGTATAAAGATTTTACGAAGTAAATAAAACAAGCACAAAATCTTCTTGTCTTTTTTTTTTTTTTTTACTGAGGTTGGTTTTAAGTATCTTATAGGACCTACACGAAACTATGTAACATTTGTGTGTGTGTGTGTGAGTCAGTTGTGTTGTGTTGTGTGTGTGTAAAGTGTGAAAGTTGGTTTTTGATACCTCTTATTGTTTTGTATACTTTGTTCATTATTTTTATTATTTATTATTATTGGCCACACCCGCCCAGTCATCTGACCACCAAGCCACGCCCACCAATTAAGCCACACCCACAGAACCAGTAGGGAAAATTTTTAGATTTCACCCCTGACTTGATCTGTATGCTGTGTCCAGAGTCGGCAGCTCATCTTTGCCAATGGGCTATGAACTTCTTTCATTAAAAAGGGAAATAGAGACATATACTATAATAAAAGGCATTACTCAGATTTGTCTGGCCTGCACTAAATATGCCTGATCACTTTTGCTGACTTCCCCTATAAGCGGCTATAGCTAAGAAGCCATCTGAGATTGAGAGCAACCAAGCTTAACTTGACCTATATCCACATGCCTCTCATTTTCTCACCTGGAAGATGCCAAAAGACAAAACCATCAATAAACTAAAAGCAAATCAGGGCTTCCCTCTCTGTAGAGCAGGGGTCTCCAACCATGGCTTAGGGCCTGGGTACTTACGGGACCGCCTGCTGTTACCACATGCCTCCCACCGACCCGTACGCTCTCACAGAGAGGGACTTCTCAGGGTGCCGTCCGCCAAACAATGTCGGCTGGCCCCAGGAAGGGCCTTCTCTGTGGGGCTCCACACTCTGGAACAGCTTCCCCGGGTTTACGCCAAATACCTGACCTTCGGACTTTCCGTCATGAACTGAAGACACATCTTTTATTCGCTGGCTTGAATTGAATTTTATTAATTTTAAATTTTATTAATTAATTTTAAATGGGGTTTTTAGTCTAGTATATTTTAACCTATCAGGCTAATTTTAAAATAAGTTTTTTAATCTGCTTTTTAAATTGTATATTGTATTATCTGTTTTATTTTTGCTTGTACACCGCCCTGAGTCCTTCGGGAGAAGGGCGGTATAAAAATCAAATAAATAAATAAAATAAAAGCCTGGCGGACTTCAACTCCCAGAAGTTGCCATGGTTGGAGACCCCTGCTGTAGAGGACAAAGTCAGAATACTGCTATGGGTGACTGAAGTATAAAGATTTTACGAAGTAAATAAAACAAGCACAAAATCTTCTTGTCTTTTTTTTTTTTTTTTACTGAGGTTGGTTTTAAGTATCTTATAGGACCTACACGAAACTATGATAACATTTAGTGGCAAAGGTATGCAGAATTTCAGCAAAACAGAAAGAGAGCAGAGACATTCTCACAGAATTGCGTGTGTGAAATCTGAAGGTCGGAAATGAGTTTCAATTACATTTTCTCTGGGATTGCATTACAGGAATGGCATCGCTCCCAGGCCCTTTGCTGAGCTTCTGTTGCCAACATCTAATTTCAGGGGGGCCCTGCCGCAGCAAGCTCTCTCCTTGAACAAGAGGAGTAAAACCTTTAGAACTGGAGTCAAGTTAGTACTCTGCTTGGAGTGGGGGGCATGTGCCACATTAACCCATCCCAAATGCAAAAGACAGTAAGAAATAGGTAGAGTCCTAGCTCATCTTCTTTCCAGAAGTACTTTCACCCATCTAGCTAGTCATCACAGTGGTGAAATCTAAACTGGTTTACTACCGGTTTGTTGGCTGCGCATGCGCGCATGTGCAGTGCGCACCACGCACCAAATGCAAGGCGCACACACATAGTGCATGCCAAAAGGAGGCATGGGGTAAGTAGAACAGTGTGCGGAGTGGGTGGGCAATCAGCTGTGGTGTGCAATCTTTTTTTTTTACTTTTAAAAGCATTGCCGGGATAGCTCAGGCAATAGAGAAGCCTGTTATTAGAACACAGAGCCTGCAATTACTGCAGGTTTGAGCCCGGCCCAAGGTTGACTCAGCCTTCCACCCTTTATAAGGTAGGTAAAATGAGGACCCAGATTGTTGGGGGGGCAATAAGTTGACTTTGTAAAAAAATATACAAATAGAATGAGACTATTGCCTTATACATTGTAAGCCGCCCTGAGTCTTCGGAGAAGGGCGGGGTATAAATGTAAACAAACAAAAAAAAATTTTTAACAACCTATTTGGCCGAATAGGTTGTAAAAAAATGCTTTTAAAAGTAAAAAAAAAGGCTCTGACAATTGCATGGCTCAGCTGTGATTGTCAGAGTCTCTTTTTTTAACCTTTTAAAAGCATTTTTTACAACCTATTCCTACCATTTGGGCAGGAAAAGGGGGGGAACCGGAAAGAAGCAGCAAGCGGGCAAGCAGGTGACCGGGCGATTGGGTGGGTGGGGTCCAGGGATTTTTGCTACCAGTTCTCCGAACCACCCTCTGCCATCACTACTGATTCAGCCAATCCGGTCCGAACCGGGAGCATTTCACCCCTGAGTCATCAGTAATTGCCAACTCTTAGTGTGGACCTGACGTTAGAGAAAAAGACAGGTTATTTGTCAGATGTTCCTAATTCAGCAGTTTTTACGTACAAAAACCTTCCCATTATTTTTGTTTTTGTTTTCTCCCCTATTCAGAAACTCACTGGAGGGATGTACTGATAGGAGGACTTGTTTCACGATGCAATGTCAGACATCACATCCACTTTCTACCAGAGGCCTTTACTTCCAGCCCAATTATTATTCCCACGCCCAAATCAATCAGCTACTTGGACATGTCTCCGTCACTCCCAGCACCAAACAAACAGAAAATTATTTCCACTGGCAAATATGCCACTTACTTTCCTGGAGGGAGGGAGGGAGGGAACAAACCACTTTTTAGACTGACAGCTGATCAAGGATGCCCCTGCTGCTGTCAGCAGGAAGAAGTGTTTAAACACTGGGATGGGAATTTAAAAATTTCTCATTATCAGAGCATACAAAACAAGCAAATAAATAAATAAAGCAAGCTGGCATGGAGAGCCACAGCCCACCCATTGTGCGAGTAATGAAACTGTGTCTCCTGAGCCCAGGAAGAGGGCCTCTATCTGGGTCCCTGGAAACATTATCAAAGTGACACCTTCACAAGATCCAAGCCAAGCCTTTTTATCTTGTGTGCCAATATGCAGACCCAAATGGGATGGGCGGGTGGAGAGGGAGTGTGTGAACTGAAAGAAACTTGCCCATCTCATAACACTCTAGTTAAAGCTGTCTCAACATTTGGATTCTTAATCCCCAGCCAGCTTGGTCTAATTTAATTTTAGCCAAATGTCTCTGGAGGGCACAAGGTTAGTGAGGTCAGAGATACGCTATTGAATTAGCTATAAAAAGTTTGCCTACTTTTAGGACAGAAATGGGTAGCTTGGGGGTGGGGGGAGAGAGGGAGACTTGAGACTTTGCTTGATATGTTGTGGATTAAGCCAGGGTTCACTTTAGGAAGGAGTTTTTGGAATTTAAAAGGATATAATGAGGGTATTAAGTATCCGAAAAGCCAAAAGCTCCCAGTTTGTTCCTTAAGAACAAATTCTCAATCTCAAAATGTTCAAAAGAGGCCAATGTATTTCCTCATATCTATACTGGGGGCCACTGAGGCACAAAAGACTTGAAATCCTAGGCTTAGAAAACTTGGAACTCCGTCGCCTTCGACAAGACCTAAGTTTAACTCATAGACTCATCTATTGTAATGTCCTTCCTGTTAAAGACTACTTCAGCTTTAATTGCAATAATACAAGAGCAACCAATAGATTTAAACTTAATGTCAACCGCTTTAATCTAGATTGCAAAAAATATGACTTCTGTAACAGAATCATCAGTGCTTGGAATACTTTACCTGACTCTGTGGTCTCTTCCTATAATCCTAAAAGCTTTAACCAAAAACTTTCTACTATTGACCTCACCCCATTCCTAAGAGGACCATAAGGGGCGTGCATAAGCGCACAAACGTGCCTACCATTCCTGTCCTATTGTTTTTCTTTTCTTCTACATATATATATATATATATATATATATATGTAGATCTTTGGTTATTCGGGTTTTCTCCCGCGTAATTTCTCCCTGCATCATCACACATTGCTCCCAGAAGCACGAAGCTGAAGCCTGAAGATGACGAATGAGACTTCGTCGAAACGTCGCCAAGACACTCCCAATTTTACGCGGGAGAAAACCCGAATAACCAAAGATCTACATACAAACACCCATGAAAACCTCAGAAAAACAAATATATATATATATATATATATATATATATATATATATATATATATATATATATATATATATATACACACACACACACACACACACACACACACTTATACCTCCTAATATTTACTCATATATATGTTTATATACTATATAATCTTTTTGTATGATGTTGTGACAAAATAAATAAATAAATAAACAAACAAACAAACAAACAAACAAACAAATAAATAAATAAATAAATAAATAAATAAATAAATAAATGAGGTCTGGGGAGGTTGATATAGCCTGGGGTTTGTTTTTTTTATACCCTGCCTTAGGACAGGAAGGGAAAATGTATGTGGTGGTAGTTGACCAAATGACCTTTGTTATTTATTATAATAATAATTATTACTGACTTCATGTGAGTTATTTATTTCCCTTTTCTATAGTCCTCATTATTTGGAGAAAAGAGTCTGCTTTGACTGAATGAATGATACAGGTTGAGACAGGCAGCCTGACTGGGATTTTTCCAGTTCACGGTAGACCAATTATTGTAGAGCTTTAAGAATGCAGTGTCTAGGATAGAACACTGATTCAGGCACCAGTCCTTCTCACCGTAACTTAGAGCAGGGGTCTCCAACCTTGGCAACTTTAAGCCTGGAGGACTTCAACTCCCAGAATTCCCCAGCCAGCTTTGCTGGCTGGGGGGTTCTGGGAGTTAAAGTCCTCCAGGCTTAAAGTTGCCAAGGTTGGAGACCCCTGACTTAGAGATCACTGAAGAGCTGCTTTTCTATTGATGTTCTGTCAAGAATGCAGATTTCTAAGACAGCCGACTTCTGACACACTGCTGACCCACACTGGAAATTTCTGCCACCCGAGATCCTACCGGGGATCTCGGGTGGCGGAGTAAAAGGGAAAAAAGTCATCTGAATGTTGGTCAGTCGCCTATCTGCTTTCCACATTTCTAATGTTCCACTGGGGTGGAACCAGTCTACTGATAATCTTGTTAGTTGTAGCAGAAGGTCCTTTTAAGAAACTATAACAAATATTAAACAAACCCTTTTATTGATTTTACCTAAGGAAGCTATCTTCCCTGGGGCTTTGCTCAACTGTTGATTAAACCCCTCCTGAGCCCTTTTGTTGCGAAAGCTTGAAAACAAACCTCTGGAATGACGAATCTATCTAAACCGTGGCTTGGTTATTGGAGTCTTAAAATTATCAGCCCTTCATCCCCATTCTATTTGTCCACCCATGTCCTGTTCCAAGAATCCCTCCACAAAGAAGTGTTTGGATTATCCTGAAGGTCCAGTAAGCAGACTGATCTGTTAACTTCTGGATTATCAAGTCAATCTTTCTGACACTGACACTGCTTTCTAAACAGAAAAACAATACAAAGCATTCTTTTTGAATCATTGCTGAGATGTGCTACTGAGGAAGAATAACATGTCTCTTCACTAGCTACTCTATTGCTAGTATCTCTGCTGATATCTATTTCATCAGTTCATTTAATCATTCTACGGTAGCCAGATTCAATTACTTTTGTGATAATCAAAAATATCTTTCCTTTAGTTTTCTGAATTAATTTGAAGCTCGATACCTTCTGCTGTAGTTATTGCTGTGCAGGTAGGTAGTCCAATAGCTTTTGCCGCAGCTTCTATCAATAAAGCTCTACTCCATTTGCTGTGTAAAAACAATAATCTACTGAACATTGTTAACTAACGTGAAGTCCAGCAATTTTTAGAATATATGGAAGGGAAGGGCAGATTTATTTTTAATTTATTAGCAAAGTCCCAGCACACCATTGTCATATATACTGTATATACAAATGTTAACAGAGAATGGCACGGCAAGTCACAAGAAGTACCGTATATACTCGAGTATAAGCCGATCCGAATATAAGCCGAGGTACCTAATTTTACCACAAAAACTGGGAAAAACTATTGACTCGAGTATAAGCCGAGGGTGGGAAATGAGGCAGCTACTGGTCAATGTAAAAAATAAAGATAGAGCCAAGTAAAATAACATGAATATTTATTTGAACGAAAAACAATAAAAGTGCAAAAGGGGGTCCCCAAAAAGAATATGGTATCAAAAATACAGTATCTTTAAAAGTAACAGCAACCAAGCTAACGAGAGCTAAAATCCCTCAAAACTGGAGTTCTCCTCCTCATCATCTGTTTGTCCAAACAGAGCTTCAGCTACTTCAGCTTCTGTGATGTTATCCGCATATCGTTGTCGTCATCACTGAGTTCACAGTCGTCATCATCACTGCTGTCACTCTCATACAATGCGCTGTCTTCACTGCCATCCATAGCATTACTAATGCCACATTTCTTGAAGGCACGTTGCACCATGTCCTCTGGAATATCTTCCCATGCATCACGAACCCACTGTGCTATTAGTTCTATGTCTGGCTTTCTCAGATTTCCAACTTTTGTCAGACGAGCTTGACCAGATGTCATCCATTCATGCCACATCCTTCGCACATGGTCCTTGAAAGGTTTATTTAAACTGACATCTAGGGGCTGCAATACAGATGTAAGCCCACCTGGAATAACGGCCAAAGTGACTTGAGATGACTTTGCCAATTTTTTTATGTCATCAGATGTGTGGGCTCTGAACATATCCCAAACTAACAGTGATCTTCTAGTCCAGTCCCCACTCCTCAAGCAAGAGATCCTATACTGTTTCAGACAAAGGATTGTCCAGTCTGTTCTTTAAAAACCCTCCAGGAATGAAGTGTCCAATAAGGTTCAAATTGCAAGTACCGGTAGTCCTCAATTTAAGACTGCAATTGAGCCCAAAACATTGTTTTGTTATTTTCCCCTAACCGTGTATGTATCCCCCTGCCCCCCATTTTACGTCAGGCTGCCATCAAAGCGAAGCACGGCTGAATATTATTATTATTATTATTATTATTATTATTATTATTATTATTATTATTATTATTATTATTATCATTATCATTATCATCATCATCATCATCATTATTATTATTATTATTATTATCATTATCATTATTATCATTATTATCATCATTATTATTATTATTATTATTATTATTATTATTATTATCATTATCATTATTATCATTATCATCATCATCATTATTATTATTATCATTATCATCATTATTATCATTATCATCATCATCATCATTATTATTATTATTATTATTATTATCATTATCATCATCATCATCATTATTATTATTATCATTATTATTATTATTATTATATGATGATGATGATTTTTTTGCATTGGACAGAGCGAGCTTCAGTTTACCAAACTTTGTATCTTTTAATGAAACGTGTTAGTCTGGAAGGGACTGTTTGAACTCACAAAACACTTGCAACTTTTAGTTCCGTGCTGAGGATTTTTGGAAAGCAGCCCAGCAATATTTATTTATTGCTCGGACTGCTCTTATTTTCACTCCCCTTTTCTTTTCTTTTCCTTCCTCCTCCTCCTTCTCTGCCTCTCTTCGCCCCCACCTCCCGGGATCCTTGCGGTCGAAGGTTCTGCCTGCCTTACACCAGCCGCCCACCCATGCCAAGGTCTCCTGGCTCTTTCGCTCTCTGTAAGCAGCGGCTTCTCGGCAGCGCCGCCCCTCCCTCCATGGATCGGCTCCTTCCCCAGCACTGAAGGCATCCTTAGGAATACACCTCCACCTCCAGGAAAATAAAAGAGGCAGAGAAGGTAAATCGCCCGCCTGCTCGGAAAGGAAGGAGAGGACTCAATGGAAGAAGGAGAGGAGAATTACCAATAACAAACACAAAGCGCTGGGTTAGAGGTGCCTTGTCATGTACAAGGAGATCAGAGAGGGCAACCACATGAAACAATAATCAGACTCAAAACGGCTGCTTATTTGCCATTTGCTCTGGGTAGAACGGGTTTTTTTTTTAAAAAAAAGTTGGTTTGGAGAAGGAAAGCTAATTTGCTGATCTGCGCGAGGGTCGGTTTCTTTTGCCTCCCTTCTTCTTCCTCCTCCTTCTTCCCACCCTAGCTTGCAATGCCCCCATCTCTCCTCCTCCTCCTCCTCCTGCCCCTCTCGGGGAGAAATTATTTCTTCTTGCCGTATTTCTCCGCTTTCCAAGAGGCTTTTCTTTTCACCTCTTTCTCCCCACCTCCCCAATTTCCATAGGGGAAAAACCCTGGGGAAAACTTGGCAAAAATAAAATAAAATAAAAAGTACTGAGTGCAAATGTTTTTTTTATACTGTAGTTGGAGTTTTCACGTTTCTTTCACATTCAAGGCAGCATTCTCCCCCATCCTCGCTGCTTTTCCAAAACATGCTTTGAAACCTTTGCATTTTATTGGGATGTATTAGTGACAACGCCCCTCCGCCCCTCCGAGGCGAGAGGAGGGCAGTAAGAGGAGGCGAGTGACAAACAAATAAGAGAGTTCTTCGCCTTGGCGTTTGACACACTCGCCGTCCTCTCCAGCGAAATTGAGTGCGGCGGCAGTGGGGTGGGTGGGTGGGTGGAGGCCGCCGTGAAGTGCCGGCTGGGGGCCGGGATTGAAGTGCGGCATGCTTTGCCAGCTCGGCCGGCTCGTTTTGGGCGGCTGGCCTCCGGCGTTTTCTTCCGCCGCTTTTGATGGCGGCGGCGGTGGTCGTGGAGGCGTTCGACATTTCGCCTCTCACTCGTCCTCCTCTTGCCCGCGGTGGGGCGGAGGGCATTGTCACCTCGCCTCCTCTCCGGCGAAATTGAGTGCGGCGGCAGGGGAGGCCGCGTGAAGTGCCGGCTGGGGGCCAGGGCCAATCCCGGGCTCCCCAGCCGGCACTCACGGCGGCCTCCACCACCCACCCCACTGCCGCCGCACTCAATTTCGGCTGGAGAGGAGGCGGTGACAAATGCCAAGGCGAGAAGAACTCTATTTGTTTGTCACTCTGCGGGCGTTGTCACCCTCGCCTCCTCTCGAAAGCCGAAATTGAGTGCGAGCGGCAGAGGCCGCCGTGAAGTGCGGCTGGGGAGCCGGGATTGGCTCCGGGCTCCCCAGCCGGCACTTCACGGCGGCCTCCACCACCCACCCCACTGCCGCCGCACTCAATTTCGGCTTTGAGAGGAGGCGAGGGTGACAACGCCCCTCCGCCTCCGAGGCGGTGACAAACAAATAAAGAGAGTTCTTCGCCTTGGCGTTGTCACCCTCGCCTCCTCTCGAAAGCGAAATTGAGTGCGGCGGCAGTGGGGGTGGGGAGGCCGCGTGAAGTGCCGGCTGGGGAGCCGGGATTGGCTCGGGCTCCCCACCCACCCACCCCCACCCACCCACCCCACTGCCGCCGCACTCACCGACTTTCGAGAGGAGGCGAGGTGACAACGCCTCCGCCCCCACCGGGCAAGAGGAGGACGAGTGAGAGGCGAAATGTCGACGCCTCCGCCCGCCCCTCCGCCGACCACCGCCGCCGCCGCCATCAAAAAGCGGCGGAAGAAAACGCCGGAGGCCAGCCGCCGCCCCAAAACGAGCCGGCCGAGCTGGCAAAGCATGCCGGCAGCATTTGGGCTCGTCCTGCCGGCCCAGCTGTTCCCGAGGGCAAAAAACCCTCTCCCTGGGTCGGCTCTGCAAGGGTAGACTCGAGTATAAGCCGAGGGGGCGTTTTTCAGCACAAAAAACGTGCCGAAAAACTCGGCTTATACTCGAGTATATACGGTACTTAAAATCATTGACATGAGTGACTTCTAAAACTAAGGTAAATTGTGAAGGGGAAATTTTAAACCTTCCTTATAATGAGATGTGCAAGATTAATAGTGAGTGAAGCCGGTTTAGCTCACGCTGGTAAAAGCCTGTTATTAAGGCTTATTAAGAACACAGTAGCCTGCAATTACTGCAGGTTCGAGCCCGGCCCAAGGTTGACTCAGCCTTCCATCCTTTATAAGGTAGGTAAAATGAGGACCCAGATTGTTGGGGGGGCAATAAGTTGACTTTGTAAAAATATACAAATAGAATGAGACTATTGCCTTATACACTGTAAGCCGCCCTGAGTCTTCGGAGAAGGGCGGGGTATAAATGTAAACAAAAAAAAAAAAAAAAAAAAAAAAAAAAAGCTGGAAAGCATAATTTTAAAAGGAATTATTTTTGTAGTCTAGAGTGAGAAGATGGCTAGACTAGAGAAGAATTTGTTGCTTGGAAAAATCAAAGGCAATTGAAAAAGAAGCCAATAGGCAGCTTGACACTATCAGTGTTGACCCAAGCAGGAGTTTACAAGAACTTAGTTACTAACAGAATATCCTGGCAAAATGATATCCACCAGGTCAGGAAGAATCGGAAGAGACTGACTCACTGAACAACAAGATGTGGTTGAATCATTATCCTTGACTCCTATAGCCAAATGCTTGTCGCACTGTGATGAGGGATTTGTTGTTCTTAAGACTTCATCCTGCTTTAACCTCTTTTCATGCTGTTTCTGATGGGACATTAACAACAATTCTAGGTCTAAAAAGGACACTGAGCAGCCATCGCCTTGATTTGACACTCAAGCTCAGCTTATATTTCCATCTAATTGTCTCCACCTTAAACTGCTTTTAGCTCCTACCCAATCATTTTCTTCTGGATGATTGCCAGGAGATGAGTCTGACTGCAATTTGTCTTGATGCATGACATTTTAACTAACCTGCATATCTGGTTCCTAACTAACCTTTTTGTATTGTTATAATTGGCTAGGCTAGAAAGTGTGTGTGTGTGGGGGGGGGGGAATCTCAGAAAATGGATGCAACAGAATATTTCCATAATGCTGCCAAGAAAATGCCAAGGATGTAGTGCCAAAGTAATCTAACCAAAAATGGCTATAGCAGACATATCAGATAAGTTACCATAGAAGCCAGTTGTGTCACTAATGATGTGCTTGATTTTCTGGGGAGGGCAACAGCCGCATCCCAAACATGTCCAGCTTTGTTTTTCTTTTACCTGGACTGACCTTCAGTTGGTTGGCCTTCTTTTCCATTATCATACCAGGCACCGGTTCAGCAACTTTACTGCCTCACCTAGGTGAGAAAAGCAAACAAAGAGCACACTGACAGCATTTAATTCTAAAACTCCAAATTAATTTTTATTTATTTATATTGCATATTTCTTAATTGCCTATCTCCCTCGGAGAGGAATTCTGGGCAGTGTACAGTATAGTCAATAAAATTAAACACTAAAATCAGAATAATTTAAGATTAAACATTTTTAAATGATAAAACATTATAAAAATTTCAAAAGATGAAGAATCCCAAGGGGGATTAACAGTTGTTAATAAAGGTGAGGGTTCTTTTTTTTCCTTTTTTCTAAGTTTTATTTTGACATTCTTATCCAATAACATATCCAATAACATATTTAATGTACCCTCATATACAATTAATCGGGTCTGCCCGGTCACCACCCCCTTCCTTTTCCTTTTACTCTCCTTCTCTACCTTCTTCTACTTTCCATAACCATCCTCCCCCTCTCTTATCTACATCCTCTCCTCTTTCCTCCCTACTCCTTTCTTCTCCCTCTTCCCCTCTTCCTTCCTTTCCTCCTCCTCCTCTTCTCTTTCCTCCTTCTCTCTTCTACTCCTTCTTTCCCTTCATTCTAAAGTAGTAACCAGGCAGGTCCGATCTTACATTAATTATACATCTTCAATCATCTTTGTACATTAACTATCAATCCATTTTCTGTCCCCTGCCCCTCCCTTCCCCTTCCTCCCCCCACCCCCCAGGACTTCCGAGAACCGAGTACAGGGTATAAAACTAACAACAAAAATTAAAATCTAGCACAAATCATAATCCATAGTCATTCCTTAAAACCTCCACTCCCCTTCCAAAGACAAAGAAGATACTTTTCTTCCACTCCATTATATATCAGACCATTCCACTCCTAGAGTTCTCAGAAGTTTCCGATTGAGTTAGTGTTTATTCTTGAATAAAGTACGTAGTTTTTAATATCCAACCTTCATCAATCAATATCAAAACAACGCTCCATCTTCCAATATTCAACAAGGGTTCTTCTAAAATGTCTTTCTTCCTTAGCAGTCTCTCAAAAATAGTTCATATTTCCAACTTAGTTTCTTTAATTTTTCTGTCCAACCTTCAGGGTAAGCAATAGTCCATCTTTTCACATCTTTAACATTTATATATACAACAAATAATATTACAAATATCCAAAGTATCAATTGTATAATTAAAATCTTCACTTTACCTTACTTATATCAAATAACATTATTAAAATTACACCTATAACTTATCCAAAATATATCTATTATAACAATTACATTCTAATTAACATTACATCCATCTCTTAAATATAATATTTAATCCAAATTCCTAAATTTTAATATCTATCCTCCAAAATTAAACAATATTCCATCTTCCTATTCCTTTATACCTTTAATATATCATATAGTACCCTAAAATTACACATTTATATCACAATAAATCATTTACAAAATTAACCATAATCATATGTAATAAAGTTAAACATTCTCCTCCTTCTTCTATCTTACACATTTTCACCATCTATTCACCATTCAACAACATCTGTTAACAAAGAATTCCCAATCTTTAATACATTAGTATAAAAATCTAGTGCTTTACAAATTGTGTTGAGAAAATACTTTCTTCCTTTATAATTCAGTGTTAAACCTGCTGGAACCTCCCATCTAAAATATATCTGATGTTTCTTAAGCTCATCCACCAGAAAGGCAAATTCTTTTTCTTCTTAACATTTTAGGAGGAATTTCCTTCATCATTATTATATCTTGTCCTAATATTTGAAATTTATTTTTATAAAATGCTCGAAAATTCCATACCTAATCCTCTTATTTGTAAAATAAATAACCACATCTCTCGGTAAACACTTCTGCCTTGCCCACCAGGAATTAACACGATAATTTTTTTCAATATTAACTTCAAAAACTGCTGGTTCCATTCCCTCCATCTGAGCACAGGCCTGAATAAAAATCTCTTTCAAATTTTCCTCTTTAGATTCTCTTAAGCCCTTACCCTTATAGCATATTCCATTAATTTATATTGTAATATAACCCTTTCTTCCTCTGCCTTATCAGCCTTAACCTGAATATCATCTATTTTATTTTCTAAATTCAAATTAATTTGAACTTCATCTATTTTCCTTTGCAAATCTAAATTAATTTGGTTAAATTCATTCAGACTTTCTTCTGTCTGTGTACTAGATAACAATAATGGAGTAATTGATTCCTTTAATATTTTCATCTCCTTACTCTGCTCTTCCACCAAATCTTTAAAATCCAGTATTTCTTTCTCCATTTCATTAAATTTTGATCTATTTCTGAAAGATGAGCTCCATAAGCTCCTGTAAAAATTCCTTAGACTTTCTTTAATATCCTCTCTCAATTTCCGTGCATCTGAAGTGAAGATATTTCCAATAATTTAGAAGTGGTTAAATCTCTTTGCTTAAAAGCCATTTTAAACTAAGTAATATCAAGAAGAAGAAAAAAAAGGGGGAATAAAAAGAAAAAAAAACCCAATAAATTTTTCTTCTTAAACACTGTAAAAAAATAGATTTTTTAAAAAAAGAATTCCATTTAGAAAAAAAAAATCTTGTTATTTTCTTCTTAGAGGTTCCACGCCAGCAATTGTAATCAGCATTTCCTTAGCTTTCACTTTCAAAACACAAAACGCCATCTTTCTTCATCTCCACTCTTTAAATAATTTCTCTGTCAGGGAGTTAAAATCATCTTACAAACGAATGCCAGCCCTCCTGCTTTCGATTCTTTCCGTGTTGACAATTTATCAGTAATCCTCTTCAGTCACGGAGATGGACGCTGCGTTTTGCTCTGCTTTTGCAGAGGCGTTCTGGATTCTGGAGCTTTTTTTGAACTATAGAAGGAGCGTTCCCATCAAACCACCAGAAATCATTCTGGGGCTTTTCTTGGGGGCTCAACTTCAGTTCAAATGCTCATCTCCCCCTCTTTGCCCGAGGGCAGAGATTTACGAGCTGTTGACAGAAGATTAACGCTGTCTAAACAGCTCTCACAGAATCACAAAGAACGGGCGGACTGAGATTGTCCGCCATTTAGCGCAGCGGCGCCACCCGGAAGTCCAAAGGTGAGGGTTCTTATGGGGCAAACCAGGCCAATGGTTGTGTGGGCCCCTGTGTCCCCCACGCAAGACTACACAGCCAAAGGTTTTGACCCCTTAGCAGAAGACCAAGAAATTGGAGGCTTTCCTCACTTCTGAGGGCAAGATGTTCCACGATGCAGGGGCAGAGGCCAAAAAGGCTATCTCCTTAGGCCAAATGATCTCATTCAGTGATTGCATCTAGATCAGGGGTCTCCAACCTTGGCAACTTTAAGACTTGTGGACTTCAAATCCCAGAATTCCTCAGCCAGATTTGCTGATCTAGATGTTGATCCACATTGTAGATAAAACATAAACTTGTGGAATCTTGATATGAGCCCAACTGTTCCAGGTGTCTTACGTTCACACCTAGCTGGGACAAAGTCCCCTGAAGGATCCTGTAATCCATGGTGAGATCGAGGAGACTGAAAAAAATGACACTCCCCTTCCCTCCACCTCTCCTGGTAAAATTCACTCTGTAAAGCAGTCTAGGCAGTTTCAGTGCCAAAACAGATGCAGCAAATCTAGTTTCAATTAATGGATGCAGTTTGTGAATACTTGTGATGCACTAGCATGATTTTCTGAAGACATAAAAATGATTGGAATCTTTTCACTCTGTGACAAAAATGTAAAACCGATAATGAGGTAATTTATTTCTCAACACAAATCAGAATTACACAAAAAGGGTGCAATCTTTCAAATTCCCCAGAATGCTTAATATAGTAAGTGATTACAAAAGGTCAAAGTTAGGGAAGAAGAAGAAGACTGTGTTTTTTAAAAATAAGTAGACTACATATTTCAGCCATGATTTTTGCCCCAAAATGATTTCAAACTGGAGACTGCAGAGTGCTGGTGTCAGATTTCACTGGTATTCAGAGACAAAGCGAAAGATTGACACCCTCCCCCCCAATCTTCAGCTTTTAAAACATAAAGGCAATTAAGTTCCATTCTGTCTTTTAGGCATGTTGGAAGTTAGCATCCACCTTTCGCCTAGGAAAATGAAATATTCTAGGAAATACTAAAAAGGCAAAATATTATATTTTCCCTAAACAAGAAACATGTTTCTAAAGACAAAGTCAGAGCCTCAGCTCCCTGCTCCCCCAGCAGATATTTTGGTGCAACCTATATACAAGACAAAGCTTATCTACAAAACAAAAGATATGGCCCTCAGGACATGATAGGATTAACCCTCACTTAAGATCCAAACCAGGACAAAGCCATTAAGCCATAATAGGAATTGCCCAAAGCCCCTTCATTACATCATCACCCAGCAAGATTCAACCAGGCCTGGGACTCAAGACAACCTACAAAGTTACCCCTGCATGGCCCCATGGGAGTCTGACAACAATCAGAGTACATTTCTTACACAGGAACAGGAAACTCCAAGGTGGGCCCAAGAGAGGATATAAATCTGTCTCCCTCTCTCATCCATGTACTCTTTTTTGCTCAGGACCTCAAACCACGTGGTCTCCTGTCCACTATTAAACCATCTACGACTGAAGAACTGGTTGCAGCTTAGGAACAGGCCGTGGCTGGGGCTTTGGACCGTGTCGTGCCTTTGCGGCCTCTGACCCGGCGTAGATCTCAATTGGCTCCCTGGTTCTCCGGGGAGCTGAGAGAGATGAAACGCCGGAGAAGACGCCTAGAGAGTGTTTGGAGGTCCAGCCATTCCGAGGCTGATCGGACACTAGTGGGGTCCTTTACTAGGACCTACCTAGTGGCAATGTGGGAGGCGAAGCGTTCCTACGTTTCCACCCTCATTGCATCGGCAGATAACCGCCCGGCTGCCCTGTTTCGGGTGACCCGTCCCCTCCTTCAACAGGAGGGACGGGATGACTCCCTACGGGGACGGGATGAGGAGTTTAACGGTTATCTATACGATAAAATCGTTCAGCTTCGTGATGGCTTGGACCATGATTGCGATGATTCAGCCGAGGTGGCAGAGACACGTCTTGTTGAGGTTATTTGGGATGAGTTTGATTCTGTGGCTCTTGAGGACGTGGACAGGTTGCTGGGGAGGTTGCATGCAACTACATGTTTACTGGACCCATGTCCTTCCTGGTTAGTACTGGCTGCTCAGGAAGTGACACGAGGCTGGCTCCAGGGGATTATAAATGCTTCTTTGGTTGAAGGGGTTTTCCCCACCGCCTTGAAGGAGGCGGTGGTGAGACCTCTCCTGAAGAAGCCTTCCCTGGACCCAGCTATTTTGGGAAATTACCATCCAGTCTCCAACCTTCGCTTTTTAGCGAAGGTTGTAGAGAGTGTGGTAGCATGGCAGCTTCCCCGGCACCTGGAGGAAGCTGTCTATCTAGACCCGTTCCAGTCCGGCTTCCGACCCAGTTACAGCACGGAGACGGCTTTGGTCGCGTTGGTGGATGACCTCTGGAGGGCCAGGGACAGGGGTTGTTCCTCTGCCTTGGTCCTATTAGATCTCTCAGCGGCTTTTGATACCATCGACCATGGTATCCTGCTGCGCCGGTTGGAGGGATTGGGATTGGGAGGCACCGTTATCGGTGGTTCTCCTCCTATCTCTCTGACGTCGCACGTGTGTTGACAGGGGGCAGAGGTCGTCTCGAGGTGCCTCACTTGTGGAGCACCTCAGGGTCGATTCTTCCGCCTACCCTGTTCAACATCTATATGAAGCCGCTGGGTGAGGTCATCAGTGGTTTCGGGTGAGTTATCATCTGTACGCTGATGATACTCAGCTGTATTTTCCACCCCGGACCACCCCAACGAAGCGGTTAAGTGCTGTCCCGGTGTCTGAAAGCCGCACGGGTCTGGATGGGGAGAAACAGACTCAAGCTCAATCCTCCAAGACGGAGTGGCTGTGGATGCCGGCACTGGTACAGTCAGCTGCACCCGCAGCTGACTGTTGTGAGTTAGTGGCCCCAAAGGAGGTGGTTCGCAACTGGGCGCCCTCCTGGATGGTCGGTTGTCTTTTGATGAACATCTGGCGGCCCTCCAGGAGGGCCTTTACAAGTTTGCTTGGTCCGCCAGTTCGTCCTTCCTTGACCGGGATGCCTTATGCACAGTCACTCACGCTCTGGTTACGTCTCGGCTGGATTATTGCAATGCTCTCTACATGGGGCTGCCCTTGAGGTGCACCCGGAGGCTGCAGTTAGTCCAGAATGCAGCTGCGCGAGTGGTAATGGGAGCCGCTCGTGGCTCCCACGTAACACCGCTGCTCCGTAGTCTGCACTGGCTTCCTGTAGTCTTTCGGGTGCGCTTCAAGATCCTGGTTACCACCTTTAAAGCGCTCCATGGCTTAGGACCCGGGTACTTACGAGACCGCCTGCTGTTACCTTATGCCTCCTGTTAAGTTCGGGAAGTAACAAGGCTGGAGACCAGGGTAGTGACAACAGCTCTTTAATATATGGTGAACCCAGCGACCAGGCTGGGGAAAAACCTCTCCTTATATACAGTTCAACCGGCGGCTTTAACCAATCAGCAACGTGCTTGTTTCCCGCCAAAACCATTTAAAGATACATTACACTCCTTCCCCCCAGAAAACACTGTACCCATATTTACATGCTATTTACATATTATTTTTCGATGTAATCACGCAAATAGACTGGGCGTCTCCTGACTCTTTCGGACCTGCGCAGTACATTCCCTGGGAGTGGGTCGAGCTGACCGGAGGGGCTGTTTGCTCCTCTCAGCTCCTTCTCTAGGCCATCCGGCCCTGGATTATTAGCAGAGTCGTCCCTGCTGTTTTCTACTGGAACCTGTGGGCCGCTGGACCTCCGAATGTCAGATAAGTCCTTGAGTTCTCCGGGTTTGAGTCAGCTGTGGAATCAAACATTGTGTAGTCAGGGCCTGTTTATTAATTCTGATTGTTCGCTATTCGTTTTCGTATTTGGTCTATGTGGCGCCTCCATACTCGCCGCCCTTTAACTCCACCAAGTATGACTTTGGACCTGTTCTGTTTAGGATTTGTCCTGCTATCCAGGTTGGGCCTTCACCATAGTTGTGTGCCCACACCGTCGCCATGTCCATTTCTCTTGTTTTCCTATTTCCCTTTGTAACCCTCCGCGATAGTTTGGATTGAGACGGTCTAGGGGCACCTGAGCTTCGCCCATTAATAATTCGGCTGGGCTTTTGTGACACAGGGGTTCTGTGTTGGACGGCCAGGAAAACATCGATTTTGTTTGCCAGTCGCCTGGCTTAAGTCTGGACAATGCCTCTTTGCGCCCGGACGGAACGCCTGCAAGGCCATTCGTCGCAGGGTGGAAAGGCGCCAGAGGGCATGTCGGATGCCCTCTTCTGCCAAGTACTCCTCAAATTGGGCTGCCGGAATTGCGGGCCGTTATCGGAAACTAGCGTGTCGGGCAACCCATGGGTTACAAATAGGTGCCGTAGGACTGAGATCACGGCCTCGGCTGTCATGGATCTCATGAGGATGATTTCCAGCCATTTGGAGTAGGCATCTACTACGACCAGGAAGGTTTGGCCGTGGAAGGGGCCGGCAAAATCAATGTGTATTCTAGACCAGGGGCCCTGGGGTTTCTCCCATTCCCGAACCGGGGCCGTTGGGGGTAGCGGTCTGGACTCCTGGCAGGCCTGGCATTTCCCTACCCTTTCAGCAATTTCTGAGTCCATTAAGGGCCACCACACATAGCTTCTCGCTAGGCCCTTCATCCTAACGATCCCTGGGTGACCCTCGTGGAGGAGATCCAACACCCTTTTCCTCAATTTTTCTGGGATCACCACTCTATCCCCCCATAGCAGGCACCCCCCTTGGGCCGCAAGTTCCCACGCTTTTTACAAATTCTTTAAACGCCCGCCGGCGCAGCGGGCCACCCTCTTTGTACCCAACCGAATACAGTTCTCAAGGTAATGTCCCGGTATGACGCCCGAGCCACCTCCTTAGATGTGACTGGGCCAGAGTCCAGAGAGTCAATTAGCAGGATGGGCGTCCCCGGAGTGGGGTCTTCGATCGCCCCTGGTAGTGGGCATCTGCTTAAAGCGTCCGCATGCCCCAACTCTTTTCCGGGCCGATGCTGCAGTTTGTAGGAATAGGCGGCTAAGAAGATAGTCCATCGGGTCAATCGTATGAAAGTGCCACAGGCGTTGGGCGGTCGCCAGCCAGTATCCCTAACAGTGGTCTATGGTCTGTAACAATTTCAAAGTTTCTACCAAAAACGTATTCGTGAAACTTTTTTACCCCTGACACAATGGCTAGCGCTTCCTTATCCAACTGGCTATAGTTCCTCTCTGTCGAGGACATCGTTCTGGAGTAAAAGGCTATTGGGGCTTCTGTGCCATTTGGAAGTCTGTGGCTGAGCACAGCCCCCACCCCGTAAGGGGAAGCATCGCAAACCAATAATAATGGCAATGAGCTATGATACTGAATCAGTAAGCTATCGCTCGAGAGTAGGTTTTTTACTGCTTCAAAAGCCCTAGCTTCCGACTTTCCCCAAGACCAGGCAGCATTCTTTCCCAGTAGCTTATGTAGCGGCTCGGCAACGGTCGCCTTATTCTTTAAAAAGACCACAGAAAATTCACTAGACCCAGGAATGCCTGTAGCTCTGTTTTGTTTTTGGGCTGGAGCCTTTCATTGCCTTGACCTTGCTTTCAGTGGGGTGAATTCTCCTTGTCTATTCTGTAGCCCAAGAACTCTACGGATTCTACCCCTATCTGGCATTTGTTCACTTTAACCTTTAGACCGCTGACCGAAAATGCCCAGAACTTTTCTCAAACGCCCCCAATTCTTCTAAATTTTCGCTGATATCAATACATCATCGAAATAGGGACTACCCCGGAGCCCTTGCAGAAGTCGCCCATTAAATTTTGAATAGACCAGGTGCCACACTCACCCCAAACTGTAACCGGGTACACTTGAAAGCACCTCGGTGGGTCACAATCGTTGGGCTTCGGCTGTGTTGGCGTCACGGGCAGTTGTTGATAGGCTTGAGCCAAATCTAACTTGGCAAAAACGCACTTTGCCCCAGCGAGTGCAGCAAGTGTTGCACCACGGGACCGGTAAGCGCTTTTCTGCAAGGCTTTGTTTAACGCCGCCTTGTAGTCAGCGCAGATTCTAACTGACCCATCTGGTTTCACTGGGTGACGATTGGCGTCTCCCACTTTGCGTGATCGACTGGCACCAGAATCCCTGACTGATGAGCTTGTCTATCTCCTTGTCAATCTTGGGTTTAAGGGCAAAGGACCTCCTTGCCTTTAACCTAATGGGGCTACCTGGGGTCTAAATTGAAAGAAATAGGGGTCCCTTGTACTTGCCCAGGCAGTCCTTGAAGACATCTTCAACTGCTCATGAGTGTGTCTTTAGGTTAAAGTCACTTCTGTAGATGCCAGTCACTCCCATGCCCAATGCGCGAACCAGTCTAGTCCCAACAGGCTTGGCAGGGTCCTTCGACTATCGTGATGGGCAGGGTCTTCTTGTGTGGTCCGTACCGACGTGGACGGAGGTGGTCCTCAACAGGGATGCGATTCCCTTGGTAGTCGTGCACTCAGAATCGCTGTTTGCAGTTTGCGCTTTTTCTCGGCAAAGCTTTCGCAAAAGTGTCCCAGGACATGATTGTGATCGCTGATCCTGTGTCCACTTCTAGTCAGCACGGCACTCCTTCAATTTTGGGTTTAGTGAAGATTTTCTTCTCGATGCGGGTTGCTGCACGGCCTATGATCACGGTCGTTCGATTTGAATTCGCGCCCTTTTTGTTTTGACCAATCGCGGGTCGCCTTGCCGATCCTGCGCTCTGATTGGTCGGTTTGAATTTTCGGCGGGAAGGTTGGGGTGCTCGACAGACTTGAGCCAGGTGCCCCTTCTTCTCGCACCGCCGACATGTAGCATCCTTGAACTTGCATCGTTGACGCTGGTGTTGCCCTCCGCAACTTCCGCATTCCTCCCGGTCTTCTTTGCCCCTTCTCTCGGTGAGGCAAACTCCTTCCTCATCCTCGCCGTCTGATTCGGTCTGGATTTCTTCGTTGTGGACCGGGGCTGGTTTCGCGCTCGCCATTGGCGTGAGCGGCTTTTGTAGGGTTTCCGCCGCTTGGGTGGACATCTCATGAGCTCTGGCTTCGTCCAGAGCGTTTGCCAGCGTTAGATTGCTTTTCGATAGCAGCCGCCTCCGCAAACGCATGTCTCTGACCCCACGGATGAGTTGCTCTAGCAGCTCCTCGTCCAAATCTCGGTACCCACAATCTTTGGAGGCTTTCCTCAGGGCGGCCATGTACTCGCTGATGGATTCGTCCTCTTGCTGTCTGCGCTCTCCAAATTCAAAACGCCGTACGTACTTGGACGGTGTAGGCGCGAAATGGTTTTTTAATAGATTTTGCAGAGTTTGCCACGATACCGATTGTACCGGCGTTGGCTCTGCCAGGGCTTCCGCGATGTCGATGACCTCGGGACCGCAGTGGCTCAGGAAATATGCCCGTTTGCGGTTGTCTGGAACTCCTTGCAGTTCGTTTGCCTCTAGGAAGCTTTCGAAACGGGTCATGTACGTTCCCCATTTCTCCCTGGCTCGGTCAAACGGCGCGGGCGGAGTGTAGCTGGCCATCTCCGCGTTTCTGCCCTGAGTTTGCTGGGTTCGGTTCTTCTGTGCGTTCAGCTCGTTCTGGTGCTCTTTAGCCTCGAGATCCCACCTTCGTCGCCAGTGTTAAGTTCGGGAAGTAACGAGGCTGGAGACCAGGGTAGTGACAACAGCTCTTTAATATATGGTGAACCCAGCGACCAGGCTGGGGAAAAACCTCTCCTTATATACAGTTCAACCGGCGGCTTTAACCAATCAGCAACGTGCTTGTTTCCCGCCAAAACCATTTAAAGATACATTACACCTCCCATCGACCCGTACGCTCTCACAGAGAGGGCCTTCTCAGGGTGCTGTCCGCCAAACAATGTCGGCTGGCGGCCCCCAGGAGTAGGGCCTTCTCTGTGGGAGCACCGACGCTCTGGAACGAACTCCCCCCTGGCTTACGTCAAGTGCCTGATCTTCGGACCTTTCGTCGTGAGCTAAAAACATATTTATTCATTCAAGCAGGACTGGCATAAATAGTTGATTTTAAATTGGAGTTTTATTAATATTTTAAATTTTTAAATCTTTTTAATTATCAGCCGTTTGTAATAGTTTTATTTTAAATTCTTTTAATTGTATATATTCTGTATTTTATTCTGGCTGTCCTTCGGGAGAAGGGCGGTATAAAAATCTAATAAAATAAATAAATAAATCTATCCAAACAGCCTCCATGTTTCCAGTGTCTTTCTTCCCACTTGGAACAGAACCCAGATGGACATTTCTTCCAACAGACATAAAGAAGTTTACTTTCAAATCTTTGTGCACCTCAAACACAGATCAAATTTCAACCTTGGAAGTTCATTAGGCAGGTTTGGTTCAGCTTCTGACTCTCATTTCACCCTTCCTTACAATGGAGAAAAATTGGAGGAGAGACTGCTATGTTGTGCACTGCCTTTAGCTCCTGGAGAAAAATGCAAGATAAGATTCAAGAAATTGTTGTTTGGGTTTGGTGGTTTGTTTGTTTTTTTGGGGTAAGTGGAACGTGGCTGTCTAGACAAGGGAGGATTTTCTTTTTACTGTTTTTTTATTACCCAGAGTTACTCGAGTCAGGTCTTCAAATCTAATTATCTCAATATCAATACTATTTACCGTATATACAATATTCCAACATTGTGTAGTTAAAAGGTACAATTATTTTTCAAATATTCATGACATGAAAGAGTTGGAAAATGTTTGCCATTTCCCTTTCCTATAAGTAGAAGACCATCATCTGCAAAGTCTAACCTAGCTTTTGTCTGTACTCCTGATAGAATTCTTATCTGAAAATTCTGTTTAAAAACCAGGAGCTCTAGGAAAAGAAAGGAAAGGAAAGGGGAAAAAAACAAAAAGCACGCAAACCCCCCCTCCTCCTGGTATTGCAGTAGTGGGACTGCAGTCCTCTAATCAAAAGGATTCAAATCTTTCTATGCGCTGCCAAGCTTTTTTCTTCCCACTCATTGGAGGTGGGAGGGGGTGGGTGGGCTGGGAGACAGAGAGAAAGAAAAAGAGAGAGAGAGAGAGAGAGAGAGAGAGACAAAAGACAGGCTGAAAGCGCCAAGCTTCTCTCCTTCACAAAATGCAAACGTTTCCACTCCACTGACTCCTCATTAAGTTCCCGATACTGACAGTCTAATTATTGCAGTTGCTGTGCCCTTGGAATAAATAAATGCGAAAAAATGGTTGTTTAAAGAAAATGAGAAGGGAAGTGCTGTCATCCAGGCAGTTTACACAGATAGTGAGTTTTAAATGTGGATATCCGCAGCATCAGTTTAGACCGTTTGGGGGGACAAGATAATAAGATGATTGCCTGCAAGCTAATTGAGTTCCTCATTTTGTGGGTTTTTTTGCTCGTCTCCGTCTCCGTCTCCATCTCCACCTTTTAAACTTTTGCTCCTCAGGAAATCTCTTTATACAGCTCCTTCTCATCTGATGCAGAGGGCAAGAAGGGGAGGGAGGGAGGAAGGGAAGGAGGGAGGGGGAGAGAGAGAGAGAGAGAGGATAACATGGCTAAAGTCTAATTTGTAGCCAGGCTGGCCACACCCTGAGATGGAGCCCCACAACCTCAGCAATTAAATTACTGTTTTCAGGAAGTTTGTGGGGGAGCTTACAGATACCACTCCTGTTCCACGGCTGCCTTTGAAAGAAGACGGGCATAGAGGAAAGGGGTTTCTAAACAGCCTCTCTTTCTGCTTGGCATCTCCAGCCCTAATTTCCCCATTCAAACTGGACCTACTTTAACATAACATAACATAACAACAGAGTTGGAAGGGACCTTGGAGGCCTTCTAGTCCAACCCCCTGCCCAGGCAGGAAACCCTACACCATCTGTCAGATGGTTATCCAACATTTTCTTAAAAATTTCCAGTGTTGGAGCATTCACAACTTCTGCAGGCAAGTCGTTCCACTTATTAATTGTTCTAACTGTCAGGAAATTTCTCCTTAGTTCTAAGTTGCTTCTTTCCTTGATCAGTTTCCACCCATTGCTTCTTGTTCTACCCTCAGGTACTTTGGAGAACAGCCTGACTCCCACTTCTCTGTGGCAGCCCCTGAGATATTGGAACACTGCTATCATGTCTCCCCTAGTCCTTCTTTTCATTAAACTAGACATACCCAGTTCCTGCAACCGTTCTTCATATGTTTTAGCCTCCAGTCCCCTAATCATCTCTGTTGCTCTTCTCTGCACTCTTTCTAGAGTCTCAACATCTTTTTTACATCGTGGCAACCAAAACTGGATGCAATATTCCAAGTGTTGCCTTACCAAGGCATTATAAAGTGGTACTAACACTTCATGTGATCTTGATTCTATCCCTCTGTTTATGCAGCCCAGAACTGTGTTGGCTTTTTTAGCAGCTGCTGCACATTGCTGGCTCATATCTAAATGGTTATCCACTAGGACTCCAAGATCCTCTCACAGGTACTACTATTGAGCAAGGTACCACATATACGGTACCGTGCATTTTGTTTTTTTGGGGTAAGTGGAACGTGGCTGTCTAGACAAGGGAGGATTTTCTTTTTACTGTTTTTTTATTACCCAGAGTTACTCGAGTCAGGTCTTCAAATCTAATTATCTCAATATCAATACTATTTACCGTATATACAATATTCCAACATTGTGTAGTTAAAAGGTACAATTATTTTTCAAATATTCATGACATGAAAGAGTTGGAAAATGTTTGCCATTTCCCTTTCCTATAAGTAGAAGACCATCATCTGCAAAGTCTAACCTAGCTTTTGTCTGTACTCCTGATAGAATTCTTATCTGAAAATTCTGTTTAAAAACCAGGAGCTCTAGGAAAAGAAAGGAAAGGAAAGGGGAAAAAAACAAAAAGCACGCAAACCCCCCCTCCTCCTGGTATTGCAGTAGTGGGACTGCAGTCCTCTAATCAAAAGGATTCAAATCTTTCTATGCGCTGCCAAGCTTTTTTCTTCCCACTCATTGGAGGTGGGAGGGGGTGGGTGGGCTGGGAGACAGAGAGAAAGAAAAAGAGAGAGAGAGAGAGAGAGAGAGAGAGACAAAAGACAGGCTGAAAGCGCCAAGCTTCTCTCCTTCACAAAATGCAAACGTTTCCACTCCACTGACTCCTCATTAAGTTCCCGATACTGACAGTCTAATTATTGCAGTTGCTGTGCCCTTGGAATAAATAAATGCGAAAAAATGGTTGTTTAAAGAAAATGAGAAGGGAAGTGCTGTCATCCAGGCAGTTTACACAGATAGTGAGTTTTAAATGTGGATATCCGCAGCATCAGTTTAGACCGTTTGGGGGGACAAGATAATAAGATGATTGCCTGCAAGCTAATTGAGTTCCTCATTTTGTGGGTTTTTTTGCTCGTCTCCGTCTCCGTCTCCATCTCCACCTTTTAAACTTTTGCTCCTCAGGAAATCTCTTTATACAGCTCCTTCTCATCTGATGCAGAGGGCAAGAAGGGGAGGGAGGGAGGAAGGGAAGGAGGGAGGGGGAGAGAGAGAGAGAGAGAGGATAACATGGCTAAAGTCTAATTTGTAGCCAGGCTGGCCACACCCTGAGATGGAGCCCCACAACCTCAGCAATTAAATTACTGTTTTCAGGAAGTTTGTGGGGGAGCTTACAGATACCACTCCTGTTCCACGGCTGCCTTTGAAAGAAGACGGGCATAGAGGAAAGGGGTTTCTAAACAGCCTCTCTTTCTGCTTGGCATCTCCAGCCCTAATTTCCCCATTCAAACTGGACCTACTTTAACATAACATAACATAACAACAGAGTTGGAAGGGACCTTGGAGGCCTTCTAGTCCAACCCCCTGCCCAGGCAGGAAACCCTACACCATCTGTCAGATGGTTATCCAACATTTTCTTAAAAATTTCCAGTGTTGGAGCATTCACAACTTCTGCAGGCAAGTCGTTCCACTTATTAATTGTTCTAACTGTCAGGAAATTTCTCCTTAGTTCTAAGTTGCTTCTTTCTTTGATCAGTTTCCACCCATTGCTTCTTGTTCTACCCTCAAGTGCTTTGGAGAAGAGCCCGACTCCCTCTTCTTTGTGGCAGCCCCTGAGATATTGGAACACAGCTATCATGTCTCCCCTAATCCTTCTTTTTATTAAACTAGACATACCCAGTTCCTGCAACCGTTCTTCATATGTTTTAGCCTCCAGTCCCCTAATCATCTTTGTTGCTCTTCTCTGCACTCTTTCTAGAGTCTCAACATCTTTTTTACATCGTGGCAACCAAAACTGGATGCAATATTCCAAGTGTGGCCTTACCAAGGCATTATAAAGTGGTACTAACACTTCATGTGATCTTGATTCTATCCCTCTGATTATGCAGCCCAGAACTGTGTTGGCTTTTTTAGCAGCTGCTGCACACTGCTGGCTCATATCTAAATGGTTATCCACTAGGACTCCAAGATCCCTCTCACAGGTACTACTATTGAGCAAGGTACCACATATACGGTACCGGTGCATTTTGTTTTTTTGGCCTAAATGTAGAACCTTACTTTTTTCACTGTTGAATTTCATTTTGTTAGATAGCGCCCAATGTTCAAGTCTGTCAAGATCTTTCTGTAACTTGAGTCTATCTTCTGGAGTGTTGGCTATTCCTGCCAGCTTGGTGTCATCTGCAAATTTGATGAGTTCCCCATCTATCCCCTCGTCCAAGTCATTGATGAAGATGTTGAAGAGTACTGGGCCTAAAACAGAGCCTTGGGGTATTCCACTGCATACTTCCCTCCATGTGGATGTAGTTCCGTTGAGGACTACACGTTGAGTGCGATTGGTCAGCCAGTTACGAATCCATCTGGTGGTGGTGCTGTCTAACCCACATTTTTCTACTTTATCTAGTAGTAGGTTATGGTCTACTTTATTATGGCCTACTTTAAGCAATTACCTTTTGCAAAATAACCGTCCCATCTTTAACAAAGTGAAACTAATGCAAAGCCTCTCTCTCTTGACTTCCACATGCTGTATAATATTGCATATTTTGTTATACAAGTAGTCCTCAACTTATGACCACAATTGAGTCCAACATTTCTATTGTTAAGGGAGACATTTGTTAAGTGAGTTTTGCCCCATTTTATGAATCGCTGCAGTTGATAAGTTGGTAACATGGTTGTTAAGTGACTCTGGCTTCCCCGTTGATTTTGCTTGTCAGAAGTTTGGAAAAGGAAATCATATGACCTTGGGACACAGCAACGGTCGTAAGTATGAATCACTTGCCAAGTGTCTGAATTTTTATCACATGATCATGGGGATGCTACAAAGGTAGTGTTGTGTCTTGCCCGCCCTCAGAGCAGCCAGGGCCTTCTTACCTGCTCCCGAACACTGAGGAATGTATGCCTCCCGGCCCAAGTCCTGGCTCCATGCCCACACAAACTGCAGAAGAAGGAGAATCTCCCGGCCCCAGCCCTGACTCCATGCCCAGGCAAACGGAGCAGCTAGACCCCTCCCCCTCCTCCACAGCATGTGAGCCTGAGGAGGGTTTATTCCCAACAGCTGATTGGAGTAATCCTCGCATCAGAAGATTGGATAGGCGGAGGCAACAGAGGGAAGGGAGGGGCAGGCCTTAATGAGTGCTGAGTCATGGAGCCACACCCCATGGCCTATATAAAGGATCTACTTTCTGGCAGTCTCTGAGTCAGGCAAAGTCAAACTTATCTTGCTGAAGTCACTTACTGGTCTCCTGCCTGCTCTGAGGACTTTGCTAGGACTTTGGGCAGAGCTGCAGAGGCAAGCCTGATTCGGATTTCCCTGACCCAGCTGTCAGCGGAGGAGTGGGACACGACAGGTAGTAAGTGTGAAAATGTCCCTTTTTGCTACATATGTTCTTCAAACCAATTTCTGTATTCCTCTGAAGCAGTGGTGGGTTTCAAATTTTTTTATTACCGGTTCTGTGGTCGTGGCTTGGTGGGCATGGCAGGGGAAGGATACTGTAAAATCTCCATTCCCATCCCACTGCAGGGGAAGGATACTGCAAAATCCCCATTTCCCCTGATCAGCTGGGACTCGGGAGGCAGAGAATAGATTGGGGCGGGGCCAGTCAGAATTTTTACTACCAGTTCTCCAAACTACCCAAAATTTCCACTACCAGTTCTCCAGAATTGGTGAGAACCTGCTGAAACCCACCTCTGCTCTGAAGAACAAAAATAGCAAGCAGAGATAAAATTGCACAGCCTTTGTGGGATCTTGCACAGCATTGGGGAAGCCTTGTGTATGTGTGCAGCCTCATTGAGGGGCCAACAGCTGCCTCAGGCGGATGTGCCTCATCAGCAGCAGAAGGAAGAAAATGGTGAAGGCCACATGGGACAGTGGGAGCTGTAGGGGTAGGCAGTGGGAACAAAGTCAGAGTCATGGTCAGAGTTTCACAAGCAAGATTCATAAGAACAGGACACCAGAGTAGAAGATCAGATAGTTGTTTCCAATAGAGTAACATAGATCAGGGCTGCTTCTTAAATCAGGCTGCACCCAGTTGCCTTAATCAAGAGAGTTACTTACTTGCCTGGCAAGAAATCTCATTGAGTGTCTTTGCTCTGCTTTTTGCTCTTCTCTCCAAGTATGAGGACTTAAAGGCTATATATCGCCCTCTGACCACTCCACCTATTCTGATGGTGCCTGTGTTTGCTCAATCTCCGATAAACCTGGAGTCTCATGAGACTAACATTTCACCAAATCACCTGGAGCAGCTTCTTCAGAGTCAGAGTCCTAGACCATGGCAGTGATATTGTAGGAAGGGGCTCTAAAAGCATTCATGTATACAAAACAATCAGGGAACAATCCCTAAAAAGTAATAGACTGATAGATCTGTCCAATGAGATTTTTCTACCTTGCATGAATAGGAAGGACAAGATGAGGGGCAATGACCAATCAGGTCCTGCAGAGCTATAATCTGGACAAAGTACTAGCCCAGTCCCATTGACAACCTACAGACCCAGAGTGAAATTTCTGAGGTTGCCTAAGAAACAGCCAGGAACAGCATGGGAAACAAGCAACTTAAAGGGCAGTATGGAATTATTGTCACTGTGCTCTCTGCAATTCTATAGTTACCTTCTTCCACATTAAAATGGCTGTATTATTATTATTATTATTATTATTATTATTATTATTATTATTATTATTATTATTATTATTATAATATTTACACAAAATGACAGTATACACAGCAAACGAGATAACTATGCTGGATTTTGTATCACAAATCACTAGTCGAACACTTCCCAAACGTTTAGGACTGTGTGATGTATCGGTGAATTATGCAAGCAGATCCCAGTAAGGTGGCCTTCTGCAGACTCATGGTGATCTTGTCAGTGACAATCGTTTTTAAGTGCTTGCTCCCAGTGTGCCGAGTACCACTGGAACCACCTGCACTGGTTTATGCCAGAGTCTCTGCAATTCGATTCTCAAATCGTGATATCTGGTGACTTTTTCAAGTTGTTTCTCATCGATTCTGCTGTCACTAGGTATAGCAATATTATTATTATTATTATTATTATTATTATTATTATTATTATTATTATTATTATTTTATTCATTAAAAATGAAACTCAGTCAACTGAACATTCAAAAATACATCACAAATAGCATTGACTGGTGCTAAAATAGCAATGACTGGTGCTATTATTATTATTATTATTATTATTATTATTATTATTATAAATTGAATTAAAGTTGGATTTTATTTATCTCCTTTGACATTTTTTTAATTTGCAAGTTGGGCTGAATGCTCTAGTCACCACATCTCTGCACCACATAGCTAGGGAATAGCAGTATAAAATTGATTTCAACTTTTGCATTTTGGTTTTTTAATTGCTTAAAACTCAGTACCGCTGTGAGAACCATTTCTCTTTTACAAGCTGCTTCACTAGAAAATCACTAGTAGCAATAGGAATTCCAAAGTTGCTACGTCAAAGCAGGAGGTGTGCTTACCCTGAAAAAAAATATAACACCATGTGTGTACCTACTGAAGCAGCTTATGTGCATGAACAAGTGTAGGTTTGTGGAAGTACAACTCTGCATAGTAATCAAATAAGCCTTTTCAGACGCTGATTTTTCTCTGCCTCTTGGATTGCAACAGTATTTTCATCAATTGTATTTCTGCATCAGTGTGCATTCCTCCAATCCTTGGGTAAGCATAAAAAATATGCCAGCATAGTTTGTGCTGCCCTGATAGCTGAACTTGTGATTTGCCTTAATAACAAGGCCTGCAAATTGTCCTGTACTTATAGTTATTTATTTGCTCCATTTTGTATAGATGCTGATCAGTGGTGGATTGCTACCGGTTCGCCTTTGATCAGGCGAACTGGTACCGGTGGCAACGGGAGGCTCCACCCACCCACCTGGACTTCTCTGCGCATGCGCAGAAGCGTTGCACGCATGCGTGCGTAAGTGCACATGCGCATGCGAGCGAATTGGTAGCAATTGAAATTGAAACAACTACTGATGCTGATCTCACATACATGACTCTGTGGCAGCCTCCAGTAAAAACACAAACACCAAAACAATAACCACAATGACCATTACACTCATTAAAACAATTAAAAACCACTAAAAACTGTAATCTGAGAGAGTGCAAGCCATTTTACAAACAACGTAATTGTTTTTCAGGTTTTACACCACTACCACCTGATCCCAGGCAAAAAGGCAAAGTTACTGCTTCAGGGTCTTCTGGAAGTCCAAACTAATTTTAGGGGAGAAGATGTTTGTTTACTACAGGACAATTAAAGGCTGCAAGTGAGAATTTGTTTGTTTGTTTGTTTGTTTATACAAATAATTCAAGGTGGCCAACATATTCAACACACTTTCTTCCGCCTATTTTCCCCCACGACAACAACCCTATGAGGTGGGTCGGGCTGAGAAAAAATATCAGCCCAAAGTCATTCAACTGGCTTTCATGGCGAAGGTAGGACTTGAATTCATACTCGCTAGCCTGGTGCCTTAACCACTAGACCAAACTGGCTTTATCAAAGTCTGATTCCTCTGACTTTGTTCTCCTTCTCAACCAAAGGGAAAAAGCACCAACATGCACTCTCCTTAAACTATGGTCCAAATGGCGGTTTCTGAACACACAGACCGACTATTCTTTTGGAAGTTCAAGTGACAGGAAAAACAGCAAATCTGTTCAAAAATAGCCTAGGTGACAGGTTGGTAGGACAGAGAGGAGGTGGGGAACAAAATTCTCAGCTGACTTACAGCCCACCAATTTGTGACCTGGGGTATTTTTGAACAGAGGTTTACTAGTCTTCCAAAAGTCCGGTGGATTCTAAACTTTTACTTTTCTGTCTGTTATCTGGACTGGAATGGCAGCATTCTTGCCAACTGCACCCAGGTCCTAGATTTCCCCAAGTGCTGCAAGGGAATGCAGAGCTGGCAAAGGGTGGCTGCAATTCAGAGCCCCTTTCCCCAAAGGGAGGGTGCAAAATGGGTAGGAAGTGTAACCCCTAGAACACCTCCTACTTCCAAAGTCATAAACACAGCCATGCAAAGTGTATTATCAGCAGAAGCAGGAGAACCTCTTTCATGCGCTCACTTGGAATAGAACCAGCAACAGATCCTTCTACCATATTAACTGGCTTTTTTCAAAGGCAACCAAATGCACATTGACTAGCATGTCGAATGGTCTGCCAGAAAACCAGCATCGCCAGAGTATAGATGGACTGCCCACGTCATTCCTGAGTGACACTTGTAAAGAGCAAACCAGGCATTGCATTGGCCAGTCTATGGTTTGGGTGGGGGAGGGGGGAAGGGAAGCTACGCAGAAATGCTTTTTTACATTTTTTTCACCTCACAATCCAATGATCCTCTTTAGATAAAGATAACAGGACAATTCTGTCACCGTCTCCCCTTTTCTCCTTCAAAAATGGTTTTTTGTTTTTTTGTTTTTTAGTATGCAGAGTTTTATTGGTAGGACCCCTTTAGATTTAAAGGGCAATTTTTTTATTTTTTATTTATTTTTTGGTGTCAGCAGTTCAAATTTGCTCCGGGAAGTCTGGAATGACTTTCATAACTTTAAAAGCACAAACAGAAATAATCTAGAAAAATTGCTGTTATTGTTGCTGCTGCTGCTGTTGTTATTACTACTGGTCACTTACCGACTGTTAGAAGATACGATGGGCCTCAGAAAAGCTACTTATATTAACCAGATTCGAAGTTCCGACCTCTGCCCCTTCCCCTGCAGTCACATGACTTCATTTTAGGCACTTGGCAATCAGCCCATTTGCAGCATTTCACAGTCACATGACCGTAATTTATAATATTTTTGCTGGAAACAGGCATTTACTTCTGGTTTCTCTCCCTATAGCTGAACAATGGCTTTGCTTAACAACTGTAACGTTTACGTAATGACGATGGCATTTTCTTCATGACCATGGTCTTCACTTTATGACCGTGGCATTCGCTTAACAACTGACTGCCACATTTGCTAAAGACCACTGTAAAAAGGTCATAAAATCAGGCGTGTTCACATGGTGACTTGCTTTATGACCATCTCGACATACAAGCCAAACTGTAGGCTCAATTACAGTCATAAGGCAAGGACCATCTGTACTGTTGAATCATCCATGAATATAAGCTCTAAATCCCATGAATTGGGACTTAGAACAATATTTCTGTCTCGGTGATTTTGATTTACTCCTCAGTAGATTGGCTGCCAAGATAAGGTCATCCATCTTCCTGTCCAAGGAGGCCCCACTGGCAGCCATCAGAGAGGCCCACTCACAGACTGACATGGGCAGGACCGGGAATACTTTCCTCCTATGGAAGCCATCGGCCTTGTCCAGGAAAGCAACGTGTGGTGGGCCATTCTGTCACCTCTGTCCCTTCCCCACCTTTCCCCTTCTTCCCTTCTGTCTCCCTACCTCTTTTTTTTTCCACACCCTCTCTTGTTCCTTCCTTTCCTGCCTTTTGGCAGGAGCACTTTCATCTCCTCCTTCGGGGATTTCAGATGTCACTGCAGGAAATGCTTGTCTGCCTCTCAGGCAGCAGCAGAGCCCTGTGGCTTTGACAAACCTCATTTAATTGGGAGGAAGCCAGGAGGTTTGGGAAGAACTGAAACAGCCACGAAACTCCTTTTATCAGGCATAATTTAAACTCTGCATGGGAAAAAACCTGTATGTATAAAGAAAAGTCAACTTCCCCCCTGCTGCGAGTCCTCCCCTCCGCCTCCTCCTTAGCGTCCCCATCCGCCGGCAAAGGCAGCACCGGTAGATTCCCTTGCTTCAGTTTTCCGAAAGTGGGAAAGAAAAGAAGTGTGAAGACGGACTCAGATAGTGGGTACTAGAATATCCATGGGATTAAAAACCCACATTATGTCCTCTGAGAGGGCCTTACAGAGTCTCTTACATAGAAAATGGGACTTGGGGAGGGAAAGTGTGCTGAACCTTCTTCTGCTATTTCTGATGTGCCTCCTGCCCACCGCAAGACTCAAAGCTGGCTAGGAGGATAGGTGTACCCGGGCAACAAATGATGAAGAACAGTAACTATATCAGTGGTGGATTGCTACCGGTTCGCCCCAGATTGGGCAAATCGGTAGCAGCGGTGGTGGGAGGCTCCGCCCACCCACTCGGACACTTCTGCGCATATGCAGAAGCGTTGGGCATGAGTGTGCGAGCGCCCACTAGCAAACCGGTAGCGACAGGTTTTGAAACCCACTATTGAACTATATGTAGGGCCTAGTGCATCACTTCATTTCCATCTGCCTTGAAATTGCCAAACTAGACCCTTTGTGTAATGTATTTGAATTTTAGGAGGGAAATTTGGGCGGGAAAATGCACGTTGCTGATTGGCTGATGCCTCAGCCAAAATACTATTTAAAGAGGGGTTTTTGCCTGTTGGCTTTTGCTGGGATCACAATAAACCAAAGAGCTGTTGTCACTTGTATCGTCTCCTGCCTCTTCATTGCCCGAACTTAACATTGGCGACGAGGATGGGATTTTAAAGGCAGTGAGACTAGGAAAAGAGCTGAAGGAGCAACTTAGTTTCAAACCCAGCCAGTATCAAGGGCAGATACATAGCGATGTCTAGTTATACGCCGCCAGCGCCATTCGACCCAGCCAAGGAGAAATGGGGGTCGTACATGGTTCATTTTGAGTGTTTCCTCAAAGCTAACGAACTGCAAGGAGTATCGGATAATCGGAAGCGCGCTTACTTCCTGAGCCACTGTGGGCCAGAAGTCTTCGATACCGCCGAATCGCTGTCGGAACCAACGCCTGTACAGTCGGTGCCATGGCAAATGCTACAGGCGACGCTACGAGCACACTACGCGCCGGTGCCGTCGAAGTTTGTACAACGGTTCGAGTTGAGGCAAAGAGTTCAGCGAGAGGGCGAATCGATAAGCGTGTACATGGCCGCATTAAGGAAAGCCGCAACCCACTGTGAGTATAGAGACTTGGAGGACACTTTATTAGAACAACTCATTTGTGGGGTCAGGGACATCCGACTACAGAGGCAGCTGCTGTCGAAAAGCAACCTAACCCTAGCGATAGCCCTGGATGAGGCCAGGGCACACAAGATGTCCACCAAAGCGGCGGAAACCTTACAAAAGCTGAACACGCCGAATGCCACGGCGAAAGCAACGCCAGTCCACAGCGAAGAAATCCAGGCCGAATCGGACGGTGAAGAAGAGGAAGAGGTTTTCCACACCGGGAGGCCGGAGAGAGGCGACCAGGACGAGTGCGTGAGTTGCGGAGGCCAACACCAATGACAGAATTGCAGGTTCAAAGACTCAATTTGTCGGCGGTGTGAAAAGAAAGGACACATAGCTCAGGCCTGCCGAGCTCCACAACCTTCCCGCCCAAAAGTCAAACCGGCCAATCAACAGGGCGCCGGATCCGCGAAGCGGCCAGGGATTGGTCAGTTTAAAAAAGGCGCGAAGTTGAATCAGACCAATGTGAGAGTGGGCCACGCATCGACACGGCTAGAAAAGAAAATATTCACCAAGACATATATCAAAGGAGTGCAATGTAAAATGGAAGTGGATACCGGCTCATCAATCACGATTATGTCTTGGGACACTATCGCAAGGGACCTACCAGACGTCGCAAAACGCCAGCTGCAACCCCAAAAGCTGAAAGTGCAAGACTACCAGGGGAACCGTATCCCTGTTCGAGGAGTCACGTCCGTCAGAGTGAAATATGGACAATTCAAGAAAACCCTGCCGATCACCATCGTAGATGGAAACCTACCCAGTTTGCTAGGTCTGGACTGGTTCCGCGCCTTGGGCATGGGAATAACCGGGGTTCACAGAAGCGGAGTCAAACTGAAGGACGAACTGTTGAGAGAATTCGAGGACGTTTTCCAAGACAGCCTGGGCAAGTACGTGGGGACCCCCATTTCATTCAATTTGGACCCCCAGGTGGCTCCCATTAGATTAAAAGCTAGGAGGGTCCTGTTCGCCCTCAAACCCAAGATTGACAGGGAACTAGACAAATTAGTAAGCCAGGGAATACTAGTCCCCGTCGACCATGCAAAATGGGAGACACCAATAGTGACCCCAGTCAAACCGGACGGATCAGTCCGGATTTGCGCTGACTATAAGGCAACGCTTAACAAAGCATTGCAAAAGAGTGCTTACCCCGTTCCCGTAGTGCAACATTTGTTGCACTCGTTAGGGCAGGGACAGGTCTTTGCCAAACTCGCTCTGGCTCAAGCCTACCAACAATTACCGGTTGACAATGGAACGGCCGAAGTGCAGATGATTGTCACACATCGGGGTGCTTTTAAATGCACTCAACTTCAGTTCGGAGTTAGTGTAGCCCCCGGGTTATTCCCAAACCTAATGGAACGACTCCTACAAGGTCTACCGGGAGTAGTTCCATATTTCGACGATGTACTGGTATCAGCAGAAAACTTGGAAGAATTAGGGGTCAAATTGCGGAAGGTTTTGGGCATTTTCAGGTCTGTGGAGCTTAAGGTTAAACTCAACAAATGCCAGATAGGAGTTGAATCTGTAGAATTCTTGGGTTACCGGATAGATAAGGAAGGCATCCACCCAACTGAGAGCAAAGTGCGAGCCATTAGAAAGGCTCCAACCCCAAAAAACTAAACAGAATTACAAGCATTTTTGGGGCTTGTAAACTTCTATGCGGTATTTTTAAAAAATAAGGCAACGGTAGCCGAACCGCTACATAAACTGCTAGCAAAAAAAGCTGTTTGGACTTGGGGCAGGGTTGAGGCTAAGGCATTTGAAGGCGTTAAGAATCTCTTGTCCAGCGATAGCCTTCTAATTCAGTGCAATGGGACGTTGCCACTAGTACTAGTTTATGATGCATCACCCTACGGGGTAGGGGCTGTCTTCAGCCACAGGTTACCGAACGGTTCAGAAGCCCCTATCACATATTTTTCCCGCACGATGTCCAGAGCGGAAAGGAACTATAGCCAACTAGACCGGGAAGCCCTGGCTATAGTTTCTGGGGTTAAAAAATTCCACGAGTACCTGTTTGGGAGGCAATTTGAAATAGTCACAGACCACAGACCTTTATTGGGACTCTTGGCGGGGGACCGTCCAACACCGGTTGCATTATCACCCAGGCTGACCCATTGGACTATTTTCCTGGCAGCATATTCGTACAAACTGTCTCACCGACCGGGCAAGGACTTGGGACATGCGGACGCTTTAAGTAGATGCCCGTTGCCAGAGACTATTGAAGACCCGACCCCAGGGATGCCCGTCTTGTTAATTGACTTTTTGGACTCTGGCCCAGTCACATCTACGGAAGTGACTAGGGCATCTTACAAAGACATTGTCGTAAGAACTGTGATCGGTTGGGTGCAGAGGGGATGGTCCGCTGCACCGGGGGATCATTTCAAAGAGTTTACAAAAAACCGTTCGGAACTGTCGGTACAAGGGGGTTGTCTGTTATAGGGGAATAGAGTGGTTATTCCGGAGAAATTACGAGGGCATGTGTTGGAACTATTGCATGTGGGCCACCCGGGGATTGTGAGGATGAAAACCTAGCGAGAAGTTACGTGTGGTGGCCACAAATGGATAAAGACATTAGCGACCGGGTAGGGAAATGCCAAGCATGTCAAGAATCAAGGCCACTACCCCCAACAGCCCCCATAAGGGATTGGGAGAAACTCCAGGGTCCTTGGTCCAGGATCCACATAGATTTTGCTGGGCCGTTCCATGGGCAGACCTTCTTAATTGTGGTAGATGCCTATTCGAAGTGGTTAGAAATTTTACTCATGAAAACCACAACAGCGGAAGTGGTAATCACAGTCTTGAGGCATCTATTTGTGACACACGGGTTGCCCGACACTCTAGTGTCCGATAACGGCCCACAGTTCATGGCCACCCAGTTTGAGGGGTATTTGGCAGAAGAGGGCATCCGACATGTCCTCTCGGCGCCTTTCCACCCGGCGACGAACGGACTTGCAGAACGTTTCGTACGCAGTGCCAAAGAAGCGCTATCTAGAATTAGCCCAGGAGATTGGCAATCCAAAATTGATACCTTTCTGGCAGTCCAACATAGAACTCCCTGTGTGACCACCAGCCACAGCCCATTGGAGTTATTAATGGGTAGAAGACTCCGGTGCCCCCTAGATCGGTTAAACCCAACATACTCCCCTGATGGGTACCAAAGCACAAAGGGAAGAACCAGAACAATGACAACAGGTGACCCGGTATAGGCACATAACTATAGTGAGGGCCCAGCGTGGCTAAAGGGAACAATTGTAGGAGTGACAGGCCCAAAGTCATACATAGTGGACATGGGGGATGGCCGAGTGTGGAGACGCCACATAGATCAATTACGAAAAAGAATACAAAACAATCCAGAAACCAAACAGCCAGACCCTGACTACCCAATATTTGAACCAACAGCTAACTCAACCCCGAGGCGATCGGAGGACTTAGCTGAGTCTGAAGAAGTCCAGCGACGCCAACCGGCTCCTCCAGAGGACAGCAGGGACGACTCTGCCAATAATCCAGGGCCGGATGGCCCAGAGGAGGAGCTGGGAGGAACAAACAGTCCCTCCGACCAGCTCGACTCACTCCCAGGGAATGAATTGCGCAGGTCAGAAAGAGTTAGGAGACGCCCTGTCTACCTGCGTGACTACGTGGAAAAATAACATGCAAATGTTATGCAAAAAACTATGTAAATATGGTAAAATGTGTTCTGGGAGGGGAGGAGTGTAATGTATTTGAATTTTAGGAGGGAAATTTGGGCGGGAAAATGCACGTTGCTGATTGGCTGATGCCTCAGCCAAAATACTATTTAAAGAGGGGTTTTTGCCTGTTGGCTTTTGCTGAGATCACAATAAACCAAAGAGCTGTTGTCACTTGTATCGTCTCCTGCCTCTTCATTGCCCGAACTTAACACTTTGCTTCCTTTCATATGCTTGCTCTGCAGTTAATATACAGAGAAGTGCAACTGTCATCTATAATTTTGACAGGGAACTAATATTTCCAGGTAAGAGGCATGGAACAGTTGCAAGGCTATCTTTCCTCCTTCACAGACGTGTGGTGACTTGTTCCTGACCAGTCTCTTTGTTTCAGAGGTTTTTTTTGCCTCCGCTTTAACATATTCTTGAGATAGTGCCTGTTATGGGATGTGATGGGGGACAAGAGGAGAGAAACAGAGAACCATGGAACGTCTGTTTTGATATTTGTAAATCTTATGCCTGCAGAAGACCAAGAAACCAACAACTTATGCTGCTATTTTTGACCTTAAATGGTCCCAGTCAATTAATTTGATTTTATTGTCCAGTGATAGCTGTCCTGCTCTTCTTTCACAATAAGACAGGGAAGACTTGTTTTTTCCCCCCAAACATCATCATCTGCCATCTTGAAATTCATATCTCATCCATATATATGTATCCCACCACTGCCACAGCGATACTCAAAATTCCTTGCAGTGGCAAGGCCTCTGTTACAAAGTATAGAATAGATTAAGTATATTTTGCCTCACTACTAGGACTGGCCTTTCACCTGGACAGCTAAAAAGACTGAAGATCTAGTTTGTAAGTTAAAGGCAATATTGCATGGATTTGCCTCTTCGATAAAATTCTATGTGGTACTCAGAGCAATTGCACAATGAAAGTCTTGTTTCCTAGCATGCTTAATTGAGAAAAATTCTCAATTAAGATTCACATGTCAGGTGGTGAGGGGTTCTGGTAGAAAAAACTTACAAAGTTCCAAAAGAATCTAATTTTCTTTGTAAGAATATCATATCTTTGTTTGAAGTACTGGGCTTCAATTTATCGTAAAATATGTGCTCGTTTATTTTTTAGACCTGTATCTCACCTTTCATTCAGGAGTTCAAGGTAACACCTGCGTTGTTCCTTCCATCTAATTTTCTTCAGAACAAGAAGTCACCCAAACTTCTGTTGTTGAGAGGGGACTTGAACCTGATGTCCTCATCAAGCATCCTACTCTGAGTGGTTCTACCTCTAATGTTTTCTTTAAATGTTTCTAATACTTATAATTAAGGGTTGTTTTAAAATAAAGGGGTGTCTGATCTAGCTGTAGAAACTTGTCACTGTTTTCCTAATAAATTTCTGTATAGAAAGATTTAAAATCTGGATACTTCCTAAATTAGCCGCATTACATGTTATACCATGTGATACAGTGGAACGTGTACAGTGGTACCTTTACATCCAAATGGGATCCTATTTTTACAATTTTTACAATTATTCCAAAAACTGTAATCGTTATAACAACAATGCTACAAGGGTTGAAGAAATGGGTGGAAATTATCTGCATGTCAACATTTAATGGCTGAACTGTGCAACTTATAGAAGCTTACGTATATTCCTCCTACCAAAAATTATTTAGCTAACATAGTTAGAAGCCTGTGTTATTGAGTCTTCATGACAAACAACTTGAAATGAATTCATTCGCTTGTTCTGATATGCTTGAGGTGGATAATGGAAGAAAAGAGATGGTACAATTCAGGGGTGAAATGCTCCCGTTTCAGACCTGATTGGCAGATCCGACAGTGAGGGTGGCGAGTGGTTCGGAGAACCGGTAGCAAAAATCCCTGCCCCCCCAATTGCCCAGTCGCCCGCTTCCTGCTTGCTGCTTCTTTTAAAAAATGCTTTTAAAAGGTTTTAAAAAAAGGCTCTGATTATCACAGCTGAGCCGCACGATCGCCAGAGCCTTTTTTTTTTACTTTTAAAAGCATTTTTTTACAACCTATTTGGCCGAATAGGTTGTTAAAAAAATGCTTTTAAAAGTAAAAAAAAGATTGTGCGCCAGAGCTGATCACTGTTCTGCTTACCCCATGCCTCCTTTTAGCATGCACTGCGCGCACGCATCTTGCATTTAGTGTGTGGTGCACACTGTGCATGCGTGTGCACAGCGCGCATGCACAGCCAGCGAACCGGTAGTAAACTGGTTCAGATTTCACCACTGGTACAATTAGGAGAGTAAAGGGGGCAAAAATGATGAACATTTTTTTTTGTTTTGCACACAGTCTTTCAACTTTCTTCTCAAATTGTTCTAAAGTGAAATGTTGAAGCAAATGGTGTTGTAACATTGCTTTGAGAAGGCGTATAGCATTGCTCCTATAACATCTCTCTCTTTGTCAAGATGACTGTTTGGACAACTGGAATTTCCCTTCAGTGGGGTCCTGAAAAACAAATCTTAAGCGTTATGAGGTTTGGGAACCCAGACAATGCATCAAAACAGAGCCCTGATTTGGATCCTGATTTGCCAGATCAGGAAAGTGTTTAATGGGATACACATTCTTTGGAATGACTGAGCTGATGTTGTCTTAGTGGTTACAGATTTTGGCCCACATCCTTAGAAATCATTTTTGGCATATCTCAGTGTTGAACTGATATATCAGAATATTACTCCACTACCCTTTAGGACAGCCTGGATTTTCCAGTTTCCAGTTGAAATAACCAGCTAATGAAGTGCTTAAGCCTTAAATAGAGATAAAAAGAATGCAAATTTTCTTAGGAGAACATCAAAAACCTAGAAAGACAAATCTCTCAGGCTAGGTTTCATTGAAATATTTTAGGTATTAGTACCTAAGTAGCAATCAGTAGAACACCAAAATACATTTCTGCTAGAACTCTGCTGTACCAAGACCATTCTTTGGAGACATTTTGTTACAGTTTTAAATTCTATCAATCAAGCAATATTTAAATGATAATTATATTACATACTTGAGAACTCTTTTGTGCACAGAGAAAAAGTCTATATTTCCAACGGTCTACATTTCCACTAATTGGGAAAATGTCCAATGATAAAACATTCAATAGTGGAACCCAGAGATCAAGGATGATGGTAAGCCTCCCCTTATTGGATGTAGATGAATACCCACCCATCATGAATTCTTTTAATTATGAGGTCCTCCCAAGGGAAAAGGATCCAATTTGATGGACTAAATGGCCATTCACCCTAATGATTAAATATGGGAGAATATGACATATGGCTGTGAACTTGAATGGCTAAGCAGGAAGCTCATATTATGGTTGATTAAAAAGACAAAGCAACAAAGCTTGAAAAAATAGAGGGAGACCAGTTTACTTGATCATCTCCACAATTTCTGTTTATTGCCATCTAAACACATTTTTAATGTGGCAGGTCAGGACTTCTGCTATGAAACGTATGTTTAAGTAAGCTAGACAAGCTAGCAAACATGCTGAACTATTATCTTACATTATAAAATACAGCGAGCTGCCTAGTATTGATCACTTGTGAAATGATTAATCTGTAGTTATTCAACCTGCTAATACAAATTGTCCCCAGGCTAATGATAAACTTGTAAGTGCAAAATGTATTTCTTGGAATCTGCTCCTTCAATTTTTGTGTTGATCCATTTAAAAACTGCTAGTGCTTCTGCTACAGCAGCCACCATTCTGGAGTTGTCTTATTTAGACTAAGCAAAAGAAACCTAGTCTTGAAAAATCTGTGCCTAAAAATAAACAAAGTTTTAGGAGTATTTAATAATGAACTCATAAGTAGATCATTTGGAGCTTCCAAAGTTGGATCGTAAAGGATCCCACCAGAAAATTCAACTGCAAACACCTGATCAAACATAAACCATGAAATCATCCTAAACAACACATTTGGAATTTCCATTCCTTTGATTGCATCTCATACCATTTTTAAAAGACAAATGTAAGACTGCTATAAGTATTAAGACTAGTTCAAAATGATTTTGCAAAATTTTTTAGCCCTTTGCAACCTAACAGCAGCAATCAAAATTCAGCAGTGAGGGATATTTCCAGATATATGGCTTCTAGCATTATCAGTCAAAAGAGACCCTTATGTGGAGTTTTTATCCCAAATGAAATTTTTTGTGGAGAAGGAAAAGAAGAAATCAAAAAAGCAATCCGTTTGATGGTTAGAATTCCATGAATGAAGCAGAACAGTCACATAATAAATTAATCCCAACCCCCAGTTCTGTATCTGAAGTAAATTATGCCATCTTTATGCTTTTGGGGCAGATGTGTGTGCATGTGTGTGGGGTACATACATAGTTATGTATGCGTATGTCTGTGTTGATTACTAAAAAGCAAATGTTGCAGCTTATAAAATAGTGCAAGTCAGACAGGAAGACCTAGTAGAAGCCATAAGATAGCTAATTCCACACAGAGCCACAAATACATACATTACCATCTACTGCCCTAGGTTCTCTCATCACATGAGGAAATCTGTCCCTTTAGGATGTCTTTAAGAGCTGATGAAGGATGTACAACTTTTACCATTGGTCTGAATGGAGGACATAAATGTTTCCCAGCCCTTGGTCTTTCTCCCTTGCCAAAATCTGGATCCTCTTCATCCTTCTTTTGGCATTATAGCTATAAGCCTATGATTCCATTATTCTAATGCTTGAGGGAGACCAGAGGGCATCATCATCCTCAGGCAGTGATGGCTAACCCTTTCTGGACCGAGTGCCTAAAGCGTGAGTGCCTCCTGCACATGCCCTCCCCCCACTGTGCATGTGTGTGCAAAGACCCGAAGACCAGCTGGCTGGCAGGCATGCGGGGCGGAGCTGAACTGGGATGATGGCTCACGTGCTTACAGACAAGGCACTGTGTGCCACCTCTGGCACACATGCCATAGGCTGGCCATCATGGCCCTAAGGGGATCTAAGGGGAAATGATCTAAATTTACACACATGAATCTTTCAACTTTGGAGATAGTTGGAGGGCAGATTATGTGCTGCAATTTAGGAACACAGCTTGCTCTGGCTTACAATACTTCCCACAAATATAAACACAAACACAGAGCACATCTGTCCAAATTAGGTAATAATTTACTCAATTGGGCCTCATAGCCCAACTTTTTTCCTACTCTGGCAAGAAGGCCTGCAGAATTCAATGCTTTGGTCAAATGATAAAGCAGCATCACCTTGTTGCATTGCAAGCCCCTTCGCCCCTTATGTCTCTCTCTGTGTGTGCACAAAACAGCCAGAGCTTACATCACTACTTTTGTCATTTCCCTACCGCCTGTGGATGTCCCCGAACTTGTTAACTTTCTGAACAGTTAACAGTTGTTAACTTTCTGAGCAGTTTGGTGAACTGGTTGTTGGAAGAAATCATTAGGGCAGAGAACTGGTTGTTAAATTATTTGAATCCCACCACTGGATGTAAGTATCAATAATATAAACCTATGGAATGAGAAGTCTCCTTCAAGTCAAGCTTGAGCTCCAGTGACTTCACAACCATTTATTTTATTTTTTTATTTTATTTATTTGTCACAACAGTATATATAAGCATAAGCATGAAAATAACTATATAATATATAAGCATATATATGAGCATAAGTATGTAATAACTATATTAATTGGATATAATGAAAGGAAACAATAGGACAGAAACGGTAGCCACGTTTATGCTCTTATGCACGCCCCTTATAGACCTCTTAGGAATGGGGTAAGGTCAATGGTAGAGAGTTTTTGGTTAAAACTTTGGGGATTTTGAGAAGAAACCACAGAGTCAAGTAGTGTGTTCCAAGCACTAATAACTCTGTTACAGAAGTCATATTTTCTGCAGTCAAGATTGCAACAGTTAACACTGTGTTTAAATCTATTGTTTGCTCTTATATTGTTATGATTGAAGCTGAAGTAGTCTTCAACAGGAAGGACATTGCAATAGATGATTCTATGAGTTAAACACAGGTCCTGTCGAAGGCGGCGTAGTTCTAAATTTTCTAAATTCAAGATTTCAAGTCTGGTGGCATAAGATATTTTGTTGTATTCGGAGGAGTGGAGAACTCTTCTTGTAAAATATTTCTGGACACGTTCAATTGTATTGATGTCTGAAATGTGGTATGGGTTCCAGATAGGCGAGATGTATTCAAGAATTGGTCTAGCAAATGTTTTATACGCTCTGGTTAGTAGTGTAGTGTTTCTGGAGAAGAAGCTACGCAAGATTAGGTTTACAACTCTTAAAGCCTTTTTTGCGATGTAGTTGCAGTGGGCTTTGGCACTTAGATCATTTGATATGAAAACTTCAAGGTCTTCAACGGGGTGGGGGTCATCTGTAAGGTAATGTCCATCGAGTTTGTATTTAGTGTTTAGATTCTTTTTTCCAACATGTAAGACAGAGCATTTGCTGGTTGAGATTTGGAGTTGCCAAGTTTTTGACCATTTTGACACAAAGTCAAGGTCTTTTTGAAGGGTAGCTGTATTGTTGGTAGTGTTAAATATTTTGACATCATCAGCGAAGAGAACACAATTACTTTTAATATGGTCACAGAGATCATTAATGTATAATATAAAGAATGTTGGTCCAAGAACACTGCCTTGGGGAACGCCGCTATTGACAGGAACAGGATTTGATAGGGCACTGCCTATTTTGACTACTTGTTGTCTGTTTGACAGGAACGCTGTCATCCATATTGTCTTCTTGGCAAGAGCATGGGCGCAGTTGCCACTGTCTCCTTCTGGGAATTATTTTCCCACTTTCCAGACTAACCTCCTGTAGAGGCTTCCATCCAAATGCACCAGGCTCCACTCTACTTCCAAAGCCAGATGAGGTTGGCTGAGTGCTGACTACTACACAGAAACACATATGTTCCCATAAAGGAGAAGAAGAGGTGACAGCTGCTCCTCCTGCTGTTTTTATTCTAATGACTGCAACATTTCCTGGGAGATCTCTCCAGTAACTGGAGTCACTTTTTCCCAACTGCCAGAATGCAAGACAATCTGGCTGCTGATTTGAGATAAGGCTAGAGAAAGGAGTGCCCAGACAGGGTGGATGAGCTGAATTAATTGTATACATTTTAAATTCTTTGTGTGAAAAGCACATTATACCTCTGGCATTTGTAAATAATAACTGAAGTAAGGTGGAGCCTGGAGTCTGTGTATGTGTGCATTTGTACATGAGCGTGGGAGGGAGAGAGGGAAAGGGTATATTGGAGCAGACCTCCAGGCAGAAATCTGTAGGATGCAGAATCAGTCATTACTATCTGTGATCTGGATTGGTTTCTTTGTTTTATAAGCAATACACTCTTAAGAGAGAGAGTTTGGACAAGGAAAGATTAAACATTTCACTGCATTTTTAAATACATGTTTTCCCTCTATTAAAATGCTTTTGATTTGGATTTTAACAAGCTAATGGAGCCGTCCTGTTCTATTCTAAAAATAAACTGGTAAGGAAAAAACCTGTTCATAGCATTAATAATCCCATTAGCATTGTGTCTGAGAAGTTAATCACATGTATACTCCAATATGGTGTCTGTAAGTATCAGTATACGTATAGATATCGCCAATGGTACCTTGCCAGTCTCCTTGGCTCATCTCTATTTTTGTTAGATTAGTTTAATTAAAAATAATTATAATAATTGCAGAAGATGCTGGCACATTGCCAAGGAAAGGATTAGCTTCTAGCATCATCTTTATTTATAAGAATAAAAATATATTTAGACTGCTATAGATCGAACAGAGTCTTCAAAGTAAAATTGATTAGTGTTAGTAGCTCAGACTTTTGCTTAGAAAAGTGCCCGCTTTCCTAGCAAGCAAAGGTAACTTGGGGTAATATGGAGCACCTCTAGTACATGGGTATTTTATTATTGACCCTATCCATCATAGAAGCTATTTGGTGAATAGACAAGGTTCCTCTCTGATGGCTGCCATTTTGTGAGAGCATCCACAACAGCTTTAAAAGGTATGCTGATTAACCCCCATCCCCAAAGCTTGTGTGCTCTTTGCATAAGTAGTATTAGCGCCTGGAGTCCAGCATGGTCACACTCCTCAGGTTTCAAGGAAGGCAATTGGGCAGCTGTCTCTCTATGCAATAGAGCAGCCCAGGTCCAAATGGTCATAGTGAGAAGTAGTGACCAGGCCCTGGAGGGGACAGGACAGTCCTGTAGCTTTACAGTGGCTAAAAGGGTCTGGGACCACTGATCTCATCATCTCTTGATGAAGCATGATATTGGATCCATAAGGGGAAATTGTGTAGGGAAAACACCCCTTTAAAATTGGAACAGCTAAAGACAGCTTTAATTTCTTCCAGTATAAGCTGGGGGAGAGAGCTGAAGGCGATGTCAGGAAGGCACAGGAGGAAAAAAAGGCTATTAGTGGAGCATGTTTATGCTACAGTTACAAGGAACGTGAAGAAAAGTCCAGAGACTCTCTTTAACTTGAAACATCAACAATGGAAAAGGTAACAAAACAATAAAAATGTATCCCATTCAAAAATTTTACTAAATTTCTTTAGTATATAATATAAACTCTTGCTTCTTGCTTCCATTTGCTGGAAAAATGTGAAACAACAAGGGATTCTTTAAAAAGAGGTTTAGTAGTGACAGGAAGGGAAAGTTTATCAAAACTAGGGATGCAAAATAAAAAAAATAACTTTCTTTGAGTTTGGGGAATTTTTAAAAAAACTATTGTGTCAGAATGGTGCCATCTGGTGGCCAAGATTCTCTGCTCAGAACTCTCCTAGGAAAATGTTCCATTTCTAGGGGGCATTTGAGGAGAGGGGAAGAAGCTTCTCCTAATCAGGCCATTGTTTCCTTTTAGTCTGACATCTAGAAACAAAATTTTCCTGATATTTGTCTTTCTTGGTTTTAGCTTCTGTTCCTTTCTTAGCAATTTCCACTGTTTTCTTTTGTTTCTTTATTCTTAGAGTCTTTTTTCACATTCACCCTTAACAACTTGTTAAGTTTATTCCACAATTCCTCTGGTTCTCTATTGACATTGAGCATTTCAAGGTGATTCCTGATGTTCTCCTTAAAAATAATGGATATATGTTCGTGTGAGTTTGTTTTGTGGGAACTGGTTGGTTGTCTTCTTTAGCTTGCACATGAGCAGGTCATGAGCAGTCCCAGTCAGCACTTATCTAGTCATGTTTTGAGGGTATAGCACACCTTCCTTTTAACAATAATATAGTCACTTTGATTTCTGTATATTCTATCTGGTCATGTCCATGTATTGAGGCATCATTTTGATTATTTAAAGACAGTGTTAGCAATGAAAAAAAGAATTGAATTGTCAGAGATGCATAAGCCATTTCAATTTCCTAAACTGTATAATCCAAATACATCTAGGTCAGAAGCTTCTTGGATAAGAAGTGAAACGCCTTCAACCAGAAAGTCCAGCTGCCTCTTGAAAAAGCACCTTTGGGACAACCATAACCTGGATGATTGAGAATCTCCATAGACCAAATACATTTACTACCTTAATGTTTTCAGCTTTGACATTCCAATCTCCAATCACAAGCAGTATATCTTGCACGCATGTTCAGTTGATTTCAAACTGAATTTGATTATAAAATCTCCTTTTCTATTATTCATGAGTGGCTAGAGCATAGCCATCATATTAAAGGGCTAATCCATGAAGTCTAATTGATATTATTCAGTCATTGCTTGAACTGTATTCCAAAACTGTTCTTGCTTTTTGTTGTTATTGTTGTTGTTGTTGCTGCTGCTGCTGCTGTTGCTGTTGTTAAATTTATTTGCTGCCCATCTTGCTTCGAAGTGACTCTGGGAGGCTTACAGCATAAAAATGTTAAAATCATGAGAAATAAATAAACCCAGTAAAATGACAATACAATCAAAATAAAATCATGGTCACAAGGTGGAGAAGGAGGAAGCCGCATGTGTGAAGGAAGTGGGAGGTGGGATTGTCTCTTAATTAGTCAACCACCTCCAGTGTGAAACTCCCCCATTGGAGCCCTAGGCCATTTGGCAGAACCAAGCCTTAATGTTCTTGTGGAAAATCAGACGAGTGGGAGTCGCTCTCACCTCAGGGGATAAGATATTCCAAGGGGCAGGGACTATAACAGAGAATGCTCCTCTCCTGGACCCCACCAGCCAAAATTCCTTGACTGATGGGATCCCCAGGATGCCTCTTCTGCTAGTTTGGGTGGGGTGTGCCAGGCCAGTCCTATCAGGGTGAGACGATTCCTCAACTAACCTGGATCCATGCCTTGCAGACCTTTAAAAGTGATAACCAACATCTTGAATTGTAGCTGGAAGCAAAGCAGCTTGTAGAGCAGTGGTATGGCTTTACCCTTCCTAAAGTATAAAAATGTCATTCTTTCATTCTTTTTTCACGACCAGTACTAAACATTATGATATCCTGATCTGAGTAATAAACATTGTGATTGTCCATTTCAGTTTGCAGATGCTTAGCACATTAAATTGCAGTCATTTCATTTAATCTTTCACTAATAGACAAAGATTAATAACAATGATGTGGAATTGTAAAATTGTTGGAGACAGGCATTGAGTGCCATTATAGGCATCCTTTCTTAAGCATAATAAAGCCGAGGTGATGAAATGTGGACTGTGATGTCACAGCCCAAGGCCCACCTTTTTACACTTTACTGAGTGCCCCACTCTAGCAGCTGCCAGTCCCCAACCTGACGCCGGGCCCTGAGCTGGTCACAATGTCTGCACCACACTCTACCCTCATCCAACTCGACCCTGTATGAGCACAGGCCGGTGATTCCCTGATCTTTCCTGGGAACCATAGGGGGTGGCCGCTGTAATTCCGGGCATACACCGCCTCCCCCAAATCAAATCTCCTGTTTGCCCCCATAGAGTCCAATGGCTGACTAGGTGAGTATTGGGGGTGCAATCTATCAAGTGTGGTCCTCAAATGCCTGCCCATGAGTAACTCTGCTGGGCTCTTATTCATAAGTGGGCACGGCGTGGAATGCTGCCCCAGGAGGTACTCATCCAACCTCTCCTGCCAGCCCCCTGGGCCCGACCTGGCCAATGCCTCCATCACACTGCATACAAGTTCAAAAGGAGCCAGGTGTGTGCTGCAGTGCATGTTGTAATTTGCCATACACACACAACACTGACACTCACAGATGCCGTATTCTTGATTGCCATGCAACAATACCCAGTCTTACTTTCTATCAGTTATTATTCCTTGTTTCTTGTTACGTGCTAGTAGCAGTGAGATGGTGAAATTCCCCCAGAGCTGTATATAAAACAAATTTACTGCATTTTTTTAGTCTATGAGTCCAGAAATAGTCACAGACTTAACCCTTTGGATGTTTGCTATCTGAGGGTAAATTGACTGAAAACGAATCAGCTTTAAATATCTAGCCCACCCGTGTATTGGCACAAACAAGACATTTAGATTAGCCTTTAATTAATTTTTGAACAGCAGAAGCTGACCAGATGAAACCCAGATAATAAAATGCTAATGGCTGAAAAGCCTCGCCTTTTGTAGTATGCTTATCCAGATATTTCAAGAGAATTAAGATAGAAAAGATTTATCGAAAGCAGAAAACCACATATAGAACTAAATATCACGATAAAAAGACATCCCACAGTGGCTCTGGGACTCCATTTCCCATCTGTTGTTTTCTGTTTTGTTACCATGACATTTTATGAATGTGCAAGTTCTCCCTCATGGCCATTACGGTGCCTAGGAATTCCAGATGTTGTCATGACCAAAAATGTCAGGATGCTTATATAAAATACCAATAATTCAGATCGTCACAGGAAACAACAGTAAATATATCTGCTATATTATCCAAAAATAAAATGGTATGCTGTCCTGAAAGCTTTATTGGGAAAGCATCAGTGGTGGGTTGCTACCGGTTTTGACCGGTTCTCAAGAACCGCTGGCAAAAATCTGGCCAAGTTTGCAGAACCGGTAACGATGCCCAGTGGCAACAACCCCAACCGGGTCCCTTGGCCGAAGAGATTGTAAAAACAAAAGGTTTTAAAAGGCTCCTCTGACGATCCCAGCTGAATTGCCTGATCACTAGAACCCTTAAAAAACATGTTTTCTACAGGTGAAGAGCTTGTAGAAAAAATCCTTTTAAGAGGTTGCGATCATCTGGGCTGTGATAAGACAACTTCAGCTGGGATCATCGGAGGAGCCTTTTAAAATCTTTTTTTCCTCTGGTGATCCCAGATGAATTTCCTGATCATCACAGGATTTTAAAATCACTTTTTTACAACCTCTTACAACCACCCATGCCCACCCAATCGCCCCCTCCCCCACTTACCTAATTGCTGCTCCTTTCGGGCTCGCAAAGCCATGGCTTCTGCAATCAGTTGCATCAGCTAGCAACTGAATCTGCCTGCCTGCAATCCATCTCCTCGGTGAGCAACTGAATCTGCCTGCCTCAATTGGGTAAGTAAACTATTCAAAAATAGTTAATTGGGTTTTTTTTAAAGGAGTTGGGTTTTTAGACAGCAATTAAAAGTTCAGGAAGTTTTAAATCTAGCTGTTTTTATCTAAAACAGGGGTCTCCAACCTTAGTAACTTTAAGGCTTGTGTACTTAAATTCCCAGAGTTCCTCAGCCAGCTTTCCTGGCTGAGGAACTCTGGGAGTTGAAGTCCACAAACCTTAAAGTTACTAAGGTTGGAGATCCCTGATCTAAAAAATATAAATAAAATAAAATAATAAAATAAAATATTTGTGCAGCTTTCTGAGATTTGGTGTGTCTCTGTAGTGTTTCACTCTAACTACACAAACACACAAAATCTCACAAAGCTGTATGTGGCATTTTGTGTGTGTGTGAGAGAGAGAGTCTGTTGTGTTGTGTGTGTGTAAAGTGTGAAAGTTGGTTTTTGAGCTTTTTGTGGCTGTGTGAAGTTCCTGCTTGTTGCAGGGGCCATTTTGGGTGAGGTGCAGCTGCTTTTACATTGTGTGTGTCAGTTGTGTTGTGTGTGTGTGTATAAAGTGTGAAAGTTGATTTCTGAGCTTTTTGTGGCTGTGTGAGGTTCCTGCTTGTTGCAGGGGCCATTTTAGGTGAAGTGCAGCTGCTTTTACATTGTGTGTCAGTTGTGTTGTGTTGTGTGTGTGTGTGTGTGTAAAGTGTGAAAGTTGGTTTTTGAGCTTTTTGTGGCTGTGTGAGGTTCCTGCTTGTTGCAGGGGCCATTTTGAGTGAAGTGCAGCTGCTTTTACATTGTGTGTGAGTCAGTTGTGTTTTGTGTTGGTGTAAAATGTGAAAGTTGGTTTTTGGTACCTGTTATAGTTTTGTATACTTTGTTTATTATTTTTATTATTTATTGTTATTGGCCACGCCCAACCAGTCACATGACTGCTAAGCCACTCTCACCCAGTTACATGACCGCCAAGCCACGCCCAGTGTCACATGACCATCAAGCCACGCCCACAAAATAAGCCATGCCTACAGAACTGGTAGTAAAAAAAATTAGAATGATCTCTGTGACCATATTACAAGTAATTGTGTTCTCTTTGCTGACAGTGTCAAACTATTTAACACCACCAACAATACAACTACCCTTCAAAAAGACCCTGACTTTGTATCTGAATGGTCTAAAATTGGCAACTCCGAATCTCAACCAGCAAATGCTCAGTCTTACATATTGGAAAAAAGAACCTAAACACTAAGTACATACTTGATGGACATTATCTTACAGATAACCCCCACCCTGTTAAAGACCTTGGAGTTTTCATATCAAATGATCTAAGTGCCAAAGCCCACTGCAACCACATCTCAAAAAAAGCTTTGTAAACTTAATCTTGCGTAGCTGCTTCTCCAAAAACACTACACTACTAACCAGAGCATGTAAAACATTTGCTAGACCAATTCTTGAATACAGCTCGCCTGTCTGGAACCCATACCACATTTCAGACATTAATACAATTGAACGTGTAGGGACTTCCTGTTTGGCACCGTAGGTGATGGCGGTGATCTTTACGATCACCAACCTCTGGATTATGTGGAATCGCTAGGACAGCTTAAATCTGCTGTCCAGCGGTTCGAAAAACCCCCTCTTCGGGAGGAGGAGAAGGTGACCTCAGGGCAGAGGTTGAATTCCCCTAAAGCCCCTGAGAAAAAAGGGGTTTGAAGGGTTAAGTTCCCTCCAGCAACCCGAAGAGCTCCAGATCCGAGGATTCTTCTGCTTTGGCGGAACCAATCACCACGACCAAACGCCGAGATTTATTTTGGACAATAAAGGATTATACCGGACAGAACGAAAGTGGGAGAACTTTAAGCAAGTAGCCAAGCCGATTCCCCGATACTTTGTAACAAGCTTGAAAACAGCAAGAAAATGGAGGCGAATTGTTAACAAGTTAACGAGTGGAAAGCGAAAGTGATACTTTCAGCGTGTGCCTCTGCAGTTGGTAATTTGCATGTTACTTGCTGCTTTAACTCTTTGCTGCCTGCTGATAGAATCTAGGAGATTTTTAAATACTGCTTTAAAAGACTGTGTTTCTCAGAAGTTAAGAAGATTTAAAGTGAATATTAAGTTGGAAATAAATAAATAAATAATTTTATAGAAGATGGCAGCCAAACAATTAAAGTCTACTGTAACAAGAGCTCTGGAACTTTATCAGCTGGTGCCTCCAGCTCATACAGCAGAGACTAGAACATTGAATTTAGAGGCGTTACAAGAGAACTTAAAAGGCTTTATAGAAGAAAAATTTAAAGTAATAACTGATGAGATGTCTGAAATGAAAGAGCAGATATCAGAAATTCAAGTGGAAATAAAGAAGTTAAAGAAGGATTTGTAATGGCAGTACAAAGTTTGGCAACGAATGTGATTTTATTGGAAGAGGAGGTTGAAGAAATTAAGCAACATAATTCAAAATTAGAAAATAAAATGGATGAATTTCAAAGTAAAATGGAAAAGACAGAGGATGAAATAGTTTTGATACAATACAGAAATATGGAATTTGCTCTTAGAATCGAGGTTTGAAAGAAAATAAGGAAGAGAATTTAAGGAAATTTTTCTGAAGTATTTGCTGAGATATTAGCAGCTCGTCCAGCAGATGTGGCTTATCAAATTGAAAAATATATCGTGTGAATTCTTGGATAGCAAGGCAAAAAAGTTGCCAAGGGATGTTGTTATTTATTTTACAAACAGAATAGTGAGAAATCAGATTTTGCAAGCTTCATATAAGGGGAGAAGATTCAGATTGCTGGTCAAGATATCTTGATATTAAAGGAAATTCCACCAAAATGTTAAGGGCTAGGAAGGAATTTGCCTTCCTGGTGAATGAACTTAAAAAACCATCAGATTGAATATAGATGGGATATTCCAACTGGTATAATAATATATTATGCAGGGAAAGTACATCGTTTCAATACGGTTGGAAAAGCAAGAGAATTTTATGTTGAGGTATTAAAAGTTGGAAGTCTTCCCCCATTGGAAGCTAGAAGAAGGAGGCTGAAGTGAAGGAAGAGAAGTGAAGCAGGTACAAGAACAGATTGTGATGGAAAAAGATTTATTACAAGTGTTGGAAATACCTACGACGGGTTTAGAATCAAAAGAACAAAGGCTGACTAGAGCTGCTGCTAAACGCAAGGAACAAGAGATGAAGGCACAACAACAACTGGCAACTACTACAATGGAAACAGTGGAGGAGCAAGGCCTAAAGTAAAATGTGATCTGCGGCTGGTGTTCCAAAAGTTTCCTTTGGCCGATAATGGCAATTAAACTATTATCTTGGAATGTTAATGGCCTGAATTCACCGCAGAAGAGAAGGAAAGTATTTCATTATTTGAAATAATTTAAAAATGACATTACCTGTTTACAAGAAACACATATTAGATCTTGCTAAATGTTGGAGATGCGATTGTGAAGATGCTACTTATTACCATATATGGTGGACTTGTAAAAAAGTTAAAGTATTTTGGATTAAAGGCTGGTGGATCATGCAGAATATTTTGAAAAGAAGATTAAGTTTACTCCGCAGTTCTTTCTACTAGGAATAATTATGGACTATACAGCTATAGAGACTAAATTGATTTTGAACTTAATAACAGTCGCAAGACTTTTGATTGCTCAGTATTGGAAGAAAGAAGAATTACCTACAATCAAGAATGGACAAAACAAAACAACAAATGGACACTCAAAGTATCAAATCTGGCAGAGATGACAAAATCTCCGCTTACTTGAAAGACTATATACTAGAAAAATATATTTTAGAATGGAAAATGTGGATTGATTATATTTAAAATAAGTATCAGATAAAAAAATATCGAATAGCATATGAGTAAATTTAGGAAATATTTTGTATTAGATATATTTTTGAAGGAGAGGGGAATTGAGAGTGTGACTAAGTGTGGTGTGACTAAAGATTATAATTTAGGAATTATTTTGGATTATGATTGTTAGTTTTGATACCCTGCATTTTGTTCTGGGAAGTCGGGTGGGGTGGGGGTAAGGGGAGGGTAATTGGGGGGTTTGGTAGAGATGGAGTGATGGTTAATGTACAGGGATTATTGAAGAAATATAATTAATGTAGGGTCGGGTCTGCATAGTTACCGTTTTAGAACGGTGGGGAGGGAGAAAAGAGAGAGTAGGAGGTAGGAAAGAGGAGAAGAGGAAGGAAGAGGGATAGTAGAGGGAGAAGGAAGGTGTAGGGTGGAGGGAGGAGTGGATGTAGATAAGAGAAGGAGAGGAAGGTTTGGAAAGTAAAAGAAGGTAGAAGAGGGAAGAGTGTTAAAAAGGGTGGTGGTGACTGGGCAAGCCCGACTAATTGTATATAACTGTACATTGGATGAATTATTTGATATGATTGTAAAAATAAAACTTTTTATAAAAAAAAAAAAAAAATACAATTGAACGTGTCCAGAAATATTTTACAAGAAGAGTTCTCCACTCCTCTGAATACAACAGAATACCTTATGGCACCAGACTTGAAATCCTGGGTTTAGAAAATTTAGAACTATGCCGCCTTCGACATGACCTGAGTTTAACTCATAGAATCATCTAATGCAATGTCCTTCCTGTCAAAGACTACTTCAGCTTCAATTGCAACAATACACGAGCACACAATAGATTTAAGCTTAATGTTAACCGCTCCAATTTTGATTGCAGAAAATATGACTTCAGTAACTGAGTTGTTAATACTTGGAATACACTACCTGACTTTGTGATCTCTTCCCAAAATCCCCAAAGCTTCAACCAAAAACTCTCTACCATTGACCTCACCCCATTCCTAAGAGGTCTGTAAGGGGCGTGCATAAGAGCACAAGCATGCCTACCGTTCCTGTCCTATTGCTTCCTTTCATTATATCAAATTAATATAGTTATTACATACTCATGCTTATATATATGCTCATATATTGTATAGTTATTTCATGCCTATGCTTATATATACTGTGTGACAAAATAAATAAATAAAAATAAAATAAATAAATAAAAGTGTCCCCTCACTTGAGCTGTGAACAGACCTTGCTCCTTCTCTCAGTCCGACAAGATGCAGAGGAGGGGGTTTGTGTCTTCACTTTTCTTTCATTTGCCCGTGCATTGGTTTTGATCACTGCTTCCCCACGCCACAACCCTTGAGTAATGCAGTTCTGAAGGACGTCTCATGAGAAAACATTCAATAAAGAGAAGGGAAAGGAAGGCTCCTTTTTTTTTAAAAAAAAAGCCCATATTTCACTGAGAGACAGCTAGCCCCTTGAAGTACAAGAACAAAGTTCATACCACGATGGATGGGAAGGAAAGGCCTATCCCACTCTGCTCCTTTCTTCCCACTGATTCTGGGCAGAATTGGGGAAGAAAGAAGAGTCTGACAGCTGTCAGAATGGCCAAAGTTGTAATGTATTTTGAACTTTGAGAGGGAATTTTGGGCGGGAAAATTGCACGTTGCTGATTGGTTGAAGCCTCAACCAAAAGAGTATTTAAAGAGGGGTTTTTGCCGGTTGTGTTCGCTGGGGTCACAATAAACTAAAGAGCTGTTGTCACTCACTGGTCTCCTGCCTCTTCATTGCCCGAACTTAACATTGGCGACGAAGGTGGGATATTGAGGCAGTGAGATTGAAAGAAAGAGCTGAAGGAACCAGGAATTCGAAAACCCAGCCAGTTCTCGAAGGCGGAAAATTGCACGTTGCTGATTGGTTGAAGCCTCAACCAAAAGAGTATTTAAAGAGGGGTTTTTGCCGGTTGTGTTCGCTGGGGTCACAATAAACTAAAGAGCTGTTGTCACTCACTGGTCTCCTGCCTCTTCATTGCCCGAACTTAACATTGGCGACGAAGGTGGGATATTGAGGCAGTGAGATTGAAAGAAAGAGCTGAAGGAACCAGGAATTCGAAAACCCAGCCAGTTCTCGAAGGCGGAAAATAGCGATGTCCAGCTACACGCCGCCAGCGCCATTCGACCCAGCAAAGGAGAAATGGGGGTCGTACATGGCTCGCTTCGAGTGTTTCCTCGAAGCAAACGAACTACAGGGAGTCTCGGACAATCAGAAGCGAGCATACTTCCTGAGCCACTGCGGTCCAGAGGTCTTCGATATGGCGGAGTCACTCTCAGAGCCAACGCCGGAACAATCGGTACCGTGGCAGACACTACAAACAACACTTCGAGCGCACTACGCACCGGTACCCTCAAAGTTCGTCCAACATTTCGAATTGAGGCAACGGGTACAGCGAGAAGGCGAATCAATAAGTGTGTACATGGCCACATTGAGGAAAGCCGCAAACCACTGTGAGTACAGAGATTTGGAGGATTCCTTACTCGAACAACTCATTTGTGGGGTCAGGGACATCAGACTACAAAGGCGGCTGCTGTCTAAAAGCAACCTGACTTTAGCGATAGCCCTGGACGAAGCCAGAGCTCATGAGATGTCCACCAAGGCGGCGGAGACCTTGCAAAAGCCAAACGCGCAGGGCGCCGGGACAAAGACTACACCGGTCCACAGTGAGGAAGTCCAGGCCGAATCGGAAGGTGAGGAAGAGGAAGAGGTGTTCCACACCGGGAGGCTGGAGAGAGGTGACCGGGACAAATGTGTGAGTTGTGGGGGGCAATACCAACGGCAAAACTGCAGATTCAAGGACGCGGTTTGTCGGTGGTGTGAAAAAAAAGGACACATAGCTTGGGCCTGCCAAGCCCCCCAACCTTCCCGCCAAAAATTCAAACCGACCAATCAGAGCGCGGGAGCAGCAAAGCGGCCCGGGATTGGTCCATTTAAAAAGGGCGCGAAGTTAAACCAGACCACTGTGAGAGTGGGCCACGCATCGACACGACTAGAGAAGAAAATATTTACCCAAGTCTACATTGAAGGGGTGCAATGCCCCATGGAAGTAGACACTGGGTCGTCAATCACAATTATGTCCTGGGACACCATCATGAGAGACTTGCCAGCGATCGCTAAACGTCAGCTACAAACCCAGAAGCTGAGAGTGCAGGACTACCAGGGGAATCGGATCCCTGTTCGAGGAGCCACATCCGTCCAAGTCAAATATGGACAATTCAAAAAGACCCTGCCGATCACCATAGTAAACGGAACTCTACCGAGTTTGCTAGGGCTGGACTGGTTCCGAGCTTTGGGCATGGGAGTGACCGGGGTCCACAGGAGCGACGTCATCCTCAGAGACGAACTACTGAAGGAGTTCGAGGACGTATTCAAGGATTGCCTGGGCAAGTACGTGGGGACCCCTATTTCTTTCAACCTTGACCCCCAAGTCGCCCCCATCCGGTTAAAGGCTAGGAGGGTTCCATTCGCCCTAAAGCTTAAAATTGACCGAGAATTGGACAAGCTAGTAAGCCAGGGAATACTAGTCCCCGTCGATCATGCAAAATGGGAGACACCCATAGTAACCCCAGTCAAACTGCACGGTTCGGTCCGGATTTGCGCTGACTACAAAGCAACGCTTAACAAAGCATTGCAGAAAAGTGCATACCCCGTTCCAGTGGTGCAACATTTGCTACACTCATTAGGGCAAGGGCAGGTCTTCGCCAAACTCGATTTGGCCCAAGCCTACCAGCAGCTACCTGTAATAGCAGCACAGCTGAGGCGCAGACAATTGTCACGCACCGCGGGGCTTTCAAATGTACGCGACTCCAGTTCGGAGTTAGCGTGGCCCCAGGGCTCTTCCAGAACCTAATGGAGCGATTATTACAGGGCCTGCCAGGAGTGGTACCATACTTCGACGATGTATTGGTATCAGCTGAAAACTTAGAGGAACTCGGGGTAAAACTAAGGAAGGTGTTGGGCATTTTTAGGTCTGCGGGGCTTAAAGTTAAGCTCAACAACTGCCACATTGGGGTGAAATCTGTAGAATTCCTAGGATACCGAATAGACAGGGAAGGGATCCACCCCATGGAGAGCAAGGTACGGGCCATTAGAAAGGCCCCAGCCCCCAAAAATAAAACAGAATTACAGGCATTCTTGGGGCTTGTTAATTTTTATGCGGTATTCTTGAAGAATAAAGCAACAGTAGCCGAGCCGCTACATAAGTTGCTAGCAAAGAAAGCTGTGTGGTCCTGGGGCAGAGAAGAGGCTAGGGCATTTGAGGGGGTAAAAAACCTTTTGTCCAGCGATAGCCTCCTCATCCAGTACAATGGCACGTTGCCACTAGTGCTAGTTTGCGATGCTTCACCATATGGGGTGGGGGCGGTGCTCAGCCATAGGTTACCGAATGGAACAGAAGCCCCTATAGCGTATTATTCCCGGACGATGTCCTCTGCGGAAAGGAACTACAGCCAGTTAGATAGGGAAGCATTGGCCATAGTCTCCGGGGTTAAGAAATTCCACAAATACTTGTTTGGGCGAGATTTCGAGATAGTCATGGACCACAGACCCCTTCTAGGGCTTTTAGCGGGTGACCGCCCAACACCCGTGGCACTTTCTCCCAGGCTGACTCGATGGACTATTTTCCTAGCGGCATACTCCTACAAATTGCTCCACCGCCCAGGAAAAGACTTAGGGCATGCGGATGCTCTGAGCAGATGCCCTTTACCAGAGACAATTGAAGATCCCACCCCGGGGACACCTGTCTTACTAATTGACTCTTTGGACTCTGGCCCAGTCACATCCAAGCAGGTGGCTAGGGCATCTTATAGAGACATTACAATACGGACTGTAATCGGTTGGGTGCAAAGGGGTTGGCCCGCTGCGCCGGGCGAGCGTTTCAAAGACTTTGTGAAAAAACAATCAGAACTGTCTGTTCAAGGGGGGTGTCTGTTATGGGGGGATAGGGAGTTATCCCAGAAAAATTACGCGAAAATGTGTTGGAACTGTTGCATGTGGGCCACCCAGGGATTGTGCGGATGAAGAGTTTAGCGAGGAGTTATGTATGGTGGCCCTTAATGGATAAGGACATCAGCGACAGGGTAGGGAAATGCCAATCCTGCCAAGAGTCGAGGTCGCTACCCCCTACAGCCCCAGTTAGAGAGTGGGAGAAACCCCAGGGGCCTTGGTCCAGGATTCACATAGATTTTGCGGGGCCGTTCCATGGGCAGACCTTTTTAATTGTAGTAGATGCCTACTCAAAATGGTTAGAAATAATCCTCATGAAAAGCACAACGGCCGAAGCAGTAATCACAGTCCTAAGGCATCTATTCGTAACACACAGCCTGCCCGACACCCTAGTCTCTGACAACGGCCCGCAATTCACGGCAAACCAGTTTGAGGGGTATTTAGCGGGAGAGGGCATCAGACATGTCCTCTCGGCGCCTTTCCACCCGGCGACGAACGGACTTGCAGAACATTTCGTTCGGAGCACCAAGGAAGCGCTATCTAGGATAAGTCCAGGCGACTGGCAAACGAAAATAGACACTTTCCTGGCCGTCAACATAGGACCCCTGGCCGCAGCCCAGCGGAACTCTTAATGGGCAGGAAACTCAGGTGCCTGCTAGACCGACTAAACCCAACTTATACCCCAGACGGGTACAAGGGTATTCAAGGAAAAACCAGGGAAATGAAGGTGGGTGACCCAGTATGGGCACACAACTATAGTGAGGGCCCAACATGGTTAAAGGGGGAAATTCTGGGCATAACCAGACCCAAATCATACGTAGTAGACATGGAGGACGGCCGGGTATGGAAACGCCACATAGACCAGTTAAGAAAACGTATACCAAACAACCTAGAAACCAAACAACCAGACCCTGACTACCAATTGTTTGAATCTGCAGCTGACTCAAACCCGAGGCGAGCGGAGGACTTATCTGATTCCGATGAAGTCCAGCGACGCCAACCGGTTCCTCCTGAAGGCAACAGGAACGACTCAGCCAATAATCCAGGGCCGGACGGCCTAGAGGAGGAGCTGGGAGGAACAAACAGTCCCTCCGACCAGCTCGACTCTCTCCCAGAGAATGAACTGCGCAGGTCAGAAAGAGTTAGGAGATGCCCTGTCTACCTGCGTGACTACGTAGAGAAATAGCATGTAAATATTATGTAAATAGAGGTACAAAGCGTTCTGGGAGGGAAGGAGTGTAATGTATTTTGAACTTTGAGAGGGAATTTTGGGCGGGAAAATTGCACGTTGCTGATTGGTTGAAGCCTCAACCAAAAGAGTATTTAAAGAGGGGTTTTTGCCGGTTGTGTTCGCTGGGGTCACAATAAACTAAAGAGCTGTTGTCACTCACTGGTCTCCTGCCTCTTCATTGCCTGAACTTAACAAAAGTAGTCTTCCAGAAATCAAGATTGCAATCTGATGCTACAGAGTGTCAGGATGAGAGAGATCCCACAACTTTGAGGTGAAAGAGAAAAAGCAGTAAGCAGATCTTCTGACAGGTGTTCAAAAATTTCATTTCACAGCAGAGGTGGGTTTCAGTAGGTTCTGACCAGTTCTGGAGAACCAGTAGTGGAAATTTTGAGTAGTTCAGAGAACCGGTAGTAAAAATTCTGACTGACCCCACCCCCCATCTATTCTCTGCCTCCCAAGTCCCAGCTGATCTGGAGGAAATGGGGATTTTGCAGTAACCTTCCCCTGGATTGGGGAGGGAATGGAGATTTTACAGTATTCTTCCCCTGCCACGTCCACTAAGCCACGCCCACAGAACTGGTAGTAAAAAAATTTGAAACCCACCACTGTTTCACAGCATTATTTGAGGGTTGTGTATCCTGATTGGAAGGCTGGAATCCACCTTAGGAGTCAGGACCCAAACCTTAAGTAAACAAATCCATGCCAGTCAAGATGAGATACCCCAAACCAAACATTTTGCTATGGTCTGAATTCATAAAGCAAACTATGTTCTTCTTTGTACGGGTGACTTTTAAAATTGCAGCTGATGTAGAGTGGGCGGCTTTTGTTTGTTTGTTTTAGAAAATATTCACAAAGCTGAATAAAATGAATTTAATTAAGATGTATTCAAACATCTTATTTTGAGTCAGGGACATTTCTAAACTGAAAACATAAATAAGTACATGAAACTTTTTTTGTCTTCTGTTGAATTTATTATATATAACTCTTAAGAAATTGAGAAGCCCTGAGAACTGCCCAATTCAAATAGGTTCAAGAATCAAGATTCAAACCAGCTGTGTGGTATATGCAAATTCCATTTGATAATGAATATGGATCAGGTCCTTCTCTGAACTGATTACAGATTTCCGAAAACATACTGTTGTATGGTCACTTACTGGCTTTTATTGATTTGCAGGTCATGTTCATGTTACATAAAGGATATTGATATGTCTTATTATACATAATTTTCCAGTTTTTAGCTACAACAAATTCACAGCAGAAGCTGGTGGAATTTCGTATTTATCAATATGAATAGACTGTAGTAAAATTATTTTAATTAAAGTTTTAGTCCCTAAAATCAAACAGAAGCAGAGAATGCTCCAATTAAGATATGAATATATCAGGGTACCTTCTACCTGAATAATTTTTAAAGTGAAGCATCCTATCTGTTTACCTCATGAAATGCTGAATATAAGCCCTGTCCATTAATAGATTTCCTTCCACTGTGTATGTAGAATTGGCCAGGGCCTTTTCTGCATGTGTGGCACTAGTGCTAGTTACTAGTAGAGAGAGGATATTATGCAAATATATAAATATAATATATAAATATAAATGTTCGTTGCTCTCAACTAACATCTCAATAAATAGTAAACAATGGGTTAGTTAAAAGGTTAGTTAAATAGCTAAAAGAAGACAGAGGCAGACATGTTTTCTGCTTTCTAAACTGCTTTCTGCAGGGGCTTTTGAATGTTTTATTGATATTGGAGGCAGTTTGATCATTTTCAACACTTATTTGTTTCGTCAAATAATTGTGTATTTATTATTGTTGATTTATAACATTGTGCTGCAAGCTGCTTTGGGGATCTTTGTCAGAACAGCAGTAACTGTATGAAGAGAACAATTGCAACAGGAAGGTCGAAGTATGACAGAAGAGAATGGAGGAGAAAACAACATTTTTATCTTCATTGTATGATTTTTTTTTCTTTTGATGATTCTTTCACCCGTTCTTCTTCATTGGAACTCAGTCATTTCACAGGCACAAAGTGTTTGAATCTTGTGGATTCAAAATCTCCATAATCCTTTTTTCTTGGTATCTGTAATAATCCTGGAACTCTGACTTCGGAGGCCTGGTATTAGCAGTGTCACCTGGAGTTGGGAAATTACCTCGAATATCAGATCTCATCCTTTACATGCTTTTCCCCATTTGCAGCAAATAATGGCACAAACACATGCCTGATCATTTCTATTATGTCCCGTTATCTTGCCTTCACCTTTTCACTGTCCCATAGTTGAGATAGCCTTAAATTGTACTTAGTTGATATTAACTGTACTAGATTACAAGTGACCTGTTGGGTCAATGTTTCAGAGACATTTCCTTACTCAAACAGAGAAACAGAATGATCAAAGACGGGCAAAAAAAGCAATGGAAGCAGGAACTATTTCTGACATCCTGACGACTTGGAGCTCTAGGCAGGATGAGTTTTAGTTTTCTACCCACTTAGGAAGGTGAGGAGCACTTAGTAGTGGAGAATGGAGCTCTCAATCTTTAGAATTCCATTTATTAGAATGAAAGAATTGATTTCTTTGTGTTCTTTTGATAGTTCACTGGACTGGAACTTAATTAAAAAGAAAGAATTGAACAAGATAGTACTGTAAAATCAAAGCTGTATTTTTTTAAAGTCACTTATGTGGACTTCTTTCTACCTGCTATCAGTTTAATTGGCTTAAAAGTTTTGATGAAACAAGCCAAGCATCAAAGGGAATCCCTGATTATTTTACTTTAGTATTTGTGGGATAATTATCAGATATATATTTATGTGCTGAATATAATTTTAAATTTAACACACTGGAATTCAATGTTAAAGTATTTCTTTTAAACAGAAATGCTCTATTTTGCTACATTCAGGAGAGAGTGAGGGAAAGAGACATATAAAGCTAATTATTTTTTTACATATTTTCTCAGATGAAGCTTTATACTCATCACCCAAAACCACTCCAAAAATTCAAAGGTATTACAAAAAATTGAAAACTGGCTGACTTGAAGTATCTCAAAGAGGCTCACTTGCCATCAAAACATGTGTTCATTGGTTTCAGAGAATGTCTATGGAGATTTCAGTCATCCAGATCATGATTGTCTCAAAGCTGCTTTTTCAAATGGCAATTGGACTATGTTTTTTCCTTGAGAAGTGAAATGCCTTCCTTTCAGAGAATGAGAGATTTTTACAAAATTCTGTTTACTTGTAAACCTTATTACTCTTATGTAGCATTACATGAAAGCATATATAGTACTGATACTGCTACAGTATTAAGTTGTTAATTCATAGTGTTCCTATGGTCAAAAGGAATGACTTAATCCAGCATCATGTATAAATTATAGCATGTCATCCTAGGATCAGACCATTTTGTTAAGCAAACATTTACATTTTCTGCTAAAAATAGGTATTGTCACACCTTACAACATTCACAAGGAATCCAGATATAGAAATAAAACTTTCTTTAGAAGAATAAGAGCATCTTGTATATTTTATATGCCATGCCAGGGAGGGCTACTCTCTGGTTCCTCAGCATTGGAACAGATGATCTCCTCCTCCTCCTCGATGTACTCTACTGGTTAATAGTTGTTGAGGGTTTTTTAAAGTGTAATGTTGCACTTTATCCAACAATGGCCCACCAAAACCAATGAATTAAGCCCAGTCCTAGAAGCTCATACTCCATTTAGCCCTGACATCTCCAGTGGGCGCCTTTTCAATTTCTGCCCAGGCTGAATGAAGCATTTTTTCCTTGATTTCCCAATCTTTCCAAAGCTTCCTTTCTTTCATCATCATCATCATCATTTTGCTTTTATGAAGCTGAACCATCAGTTGTTCTTTGTTACAAGTTTCCATGAATCTACAAAGGAATGCAGGAATGAAAGAACAGCCTGTTTGCTGTTGCTTGGACTAAAGTTAGCGTCAGAACAACAATGATGCTATAAGTGGAAAGTGGAAAAAGAAATGGTCTGCTTTAGGGTCAAAGGAGATCTGTGGGAAGTTGGTGGGGGAGTGAAGGCATCTACTGTATGTACGCATATATCAGGGAAAGCAATAGAATGACATAGAGACTAATGAGAAGGAAACAATTCATAAGTATGTTAAACTCCTGGCAACTGCCTGGACAAGTGCCTACAGTTTTCTTGGCAAGGTTATTTGGAAGTGGTCTTCTTCCAAGATCTAAGACAGAGCAAGCCTGACCCAAAGACTTCCAGCTGGCTTCATGACTGTGAGTTCTGGTGGGACCAGAGTTCACAATCTTCCAATTTCTAGCCTGCTGCCTTAACTCCTGGAGCAAGCTGACTTTATTAAAAGATAAAACAACTTCAAACTGATAAGCATAGCATTTTTAAAAAGGGCAATCAAAAGCCTGGAAATTCACTCATGATATAAACAGAACATCTCCCAAAACATTGGCCATGTTGCTTGATAATTGTCTCCTTCCAGATTTGTATATTCATTCTTTTAGCAAGGCCCATGCTCCAAAAGTCAGCAATTCTTGATAGATTCCAAATACAAGGATATTGCCAAGAAGAAAAGCTATGCCTTTAATATGTTGTAAATGACTCAGAGATATTCTAACAGTCCTGCTACTCTCAGTCATAAAAGCCAGCATTTTACTATACTGTACTGTACTGTACTGTCCACTGTATAAAACAGCAGTTAATCATTCTATAATCTAAAAGCTAGCTCCATAGCTCATCATTGGTGATGTTTCTATGATTACATTGCTTTTGCAATAATATTTCTAATGGCTCATCCATAGTTCTCAATCTGCACAGTATCAATGATGTGCCTCAAATGATTCAGATTTCCAAAGGTATAACTCCCCTCCACCACTGCATTGCATACAAAGGCTGGTGCCTTATGACAGCCTTTTCTGGAGGACAGATTTTATTTTATTTATTTATTTATATATTTTGTCACACATTATATATAAGCATAAGCATGAAATAATTATACAATATATAAGCATATATATGAGTATGAGTATGTAATAACTATATTAATTGGATATAACGAAACAATAGGACAGGAACGGTAGGCCCATTTGTGCTCTTATGCACGCCCCTTACGGACTTCTTAGGAATGGGGTGAGGTCAATAGTAGACAGTTTTTGGTTGAAGCTTTGGGGATTTCGGGAAGAGACCACAGAGTCAGGTAGTGTATTCCAAGCATTAACAACTCAGTTACTGAAGTCATATTTTCTGCAATCAAGATTGGAGCAGTTAACATTAAGCTTAAATCTATTGTGTGCTCGTGTATTGTTGCAATTGAAGCTGAAGTAGTCTTCGACAGGAAGGACATTGTAATAGATGATTCTATGAGTTAAACTCAGGTCATTTCGAAGGCGGCGTAGTTCTAAATTTTCTAAACCCAGGATTTCAAGTCTGGTGGGATAAGGTATTTTGTTGTATTCAGAGGAGTGGAGAACTCTTCTTGTAAAATATTTCTGGACACGTTCAATTGTATTGATGTCAGAAATGTGGTATGGGTTCCAAACAGTCGAGCTGTTTTTCCAATATGTAAGACTGAGCATTTGCTGGTTGAGATTTGGAGTTGCCAAATTGTAGACCATTCAGATAAAAAGTCTAGGTCTTTTTGGAGGATAGCTGTATTGCTGGTGGTGTTAAATAGCTTGACATCGTCAGCAAAGAGAACACAGTTACTTGTAATATGGTCACAAGAGATCATTAATGTATAATATGAAGAGTGTTGGTCCAAGAACGCTGCCTTGGGAACGCCACTTTTAACAGGAACAGGATTTGATAGAGCATTGCCAATTTTGACCACTTGTTGTCTGTTTGATAGAAAAGATGTTATCCAATTGTGGAGGGGTCCTGAGATGCCGATGTATGTTGGAATACCAAGAGAGAGTTGGGAACAGGTTCCAGACAATTAACAGTGAAGAACCAGAGAGAAAATGAGATATTGTACAACAAAGTTAGTGTTCTAAGAAGCCCATGCCATTCATCTTATCAATCTTCTCATCTATTTCTGAATATCTGTTATCTTTGAATAGGTAAGGTTTCTTTTGGGCTTGAAATTCTGTCCCAAACAATTAAATCAATCCCAAATATGCTATTATTCTTCAACAAATGTCATCTTATGAAAGCGATAGGAAAATTTTGAGAACTTTTGACACATAGCAAAAGTCATTCAGCAGTACAAACCACCCATGGGCGGAGCCAGAGCTTAAAATTAATGCATCCGCAATAAAACATGAGCTGAGTCAGAGACAAAAGTGGGAAAATATTAGGTATCAGAGAGTTATACATCTTTTAAAAGTATCCCATTCTATTTCTCTAGCATCCAAAGTACTATAGATAAATAATACATTTTAAAGATTAAGAGCAATTTAAGTCAGCTGATAGTTTGTGAAATAGAAGGTGTAACTACATTTATGAGTAAAACCTTATCTTCTGTGCTTTTTCTCTTTGAATTCATTTAAAATATCAAATATTGGCACAAAAATCCAGAAGGGACTACAACTGTTTATGTTCACCTCCTCTATTTGTGGGCTGTCAAAATACAAACATTTCTTAAGGATGAAATTGCAAGCTCCTGGGGAGGGGAGGAAATACAGTTTCTGTAAAATAAAACTGCTGCAGATTTTAGAACAGGATGAAAAATATCTTGCCAGAAGACTTCGATGTAGATGTTAATTTTCTCAATCCTGTATCAACAAATCTGTGGCCAAAACAGAAAAATGCATCAACCAATTTTATTTGAGCTAGGAAGTGGTTGGGAAGAAAAGCCATGGAAGCTGATGCTATTGTCATCATCACTGTCATGGCTTTATTTATCGTCATAGAGACCAAAAAAAAAAAAAAGGAAATCAAATACTGTAATATATATTTTTTTAAAGGCTGCCTATCAAAAAGGAGTTTCATAAAAGAAACAGAATGCCAAATTCAAATAAGTAGTTTTTTGAAAAATATTGCAACTGAAAAGAAAGTTGACTACTTTCAAAGGATGTTCCTCAAACATCTAATTGTGACCTCATGCCTTCCATTATGACAGCTATCCCAGCAACTGAACACTTCCAACACTTGTTTTCGAAAGAAAGAGGGAAACATGTAAGCAAATCTTCTCAGTAATTTCAGCATTTATTTAACAATGCTCACCTTTATCTCTCCCAAAATACTGCTTTCAATTAACAGAAATATTTCAGCAGGAATCTGTGGAACTCCCAATACAGCTTTGTAATAGCAAAGGAAGAATATATATATATATTAACAGAATTAACAGAAATATTTCAGCAGGAATCTGTGGAACTCCCAATACAGCTTTGTAATAGCAAAGGAAGAATATATATATATATATATATATACCCAGTGGTGGGATTCAAATAATTTAACAACCAGTTCTCTCCCCTAATTATTTCTTCCAATAACCAGTTCACCAAACTGCTCAGAAAATTAACAAGCGGTTCTCCCGAAGTGGTGCGAACTGGCTGAATCCCACCACTGTATATACCTTTATATTCTCTGGTTCAACGTGCAGAAGGAATTGAATGTTCAGAGGTTTTCCCAGGTCTGAGCAGACTCACACAGGGAAAAATATTTTTTTTCAATTTCTACCCTCAAAACATAAATGGAACATATATTTTATGTTCAAATTTATAAATTTGAGGGTAGAAGTTGAACATAAATTGTTTCAACTTCTACCCTCAAAACAATGCAATAGGGCACTGCATACCAGAACAACTAGACACAGGGAGTTTTTCCCAAATGCCATCACTCTGCTAAACAACTAATTCGCATAACACTGTCACATTATTTACTAAGACTGTTACTATTATTATTCTCATCCTTCCTATTACCTATCTCCTTCCACTTATGACTATAACCTTGTTGCCTGTAAATCTCTACGATTTATATTGTTTTATTTGTTTCCTAGTATGATTTGATTGCTTATTAGTAAACTATGTTTATCACTAAGTGTTGTACCTTATGATTCATGATGAATGTATTTTTTTTCCTCTTATGTACACTGAAAGCATATGCACCAAAGACTAATTCCTATCACACTTGGCCAATAAAGAATTCTATTCTATTGTATTCTAAAAAGGTTTAAAATAAAGGATACAATTTCTTTCCTTCTTATGCTGTTTTCCTCACTTAAATTATAATTATTTATGTTATACAAAGTATTTTATATAAACAATAAACAGTATCATAAAAATATCTGTAGGTCTTCAACATATAGACTAGAAGATTGAAAACTGTATTTTAATCTTCATCTTTTAATCACAAATTTCTGCAGGTTGTCGAACCTACGAAAAGTGTTGTTGAAGAGGCATTTCAAGGTGGAACCATGGGAAGAAAGAAGCAGCAAGGAAAAGAAAGATTCTACACCTTATCCAAAGATTTGCCAATTGGCAATCCTTGGCAAGAAGACTAACACCTACCCAGGAGAAGAGAGCAGCACCCTGTGTCTTCCTATCTGCATTGGGAAGAATGCTATCTTAGTATTGGATGGGTCTGTCCCTCCAGAAAGCAAATATCGCAAATAATTGGGTAGGTTTTAGATCATAGTTGAGAGCAATACATGGAGCTACTGAAGGAATGACATAGGGGGGAGAGAGAGATCTCTCTTCATGCTATACAGTCTTCGAGAGGGAAATGCATTGCCTCATTGATAATTCAGTTGGGAGGTAAGCAACAGACTCAGAGACACCTGAAATTTTATTAATGTTAAGATCCTTCAGAGGACTACACCCTAAAACAGGAGTCCCAAATCATTACAATATTGAAGAACAATGGAAGTCTGGATGAAGAACAAGAACAGAACAGCTGGACTTCTAAATGTCTTATGGCAATGCATTGTGAAAGATCAATGTATCACCTTTGAATGCAAATTTTGGAGACAAATGTCTACATGTTTAAGCAAAAAATGTAAATATTAACTGCTGCTAATCTCAGAGACAGAGTGTACTTTTGGAAATGAAATAAGGTATCCCACAAATTAGGTAACTTTTTACTTGTTGGGAAATCATTTACAAATTTGCAAATTAAATGAAAAAAAAAGTTAAAAAAGAAACAGGCTAACTCAAACTGAGGAAGTTCTATATTCACAGATGGGAAGCAGTGTTGAATATTAGTTTCAGTAAGAAAATAAAGGGAATTAAAATTCTTAAAGAGTAGGAATAGCTAGTTCAACTTGCATGTAATATTATTTAAGTTTTGCACATTTAGACCAAGTCACAACAAAAAATCAAATATTGTTTGACATAAGCATTTTTTTAAAAATCCTCAATTTCTCCAACTAAATATGCACAAACATATCAGGAAAGGATGTATACAATTGCTTATACTAGTGAAAATAATATATAAAAATATGTACTGTTTGTGACAAACGTACTGCAAAATGTATGTATAACAAAGTTGTAAACAATACAGTTATGTAGTTATATTAAAGAGGAATCTGTATGATTTTTGTATGGTTTTTTTAAACTTATCAAATTAATGTGAAAATGTGGTGCATCAAACTTGACACCGGACAAAATGGAAACTGAAATTTTTGAACTCCCCAATTTGTGTCTGAAAGGATTAAACATATTGCTCTAATAGTTGTGAATTAATACAATATTTTCTTTCTGTCCCACAAAAATGAAAAAGGTTTATGCTTCAAACTTTTTTTAAAAACACCATGCACTTATGGAACATACTGTACCAAGCGAATCTGGGAATCAAGAGATTTAGTTCCATGGCTTCTACAAACAATGGATCTCCTATGAAATTGGGTAAAATCATTTGAACCTTAAATATTACAATACGTCTTGTATTTGAAGGCTCTTCAGCCTTCAAATACTACTGAATCAAATCACCCCTGCAACTCTCTCCTTGCTTTCCAAGAATTGGCGAGTACGGTCTTGGAAATATAATGTGTGAGAGTCATGTTTGGGTGTCTGGAAAAGTATTTCCCTCTACAAAGATAAACCGGCACCTGCATAAGGCTAGGTTACTACTGAATTTTCTGCTACTGATGCTATGGGGCAGTAAGGTAGGAGTTATAGGACTATACCGTAGACAGAAGATTCATGAATGAGGCAATTTAGAAGCAAAGAATTCAGCTAAATGTTAAATCAGCTACCCACAATGCATATTTTAAAAGGCTCCATTAATGTGGAACTGTAAAGGAATAACTCCATTAACAATGGCAGAAGGTCAGCGTAGGATAGTAGTTCTAGACAATTACCCTGTTTCCCCCAAAATAAGACATCCCCTGATAATAAGCCCAATCGGGCTTTTGAGTGCATGGCAATAAGGCCAAAGGCTTATTTCAGGGTTAAAAAAAAATATAAGACAGGCTCTTATTTTCGGGGAAATGCGGTAGAGTCAAACTGATGAAAATAAAACATGCTATGGTACACTGTGTTCCACTCCGCATATTTGGAAAATTTGATATTAAGAGTTGCATTTCCTCTTGGAATTGCAGAAAGAAAAGTTTTGTTTTTGTACTATATCCACATCTCTTCCTCTGCCACCCATCGCTAATCCAATCACTGGGCATATAAGGATTCGTAAAATATGTACATAGTTTATCCCCATTTGTCTTAGCTAGTGATAATAAACAATATGGTTTTATTTGTCTGCCTCTTTTCTCTCTTGGAAAAAAAAGTCCTTCATTTCTTTCACCAAAACTTGCTTGAACTATTTTCCTGATGGCCCTTCTGAGACGAAAAAAAGAGATCACACATTTCTTGTTTGAGCATCACTCCAGGTACTGTGAAGATGGACTGTGCTATGAAGGAAGGAAAAAAAAAACAAAGGTAAGGATACACTGAGGCAAATTTACATGGGACAGTAGCCATCTGCTGCCTTGGAAGACAAGTGCTCTGCCCTTTGGCAGGGAAGAATTTCTTAGTGAGTGCCTTGCCTGCTGCTTGAAAAACCTTCAGTAAAAGCCACCAACATTTCCTCAAGACCTATTGGCTCAATAGTTTCTCAGGTAATATCACAAGAAATGATCGTGGTCTTACTCATTTGCCTTCTGGGAAGTGAATGCTTTATATCTGATTGCAAAATGCTTTAAAGCAGGAGTCTCCAACCTTGGCAACTTTAAGACTTGTGGACTTCAACTCCCAGAGTTCCTCAGCCAGCAAAATCCACAAGTCTTAAAGTTGTCAAGGTTGGAGACCCCTGCTTTAAACATTCCAGAATTACCCAGACCCTTAAAATATTGTCTATTCTTGATCTAATGGCTGAAGAATGTGGTTCTTATAGCCTTTCATGGTTTCTTTCACTGGAGTTTTCTGGCGTGTATTTTTAGTAAACAAGGCATGCCCAAGCTGCATATGCTTGTTTGTGCTTATCTATTTTGATGCTTTTTTTCTCTTTAAAATCTGTTTTATTTGCTGACTACAGGCTGTAATAAAGTTGACCTCACTTATGCATGACTGTGTTTACCTTCCACCAAAAGGTATTGGAATAAATACGATCGTTCTGATATCCTGAGAGTGGATAGGGAACAGGGATTGACATACTATTAGAAAGCTGGCTCAGTTCAGAGGGCAGGGGATTGAAGAACTGATGAAAAAGTGCCTGTTGTGCAGAAATCCTATTTTGTGGATGTACTTTTAGCATTCTTCCTGCCAAGTCTTCAGCCTCAGGCACCTTGATCAGCCTAGAAGACAAAAACAGAGGAAAACTAAATTCTACAAATTCAAACTCTGCTGTTAGCTTTCGAAAAATATTAATTTAATATGTAAGCCAGAATCAGAAGAATCCAAAGAATAAGATAGGAAAGAGAGAAAGAAAAAGAAAAGTTACCCTTACATTAGTAAGGTAAAAGGTAAAGGTTCCCCTCGCATATACGTGCTAGTCGTTGCCAACTCTAGGGGGCGGTGCTCATCTCCGTTTCAAAGCTGAAGAGCCAGCGCTGTCTGAAGACGTCTCCATGGTCATGTGGCCAGCATAACTCAATGCCAAAGGCGCATGGAATGCTGTTACCTTCCCACCAGAGGTGGTCCCTATTTTTTCTACTTGCATTTTTATGTGCTTTCGAAACTGCTAGGTTGGCAGAAGCTGGGACAAGTCACGGGAGCTCACCCCGTTACCCAGCAGCACTAGGGATTTGAACCGCCAAGCTGCCGACCTTTCGATCGACAAGCTCAACGTCCTAGCCCCTGAGCCACCGCATCCCATCTTACATTAGTATAAGTATTCAATTAAATATATATGGATAAATCAAGAAATTTCTAAATTCTTTTAAATTCAAAAGTAATAAATATAACTAGTATGTTAGATACATATCTAGATTTTGTCTCAGTTGAATTTATTTTCAAAATCATCAGTCTGGAAAAGAAATTTGTAAGACCAAAAGCAAAGTAGTGCAATCCATGTTGCTGTTTCATTTAAAATTTGCATGGTTGAATGAGATTAGTTTGACATATCTGGTTTTTTTAAAAAAATGAGTTAATAAAATGTTCAGTTTTATCCACAGAAATGCATACAGGTGGTTAAATAGCTTGGATAAAACTGAATTGATGGTTTTGGGATTTATTGATTTTAAAAGGTATGCTTATGAGAAGACGGAAACCATGATATGTAATTTAGGAGGATGCAGATTGTAATTACTATGTTTATAAATGCTACAAAGAAGATTGGAAACCTCTTCCTTAAATATATTTCTTTTTTCTCTTTATTTCTCTTTTTCTCAACTTTTTTCTTTTATTCTTTCACATCTCCTTTCTTCTACTTTTCCTTTTATGTTTCTGTAGTTTTCAAATCTTATGTTAAAGCTCATTTTAATAAAAAAACTGTATATTAAAATGGCACATCCCTTCAAATTCATCACAAAAGGTAAATCACAGAACCTTCATTGCACCATTAAAATAAAAAAGTAAAGTTTTTAAATCACTATGCCAATCATTGTTAATTAATCAGGAAGAAAGTTCTCCAGAAGTTCACTTGACCAGTAATTACAATGTCTCATTTTGTAAACATACCTGCACAGAAATTCTTATCATTTTAGTAGCCACTAAGAAATATTGTAGTTATTTATTGATTTAAAACAGTTCCTAGGTTCCTTTAAGAGTCAAGGTTTTTAAGGATATAGATATAGGTAATGTATCTATATGTGGCAAAGCCTAATGTCAAATATCTTGGCATCTAGGAAATGAACTAGAAGGAAGGGAGGAACAGTATAGTAAAAGGAATTTATATTTAATAGTACATGTGTTAACAGCGACCAGAATCATGTTTGCACAACACTGGAAGGGCAAGGAGATCCCTACAGAAGAAACTGTCATTTCATAATGTAACACAGCGGCTCAGTGGCTAAGACGCTGAGCTTGTTGATCAGAAAGGTTGGCAGTTCAGCGGTTCGAATCCCTAGTGCCGCCTAAAGGGATGAGCTCCTGTTACTTGCCCCAGCTTTTGCCAAGCTAATGTCAAATATCTTGGTATCTAAGAAGTGAACTAGAAGGAAGGGAGGAAAAATACAGTAAAAGGAATGTATATTTAATAGTATATGTGTTAACAGCAGCCAGAATCATGTTTGCACAACACTGGAAGGGCAAGGAGATCCCTAAAGAAGAAAAGATAATAACAAAAATCTTAGAACGTGCAGAAATGAATAAACTAACACTTGAAAGTAAAGAAAAGGAAGACACTGAATATTTTGAGATATGGGATCTGTTCTATTATGGTTAAATAAGAGAAACAGAAGTTAGAACTTCTAAAATTGCAAGAGAAATATTAATTTCACTATTAGGGTTCGTTATTGTAACTTATTAATTTTGATTAGTATTAATAATGATATGTATTAATATGATGAGGGAAAAGCACTATCATTACGAGATTACTACTAGAGTTTATTATTATTACTATGATGGTTATTACTCAAAAGAATTGTAACCAGATAACGCACTGTTTATACATATGGATATGTTGCTCTTTCTATTTATATTTAAAAAAAATAGAAGGGAGGGAGGAAGCAAGGAAACAAAACATTTGTCTTTTATAACTTTTAACGGGCTTCTTTCTTTCTTCAAAGAATCCAGTGGCTCATGGGAACTCAGCCTGCCAAATTTCTCCTCAATCCATCCCAGCAGGCATTTCACTTCGAAAGAGCTTCACCCTGCCTGGATTGGCTCCCTCTTCTTCTCTCACTACCTTTCCAACAAAAAAATGCATATGGCTCTAACTGCATTTGAAGTCTAAGTGGTGTGTGATTTTTTTTCTGTGTATATACAACTGAGACCAGAATTCAAACTGTAGCTCAATTGCAATTGGAGAGTTAAGTATATAAGTGACACCAAGATACTTTAATATTAGCTCAACCCAAAGAGAAGTGAGTCAATTGCAGTGACTGAGAAATAAAATAGGACAGAATTGGGACAGGAACAGCATATCTCATGCCAGTATATTTTTCTGCCCATCAAGAATAAATGGAGAGCTTGATAGCCCTTTCGCCAGACCTTGAAATTGTCATTTCGTAATGTAACGCGGTGGCTCAGTGGCTAAGACAATGAACTTGTTGATCAGAAAGGTCGGTGGTTCGAATCCCTAGTGCCGCATAACGGGATGAGCTCCCATTACTTGCCCCAGCTTCTGCCAACCTAGCAGTTCAAAAGCATGTAAAAATGCAAGTAGAAAAGTAGGGGCCACCTTGATGGGAAGGTAACTGTGTTCTTTGCGCCTTTGGCATTTAGTCATGTCGGTCACATGACCATGGAATTGTCATCAGACAGCGTTGGCTCTTTGGCTTAGAAACGGAGATGAGCACCACCCCCTAGAGTCAGAAACGACTAGCACGTATGTGCGAGGGGAACCTTTACCTTTACCTTTAATGTCAGAATAATGGAAAAAATATTTATTCTAACACTTGATACAATCGGGGACAACTTAAGCTGATATGCAAAAGGAAGGAAACACCATGTGATTACATTGGCAAGAAAGCGGTTGCCAGGGCATGCTTAATGCTGTGGTTAGGTGCAAGTTTATTTATTTATTTATTTATTTTTCGCATTTTTATACCGCCCTATCTCCCTAGGGACTCAGGGCGGTTTACAGCCGGATAAAACATACATATAAATACAGAATAAAACCACAGTTAAAAAACTTATTAAATAAGGCCGAATATTTAAAATAGAAATACAAATAATAAAACCCTATTAAAAACCAATTTAAAAATTTAAAAATTCTAGTCCAGTCCTGCGCAAATAAATAGATGTGTCTTAAGCTCGCGGCGGAAGGTTCGAAGGTCAGGAAGTTGGCGAAGTCCTGGGAGAAGTTCGTTCCAGAGGGTGGGAGCCCCCACAGAAAAGGCCCTTCCCCTGGGTGTCGCCGGTCGGCACTGCCTGGCCGACGGCACCCTGAGGAGTCCCTCTCTGTGAGAGCGCACGGGTCGGTGAGAGGCAATCGGTGGCAGTAGACAGTCCCGTAAGTAACCCGGCCCTATGCCATGGAGCGCTTTGAAGATAATTACCAAAACCTTGAAGCGCACCCGGAAGGCCACAGGTAGCCAGTGCAGTCTACGCAGGAGAGGTGTCACATGGGAGCCACGAGGGGCTCTCTCTATCACCCGCACAGCCGCATTCTGAACTAACTGGAGTCTCCGGGTGCTCCTCAAGGGGAGCCCCATGTAGAGAGCATTGCAGTAATCCAGACGAGATGTTACGAGAGCATGAGTGACCGTGCATAGGGCATCCCGGTCTAGAAAGGGGCGCAACTGGCGAACCAGGCGAACCTGGTAGAAAGCTCTCCTGGCGACGGCCGTCAAGTGGTCTTCAAAAGACAGCCGTCCATCCAGGAGGACGCCCAAGTTGCGCACCCTCTCCATTGGGGCCAATGACTCGCCCCCAACAGTCAGCCGCGGCTGCAGCTGACTGTACCGGGATGCCGGCATCCACAGCCACTCTGTCTTGGAGGGATTGAGCTTGAGCCTGTTTCTCCCCATCCAGACCAGACTCCCCATTGGGGCATAGCCTAAACTTCAGCTATGAAAAAAGGGCTTCAAAACAATATGGGATATTTTGAAGGAAAGGTATCTGGGATCTGTGTCTATTGCGGGATCTAGTTCCATCCCACAATATTTATCTTTATTCATCAAGCGCTGAGTTTGTTTGTCAAGGTCAAAACCAATGGTGATCTGAAGCCTAGAAGCATCTGTGGGGAATTTGTGTATGGGTATTTGTTTTAGTGGCAGTGCTTTAATCTGACAGAAGGAAGTATATAATCCAGGGATGTCAAACTCAAGGCCCCTGGGCCAGATCCAGCCCATGGGGTGCTTAAATCTGGCCCAGAGGGCCATCCTGAAAACAGCAAAGGACTGGCCTGCAGGCCCTCTGCCAGTGAAAACAAAGCTCGTAAGGGCTGTGTGCAGCCCTCCCAAGTCCCATCTTCACTGGTAGATGGTTGCAAGACGCCGTCGCAGCCAAAAACGGAGCTTGTGAGGAACCATGGGCAGCCTTCCCAAGCTCTGTTTATGCTGGCAGAGGGTTGCAGGAGGCTGTCCCAGTCGAAAACGGAACTCGGGAGCCCGTTTTTGCTGGCAGAATACTCAGGCCACCACAGGTGCCTCCGACACGAGTCACATCGAGCTGGCCATGCCCACCCTGGCCACGCCCACCCCAGCCCCCCAAAGTCAAACACAACCCTGATGTGGCCCTCAATGAAATTGAGTTTGACACCCCTGGTATAGTCAAAGCATTAAAGCATTCTCAGTCTAACTAGCAGGCTTTTCATTTTTAGCTGCCTTCTGACTAGCAGAAGTCTCTTAGAGACTCTAAACAGAGCCACTGTCTTCTCAAACTTGCCTGGAAGGTCCTAGAGGAAGAAAGGACCTCAAAAGAGAGAGGAGGGAGGGAGGGAGGGGGGAGAGAGAGAGAAGTGGGGGAGAGAGAGAATATGAATTCCCAAGAAAATGTATAAAGCATAAAAAGCCCAGCAAGAATTAGAACCAGGAAGTAAATCTGGCAGGGGATATTTGTTTAGTGAAGAGAGGGATCCTATTTTGCTTTCAAGTGTCACATTTGGTTGAATATACTCCAGTTCATCTCGTTTGATCATTGTTTACATATTATTATGCTAGCTTTGGTCTATAATTCTCACCCTCAGGTAACATGAAATTAGTCTCTCATATCCTCACTTTGTTGTTTTCATTAAAATAATATCCCTTTTAGGCAACTCATGGATGTTACCGAATGATAATGATAAGTATCAATGCCTTTCTTAGAAATTGCCACTTTTAATTTTTTTAGGTTGTTGTTGTTAGGTTTGAAGCTTACTACTATTATTTTGGATTTATCTTGGATTAAGCACAAAGAACAGACTGACTTTAACGGAGCATTTGATGATTGTAGATAGCTTACCTGTCACAGATCATCTTGAGCCCCTGAGGCCAACTGCCAAGGAATCTGTCTGGAAAATTAATATGCAATCACAGGGTTAAACACAACCAATTCAAGTCATATATACTTGGAGCTCCTGTTCCTGTCCTTACATTTATCATGGCAGAACTGTTAGCCTGCTTGGTAGAGAACACGCAAACTGGTTTTAACAGAGCAAACATACTGCAATCAAATAGATGAGTGCCTCCAGACAGGAGGCTCCTAGCACAGTTAATCACCAGACATTATGCAGTCTGTTTCTTCCTAACAAAGGTGTCTGCCTAAAGAAAAAGGAAGAAAACGGTGGGAAAACATAGGAGGGTAACAAGTGAAGAATGAGGATGTTTGGAAATCAATCCCCCCCCCCATAAATTTCCATGAAGGAGTCAGGGTAGGCATCTAATAAAAAAGTCCAGTTTGAAAGACTTGCAAATTCTACAAGGTCCCCTCCCACCTTCCCAGGGTCTTCAAGGCAAGAATTTCCAAGGTCAGGCATTCCAGATATTGGAACAATCCCCAAAGGGTGCAGGCGGCAGAGGTTGGGTGGGGCATGTGAAAAGAGATGCTCCTTGCTATGCCTGTAGCAAGCCTAGTAGATAGGACATTTTTAAAAATGCAAAAAATTACCCTCTGTACTCCTCCCAAGGATCCTTGAAAAGGCAGAAATAATGCCACTCTAGTTCATTTTACCCTGATGGTCTGTGGCTAGCAGGAAGTTTGAGATTTGGGTATATTGACCAAATACTAAAACTGTTCGTGTAGCCAATCATTTCGAGTTAATAAAAACGAACCTAAGTTTCTTTTTTATTTCAGAACCCATATCCCTATAACTCTGATTGTGGTGAATCCAAGCAAATGGATTAAACCAATTAAATTAAACCAATTTAGTATTTATTAAGTGAAATCCTCTTCCAGTCAGAAGAGCTGCTAAAACCCTTGCATATCCTCAAACGCAACAGGATTTCTGGCCCTATTGGAACAGTGAGATGAATTTTATATAGCTTGACCGACTCCTGGAATAAAGGAGGAAGTGCTACTTTAAAAGCAATAAAGCTAAAAAAGACTTAATTTTGTTTCATCCAGGGACTGGGGATTTTATTTATTGATTTGATTTGTATGGCCACCAATCTCACCTACTTGACACTGGACTCATGACAAAAACAACAATCCAATAAAAATAAGTTAAAATAGAATAGAATAGAATAGAATAGAATAGAATAGAATAGAATAGAATAGAATAGAATAGAATAGAATAGAATTTTTTATTGGCCAAGTGTGATTGGACACACAAGGAATTTGTCTTGGTGCATATGCTCTCAGTGTGCATAAAAGAAAAGATACGTTCATCAAGGTACAACATTTACAACACAATTGATGGTCAATATATCAATATAAATCATAAGGATTGCCAGCAACAAAGTTACAGTCATACAGTCATAAGTGGAAGGAGATTGGTGATGGGAACGATGAGAAGATTAATAGTAGTGCAGATTTAGTAAATAGTTTGACAGTGTTGAAGGAATTATTTGTTTAGCAGAGTGATGGCCTTTGGGAAAAAACTGTTCTTGTAAAATACCAAGATATAAACATAGTAAAGCATCAATGACCCATGGTCCAGCAAAATCAAACAACACAATCATGTAGAGACGAGATAAATGTGAGGTCAAGGGGTCATAGAGGACAGTACAGAAGGGCATGCTTGTACCCCAGTCATGTGTAAATGCCTTAGGCAAATCTTCTAGTTTGCTTTGTCTCTTCAGAAGACTTACAGTAACTGTTCTACTTTGTGAAAAGTGACATCTGAAATCAGTGAAATAGTTTATCTATAGAGATTGTAAGTTCTCAATCTCTGGAGGTTTTTCCATAAGAGGCTGGAGGGCCACCATCTCAAAAATATTTAATTGGTTTTCCTGTGTATTTCAGAAAGTTGATGATCCTTGGGTTCTCTTTCAATTCCACTGTTCTGAGATTGTTTCCTATGTGTTTTATTCCTCCAATCAAAGACTACATGCTCAACATTACATTAAACAGATATCAATAGATCAATAGGTTGTCCCTCTCTTTGTGACAGCCTGTCAAATATTGAAAGACTGCTATCATATCACCCCTACTCCTTCTTTTCATTATATGGGACATATCCAGTTGCTGCAACCATTCTTCGTGTGTTTCAGCATCCAGCCCCCCCAAAAGCAGATTGTCTTTAAAAATGGATTGTCGGTTTGTGCTATGAAAGATCCAGACATCTTCCATCAGAATTACGTTATTGCCTTTCCATAATGATCGAAATCATATTTTTAACCTGGCATGATAATATTTTAAGTTGATTTGTTTTATTGCTGCTTCAGTGCTATCTTACAATTTAACAGTACAAATTTACTCCCAATACTGTGAAAAATACATTTCAAATAATGGGTATCTACTGACTAGTACAAGTGATTATAATCCATTTCAGATGAAGCACTTTCTCAGTTAGAATTCAGAAAATGTTTTGTGGGCTTTGGGAGTCCAACCAATGTCTTTCATTTATAATGCTACTGTAGTTTTCTCTTTGATTTTCTTCATTGTTTAATTAGAAGCAACATTAAGAAAAAAAGGACAGAATAACTAATAAATGCCTTGAACCCATAGCTTTCAGAGTGCCATTTAAAAACATCAAAAATTAGCAAATAACAATACAATATTTTGCTAAGTTATAAAAAACAGTTGTTAATTAACTAGTATTCCCTTTAGAGTCACATTTTTTAAAAAAGCATATGAGGAGACTTTTTATTAGCATGTCATTGCTTCACTACTGTCCTTCCCACAGCAAGGATTTCTCTGGGGTTGTGATGTTTTTCCTTACAAAAACAGCAGGGAATTGATGAGTGGTTTGAGGCTTTGCCCTCCCCCTGCCCTTCTCCCACTCCCCAGGGAATCTCATTCAAAGCAGTCAACCTAATTCCCCAACCCCCAATTACTATGTCAGGGCAGGCGGGATGGGGCACAAACTGTAGTCTGCTGAGGAAGCCAGCACATTCCCATTTCATGCCACTATGATTAATGAATCTTGGCTAATGGTGTGAAAGTTTCCCTACCATTACAAAACCAGCTAGCCTGTGAAAATGAGGGATGTTTACTTTTCAAGCAGGGGAGGGAAACCAGGGCCTCTGAAGTTCATCTGAGCAACATCCTCCTCTTTGAAGAGACGTTACTATGCTCTGCTAGACCTGAAAAATTTAGATTGAAAGTGCTTCCCCCACTTGCTCTCCTGGCTTTCACACAGACTCTGTCCCTTCTCCCAGGATGCAGAGGCAGGAGTTTGTGTTTCAGGGTTTTTATATTTCTCATTTCTTTGCATTGGCGTTGATCACTGCTTCCCTATAACACAACACTTGGGTTATGCTGTTCTGAAAGACATCTCATGATAAAATATTAAATAGAAAGGAAAGGAAGGCTCCCTTTAAAAAAAAAATGCCCACATCCCACTAAAAGACAACTGGCCCTTTGAAGATCCCTTCTAGAGATAAAGTTTCTCACAGGATGGATGGGAAGGAAAGGCCCATCCCTCTCTGCTTCCTTTCTTCTCACTGATTCTGGGCAGAATTACAGGAAGGGAATGGGGAAGCAAGAAGACTCTCACGACTGAAGGCAAATATACGTATCCCAGGATAATGTTGCAGGATCCAATCAGGATCAGTGTACCCATTCTGGTGAAGAGAAGTTCCCTGAGAATGGGATCCAGAATGAGCCCAAAACCACAGGAGACTAAAACCTCTGGTCCCGGTGACCAACCCAGATTGGATCCTGCAAGAAAACTGTTTCCACAATACACCCAGCAACCTGTTTGCAGACTATTGCATTCCTCATGGAGAAAGACAGCCATTGTGAGCGTGTTCATTGCACATGGAAATGGAGAAAGTAGTCAAATGATAATGAACTTTCACAGCAGCAGCACCAGCAAATAGGCTGAAAATATATAACATTCTTATATACAGGTATGAAATCATACCTGGCTTGTAGTGGCAAAGTTTGGAAACTCCTGGCCACGTTTCTTCAGTTGGGATCCCAAATACCTTTCAAATGAGAAACAAAACTGAATATATTTTCTAAAAACCTTGATCCTGGTTTTCAGTGAGTCATCTGAAAAGAGGCCCAGCAAGCTTTGCTTTCCAAGAAAGGAGGAAATAAGTATTGTACAAAGCTCCCATATTTATCATTGGCTGCAGCTGTCAGAATGGTCAGCCAAAGTGCTCTTCCAGAAATCAAGATTGTGTCTCTACAAGGAAAGGTGTTCAGAAGCTGCAGACTGTCAGGATGAGAGAGATCTCACTGCTTTGAGGTAAAAGGGAAAAAGTCAGTAAGCATATCTTCTGACAGGTGTTCAAAATTTCATTTCTCAGCATTGCTTGAGGACATTGTGGGTCTTAGTACCACTGAAACTTAATTTGAAGGCTCAAGTCCTAGAACTTGTTCATAGAGCAAATAAATCCATGCCAATTAAGATAAAATACCTCAAAGCAAGCATTTAGCTATGGATTGAATTAAGAACCCAAAAGGAGTTCTCCTGCGTAATAGTGGTGTTTAAAATTGCAGTCAATATATGTCTGGTTTTTTACATGCTCAGAAAACAATACAATGAATTTATTTATTATGTATCAAGGCATCTCCTTTTAGCTTTTCGTATTTTGAAGATCAAACACACAAAAAGTGAAACTCATTTTTTCCTCTTTTGTTGAATTTCTTATATTATAACAAATTCATAAGGCAAAGGGAGAGACAGATACTTCTGAGCATCTAACAATGCTACACATCCAGATCTGTATTGATAAGGTAACACTTTGAAGTGCTGATGGTTTTACTATGAATTTCTCATAATATTATTGTACTCACTATCCAGATTTTCTCCAATTGGTCAAAGATATTGCTAACATCTGGAAACAGTGGTTGACCATGAAGCATCTCCACAAATATGCAGCCTGCACTCCTAGAGAAAAATAATATTAAGTCACTTAGCCATCTCGTGCTGTTTTTAAACATATTACAAATATGTCTAACCTAAATCAAAACATAACAATATAAAGTATAATTTTTCATCATGCTTTCTACTAGCAACATATTTTTGAAAATGCTTTCATTTTTCATGACAAAATTTACATATGGTAGCAGATACTTGAAATATTAATTCAAAAAAGAAAAATATTGGGGAATTTGTGTAAGAGACAATGTAAACTAGAATCAAACATAAAATTAAGGCAGTTGCATTAAAGAATATAATAGAGAAAACTAAATATAAAATTCTGCATATTAAAATAAATTGCATACAATTTAATATGGACTTTCCAGAAGGTTTATCTTTCTATCCTAAAAGAAAGAAAGAAGCTATGAGAAGGTATCACTCTGAAACTGGTTTGGATTTACATTGAATCCAACATTCCTAACTAAATGAGCAACATTTAATCTAAATACGTATGTTCATACACTAAAAAATGTATATATTTACGGGACCGCCTGCTGCCGCCAGTTACCTCCCATTGTCTGGTACGTCCAGTGCGCGCTCACAGGGAGGGCCTTCTTAGGGTGCCGTCGGCTAGCCAATGTCGGCTGGCGGCCCCCAGGGGAAGAGCATTCTCTGTGGGGGCCCCGGCTCTATGGAATGAGCTGCCAGTGGGACTCCGTCTCCTCCCTGATCTCCAGACCTTTAAACGCAAGCTCAAGACTTTCTTTTTTCACCAAGCGGGGCTGGCCTGATTGATTTTAATATGGGGGGTTTAGTGGGTTTTTAATAGGGTTTTAGCTTCTGAAAAATTTTAGCTAATATTTTAAGTATACAGCGGTTGAATCAGATTTTTAAACTTATTATAGTATTTTAATTTGTTTAGGATTTCTGTTGTTTTATTGGTTGTACACCGCCCTGAGTCTTCGGAGAAGGGCGGTATAAAAATATGAATGAATGAATGAATGAATAAATAAATAAATAAATAAATAAATAAATAAATAAATAAATAAGGCTAATCTAGCATGCTTGAGTCTGAGTATACGATAAATAACTAATATCAGATCAGGAGTTAAATGGAGCAGAGCTTCTGCAGTCCATCAGATTGTTTCCTTAATTTCTTCAGTTATGAGGTGGCTCTTAAGCTCAGCCTGCAGCTAATGCCCTAGGCTCCATTCTTGATATAACATACAAAAGGTAGCACAATATTGTCACAACTACTACAATATGAGAAACACTAAGATCTGAACTGCATATCAGACTGCCTAAATATCATGATCTCTGATAAAAGAGAAGGAGAAACCAAGTTTAGGAGGAAGAAGGAAGTAAAACTTGCAGTTTTAGCTTTTATTAGGAATAGGCAAAATTATATCTTTCAGATATTTTGCACTCTTGCTATTAACTTAATGACTGTGGCTGACTAGCACTGAAGTTCCTTACACCATAAACTCCTCCAGGCCATAATAAATTGCTCTGCTATAATAATTAGTTTTAATTCTTCCCACATACTTACTTTCCTAAACACATCAGAAGACTTAAGGGTTGTCATACACCATTCATTACATGTTTAACAATCTCTTAAGGGCTGTCATACACTATTCATTTCCCTTCCCTCTTGGCATAGCAACACTGGATTGATCAAATCTGGGTCAGTCACCAGGACCAGAGATTTAATCCGAGCTTCTAATGGGTAGTACTTGATTTCTATCAACATTAGAACACACACACACACACACATACAGTGTGCGAGATATTTGAATTGGGAACGACTCTGCATGTCAGTCATGATCATGATTTAGCTAGAGACATAGAATAGTGATCAGAATGGCTGCAGAACAGGATTTTTTAAACTGATGCTACTAATCTGGGGATTCTACAGGGAATAGTGCTTTTCACCCAGAGGTGGATTCTATTTACTTTTACTACCGATTCACAGCGGGATTGCATGTGCAGAGGCTTCCTGATGATGTGGGAGTCGGTGGGTGGAGCCTCCCCCTGGTTTTACTACCGGTTCACAAGAACCGGTCCGAACCGGGGGCAACCCACCATTGTTTTCACCCCATCAAATAATATGTTTCTTTTCAGTAAAGTTGTAATTTAATGAGATGAAATATTTCAAACTATGACATTTGACTTTATCACTTCATAAAAATCTAGTTCTCTGTCAAATCAATAAAGTTTCTAGGAATTCTGTAACCATTAGGAGATCAGAAGAGCTAATCATAACCAAACTGTATGAAGTAGGAATTATAGAATTGCTTATGGAAAAGGTTGGGTGACCAGAATAAAATCTTTGGATTTAGTTTCATTTTTTTCCTAAAGTGTAGTTACCACTTGGCAAGCAGTCTACTCTATAATTAAAACATGTCATTTCATTTGGGGGACGCAACTGATATTAAATATTTAAATCTTTTAGCAATTGAGGGTTCACAGGGGGGAAAAAGAAAATAAATTTAATTTCCAATTCAAGCCCATATAATTTTTAATAATCAGAGTATGCTGTTCTTCATGGCATTATTCCATATTTTAAAGTGCTCTTATCGTGTGGATGAGTGTGTTGAGCTTCATTTCCTTCCTCTTAATGGTCCATACTTGTTCTCACCAAATATCCACATCTGATGAATAATCAGTGGCTCCAAGCAGAACATCAGGAGGACGATAGGCAAGTGTCACAACCTCAGCAGAGTATGTTTGGTTGGGGAGAGATTTAGCACGAGCAAGACCTGTCAAGGCAGAGGAAAAAAAACTCAGGATTTTTAAATCAATCACTATTATCATGTTGACCCATTGTCTATACCAGGGGTATTAAATTCAAGGCCCAGGGGCCAGATTCAGGCCACGGGATGCTTAGATCTGGCCTGCGGGCCCGCCCTGGAAACAGAAAAGGACCAGCCCACAGAGTCTGCCAGCAAAAAGGGAGCTCGGGAGGGCCGTGTGCAGCCCTCGCGGACTCCATTTTGGGCTGTGACAGTCTCCTGCAACCATCTCTAGTGAAAAGAGCTTGGGGAGGCCACACACGGCCCTCCCAAGCTCTATTTTCACTGGCAGAGGGCTGCAGAAGGCTGTCGCGGCCCAAAATGGAGCCTCAATGAGTGACATCAAGCTGGCCATGCCCACCCCCCAGCCACACACCCCGTCCCACCGAGGTCGAACACAACTCTGATGTGGCCCTCAATAAAATCAAGTCTGACACCCATGGTCTATACAATAAACTACAGGGCACAAATCACAAGAGATATTGTATTACAGTTATCTTCCATCTTTTTGTTGTGAATAATCTAAAGTACTATCCAACTATAGACCAGTAATGCGGTTGATTTTTCATATATTTCTCGGTTTCTAACATAATTACCCCAAATTTCTAAATTGTCATCTTTTTAGCCTGAGCTGAATTAAAGGCAGAAGAGCTTGTTCTTTGGCTCTCAATTTATAGGCCCAAGAACTCATTTACTAAATAACTAACTATCTGATGGGGACCAGGTTATGATGACTCACCAAAATCAGCTAATTTAAGCTCTCCGTAGCAATTTAGGAGCAAATTCTGAGGTTTCAGATCTCGATGAAGGATACGGCACTTATGAATGTGAGCCAATCCTCTCAGAAGCTGGAACATGAAAAGCTGGAAACAAAAGGGAAAACAGAGCCATGGCAGTGTAAAATAGTGTCTTAAACTTGCAGAGCAAAGAAAGGGAATGAAAGAACGAATAAAATGACTCTCCTTATAAGTTGGTTACGTGTTTAAAACCCACAACACATGTTCCTAGCAATTCTTATGCTAGATAACTATTCTCTTGATGGTAGAAGTGCTGGGTGAAGAGATTTATTTGCTTCTATTTTTATTTTCCTCCATAGTCAAACAGAAACCAGAATTCCCCAAGAGAAGAGTCATAAAAGCAATTTAGGGGTGATGGGCAGAATAGAAAATTATGGAAAAACGATCTGGAATAGGATGGGGAGCATGGATAAATGTCAGAATGTCGCAATAAAGCTTTTTGAAAAGTGTGAAAAGTTAAAATGCAAAAAGAAATTGTAAAATTAATTAGTTCAACCTTACGGGAAAAAACTATTATGGACTGTTTTATTTTGTTTATTAGATTTATATCCATCTTTCACTCAAGAGCTAAAGAAAGGTGATGTAAGTTACAACAAACCAACAGAATAGCTTAACTTCGGGGTGTTTGGGGGAGTGATATTAGAAGTGGAAGCAGTTTGCCTAGCAGAGGTCTCTCATGCCTATTTTCATCCTTATATCCCAAGGCCTCAAATGGGGAAAAACAATTCAGAGAAATCTTTCCCAATGATGGCAAGCATCAGTAGATGCCCCAGAATTTGTCTGGAGGCTCCAAGTCCCACCAAAGGGATGCTAGAATAACATGAGGTTTGCTAAAATCATAGAAAGAATTTAGAAGGCTAGATAAGATAGCTAGGAACCATCTGATCAGTTTCCCTCCTGGTAAAGGGATTAGATTATGGTTGCTTATGGCTACTTTGGGAGTTGTTTCAAGATGTAGGACTCCTATATGGCAAATGGCAAAATTCATCCATTTGTGAGCATTCTTTTCATGGTTTAAAAATTCCACCCTCTTTCAAAAGATTTGGCTCTGTTCTTTTGTCTCTGTCTGGTAACTGAATAATGTCTTAGTTTCTTCTATTTCTATATTCAACTCCAAGATAATTTGGGTTGCTAATTACCTGACCACCACAGAATAAAACAAACACTACTTTCCTGATATTAATTCAAGCTATTGAATTCTGCAGGGCTTAAATATGTAGATTTTTGTAAAAAAAAAAAAGGTGAGGGATAGAAGAGAAATGTAAAAAGGGGTATTCTAATGAATGTCAGATGCTAAAGTATATTCATGCAAAACTACAGGATATATTACATGGATAAAATATTTCACAAATACTGTAACTGTTATAAAATAGGAATTGTGGGGATCTGATAACAAGGAGGAAAGAGTTAAAAAAGCCTTTCTCTTTATGAATTGAATTTTCATCCCAATTCAATCTCATGTGGGTTCTGTTTAAGAACAACTAAAGAAGCATATTAAAAGTGATATGAAGGGGTTATGATGCTTTGCTTTATAAGTATATTAGGAAGCCTGGGGATTTTCCCAAATAAATACGAAAGGAAAAAAAGTCTGAGAAATCAGATGCAAAAGAAAAAGCAGTGAGTATAGTTGTCTATTATTCCTGTGGTGGCATAAGGTTAGACAGTTTCTACTTAGGGAGTTCGTTCATCTGACTGATTAGAAACAATGCACTGGATAAAGTTTATAAGAGACTGGAAACCACTGCAGACTTTCTACATGTTAAATACAATAACAGATGGTTAATGGAGGAATTTGAAGATTAGTTTTACCTTTGGGGTTTTAGCTTTGGGGCTAGCTCCCTCCCTGAGAGGGAGAGGGAGAGGGAGGGAGAGAAAAGTTGGGTCAATCCAATTATTAGATAGATTTCAACATCAGGGATACCTTTTTATGTAATATAGTATTTTTGTCAGATATAGAAAAGTGCAATTTTTTGTTTTTTGACCTTTTTGATATATTTGTAAGCATTCAGCGGGTGTGGAATTTTTTTTAATGTTTAATGTTAGTTGTCAATAATGTATTTAATATTTGGGGGGGCGGGTTTATACATGTTTTTTGTTTTCCTTGTTGATATCAAATGTTCATTAGTTTGTTTTTTCTTTCTTTTTCTTTGCTTTGTATTTTATCCTTGAAGCTAAAGAATAAATAATAGAATAAGAAAAGGATGTTTTCCCACCTTTCCCACTATTTTGCCAATTCACCGAAATCAGTTGTGTTTGTACTTAGTAAGAAACATGTAAACATGGAGGTTGTGGAAAAGGCACAGATTACTTGCAGATGTTTGTAGACTCTCGTCTCGTTAGTCAAGTGGAGGGGTGCAGGTGGACTGATGACGAATACTTTGAGCACTGGTGAGGACATAAGTGGCCCCAGAATGTTCCTGATGGATGGGGGGTGAAAATGATGTTTGTACCAAAGTGCTCTATCAAAATGACTTCATGCACTGTAAGACCCTAGAGGACTTCAAATCCCCCCTTTCTGATGCTGTCACTGAAAAAGCCTCCAAAGGATCTTTGTACATGAGATGCAACAACTAACATCACAAAGGGGGGAAATCCACAGTTTCATCCACATACACACAACAGGTGCTTTAAATCAGAGGTCACCAACATTTTGGACCTCAGGGACCACTAAATTCATAACTTTAAATCCCTTGGACCACTAATACGATCTGCCTAATGACCGGCTGGGTGGGCATGGCTAGGTGGTCATGTGACTAGGTGGGTGTGGCCAACTCAATGTCACTCACATTGAGGGGCGCCTCGCCAGCCTCTACTCGCCCCTCCCCTCCTCACTTCCCCACCCGGCTCCTTAGGGCCCCAACAAGAAATAGTTGTTGGAGCTAAGCAGCCACCACAAGAAAGAGTTGGCAAAACAGCTCAGTTCAAATTGGATCTAACCGAGAAGGAGGCTCAGTAGAAGCACTGCATTGAGGACTATGAGCATAGGCTTTCCAAGCAGAGGGAAGACCTGCAGGAGTACAAGGCCAGGTACCGGCACCTGGAGGCTCAGCGGACTGAGATGGTCAGCCAGTTACAGGCCATGATGCAGTCCCACTGGAACAAGGTCCTCTGGCTCTTCACCACCAGCGGCACTTCCTTCCAGCCTTCGCCCAAAGCCCCGCACCAGGAAGCTGAAGCAGACCTCCAAGTCATAATTTCTGCTCCTCTCCGACTCACACAAAAAAACCCTGAAGTGGGAGACTCTGCAGCAACACAAATGCTCACTGCACGGATCCATCCCAGGGGCCGTAGTTTGAGGATCCCTGATTTAGTGCAATATAAAAAATACAAATAGTTTTTCTGCGGATCACCAAAATTTTCTTGCGGACTACCTGTTGGTGACTGCTGCTTTAAATAACTTGAGTTCTTTATAAACTGGATAAAATGTGTTTTCTTTTGAAAACAGATACTGAATTACTTCCTTCTTGAAAATAAAGCAACAACAACAAAGTAACCAGTTAAGCAGAACTTCAGTTGTTTGATCATGATTTAAATTTGGGGATACATTAGTGACTAAATAATAAATCAAAAGCCATCAGAATACAGGTAGTCCTTGACTTGCAAGAATTCATTTAGTGACCATTTGAAGTTATAATGCCATTGAAAAAAATGACCTTTAACCATTGCAGCAACCCCATGGTCATGTGATCAAAAAATCAAACATTTGGCAACTGACTCAGATTTATGATGGCTGCAGTGTCCTGGGGTCATATTTATTTATTTATTTTGTCACAACAGTATATATAAGCATAAGCATGAAAATAACCATATAATATATAAGCATGTATATAAGCATAAGTATGTAATAACTATATTAATTGGATATAATGAAAGGAAACAATAGGACAGGAACGGTAGGCATGTTTGTGCTCTTATGCATGCCCCTTACAGACCTCTTAGGAATGGGGTGAAGTCAATAGGTGAAGCTGTGGGGGCTCCTACCCTCTGGAGCGAACTTCCCCCTGGTTTGCGCCAAATACCTGATCTTCGGACCTTTCGCTGCAAATTGAAAATGTATTTATTTACTCGCGCAGGGCTGGCTTAAGTTTTTGTTAAATTTTTAAATTTTAAATTTTTAAATTTCTAAATTTTATATGAATTTTAGCGGGTTTTTAGATTTTAAATGTTTTAAAGTTTCGGCCAATTGTATAATAAGTTTTTTAATTTTGTTTTTTAATTGTATATTGATTGTGTTTTATTTTGGCTGTAAACTGCCCTGAGTCCTTCGGGAGAAGGGCGGTATAGAAATCTAATAAATAATAATAATAATAATAATAATAATAATAATAATCAGTAGACAGTTTTTGGTTAAAGCTTTGGGGATTTTGAGAAGAGACCACAGAGTCAGGTAGTGTGTTCCAAGTATTAATAACTCTGTTACAGAAGTCATATTTTCTGCAATCAAGACTGAAGTGGTTAACATTAAATTTAAATCTATTATTTGCTCTTGTATTGTTGTGATTGAAGCTGAAGTAGTCTTCAACAGAAAGGACATTGCAATAGATGATTCTATGAGTTAAACACAGGTCCTGTCGAAGGCGGCAGAGTTCTAAGTTTTCTAAACCTAAGATTTCAAGTCTGGTGGCATAAGATATTTTGTTGTTTTCAGAGGAGTGGAGAACTCCTCTTGTAAAGTATTTCTGGACACGTTCAATTGTATTGATGTCTGAAATGTGGTATGGGTTCCAGACAGGCGAGCTGTATTCAAGAATTGGTTTAGCAAATGTTTTATAAGCTCTGGTAAGTAGTGTAGTGTTTCTGAAGAAGAAGCTACGTAAGATTAGGTTTACAACTCTTAAAGCCTTTTTTGCGATGTAGTTGCAGTGGGCAGTCTTATCATTAATTACTGATTGGATTAATTTAACTGAGGAAAGAGTTTTGAATATAGAAGGTTATGGTTTGTTATATGGGTGGCATGCCTATTTATTATATGATAAGAAAGTTGATAAAATATTTTAAAATAATATAATTAGAAATGCATTATTGAGGGTCTGGAGGAAATATCAATATAAATTAGATGGAAAGATTCCAATATGGGCAATCTCGAGACACATGATAGAAAATATAAATATATATCAAAAGATGGAGGTAGTTACCTATAAAGAACTCCTTTGTATGGAAAAGGGGGAATTACAATTAAAATCCAGAGAAAAGATGGGGGAAGAAGGGAAAAATTATACATGGTTCCAATATGGACAATTACAAGCTAGATGGAAATTAGATCAAAAAATAGGTGTTAAGCAAACTGAGGATAATTTGTTAAAACAAATGAGAGATCAAGGTCAACAGCATATTAAGAGGTTGTATAATGTATTAGTAGAAATAGACTCAGAGACTGAATTGGTTAAGGATTGTATGATTAAGTGGGCACAAAATTTTCAGCAACCAATAATGTTGGAAACTTGGGAAAGAATTTGGGTGAGGAATGTTAAATTTACACAAGCGCAAAATATGAGAGAAAATTTTTATAAGATGTTTTATAGATGGCATTTAGACTCCCAAAAGTTGTCATGTATGTATCCTAATGTACAGGCTAAATGTTGGAGATGTGATTGTGAAGATGCCACTTATTACCATATATGGTGGACTTGTAAAAAAGTTAAAATATTTTGGATTAAAGTATGGTGGATCATGCAGAACATTCTGAAAAAGAAGATTAAGTTTACTCCACAGTTCTTTCTACTAGGAATAATTATGGATTGTACAGCTATAGAGACTAAATTGATTTTGAACTTAATAACAGCCGCAAGACTTTTGATTGCTCAATATTGGAAGAAAGAAGAATTACCTACAATTGAAGAATGGACACTCAAAGTATCAAATCTGGCAGAAATGGCAAAAATTTCTGCTTATTTGAAAGACTATACACAAGAAAAATATATTTTAGAATGGAAAATGTGGATTGATTATATTCAAAATAAGTATCAGATAAAAAAATATTGAATAGCATATGAGTAAATTTAGGAAATATTTTGTATTAGATATATTTTTGAAGGAGAGGAGAATTAAGAGTGTGATTATGTGTGGAGTGACTAGAGATTATAATTTAGGATTTATTTTGGATTATGATTGTTAGTTTTGATACCCTGCATATTGTTCTGGGAAGTCGGGGGGTAAGGGGAGGGAATGGGGGTTGAGGGTAGAGGATGGAGTGAGGGTTAATGTACAGGGATTATTGAAGATGTATAAATATAATTAATGTAGGGGCGGGTCTGCCCATCTACCATTTTAGAATGGTGGGGGGGGGGAAAAGAGGAGAGAGTAGGAGGTAGGAAAGAGGAAAGAGGGAGAAGAGGAGAAGTGGAAGGAAGAGGGGTAGAAGAGGGAGAAGGAAGGTATAGGGTGGAGGGAGGAGAGGATGTAGATAAGAGAAGGGGAGGAAGGTCTGGAAAGTAGAAGAAGGTAGAAGAGGGAAGAGAGTTAAAAGGAGGGGGTGGTGACTGGGCAAGCCTGACTAATTGTATATGACTGTACATTGGATGAGTTGTTGGATATGAATGTAAAAATAAAACTTTTTTATAAAAAAAAAAAAGAATTGGTCTAGCAAATGTTTTATAAGCTCTGGTTAATAGTGTAGTGTTTCTGAAGAAGAAGCTACGTAAGATTAGGTTTACAACTCTTAATGGCCGGCAACATAGTGTTAACTTTGTTTGGTGAGTGCTTGAGGAAGGATAAAAGTGTAATACACTTCACAAACATTTTATGCAATCATTTGACATCCTTGGGGCAGGAAGGAGAGAATATAGTCTTGAGAATCAATGGCTAAGGCTATAACATGCAGGGTGGAAGGCTGTATGCATAAAACAGGTTATCCATCCTTCATATTATGAAGGCATTCTGGAGATTAATACAGTCTTTCCTGCTTGCGTACAACTGCAGAAACATGTCTTGGCAACAGGTTTGTTCTGCCTTGTCCTCATCACATTTCCTTAATCTTGTCTGAAACCATAAAGAAAGCAGATTCCCACACCATCCAAAAGCAGCCCTAAGGTTTTTAAATCTGTGAGGCTTTGTCATCCATTTTTTGGAGTGAAATCACGTGATGCAGGATAGGGAACAACGATGGGGGTAGTTGCAATTTTCTGCTGACTGAAAAGAAAGAGCACTTCAATTTAGCAACATGGAAAGAAAATAAATCTTGGTTTCTGTTTCATACTTGTTAATACAAAATAATCACACAGTTGGAACTAGATGCAAGAAAGAGAAAAATATATATTTAAAATAAATATGTAAATCCTAATATGCTAAGCCTGTTAATAATGTTTATTCATAATACATGCCTTTAATATACATGTTTCTTCAAAAACATACCATAACATTATGAGGATGAAGGCCCCCAGGATGCTGAGACATGTACTGGGCCAGGTCTGTGTGCTAAATAGATGCAGAAGAAATAAAACTTAATTACCGAGTCCAGAAATCTTTTGCAGGTTCTTTATCAAAGTATAACTCAACTACATTTGAAAAAAAAATCACTGAATAGAAAGTGACCTCTTCTTAGTCAATCCCATGAAACCCTCTGCTGGGAAAAAACACCACAGACAATACATCTACCATTCAAAAAGACCTTGATCATCTAACCGCTTGGTCTAAAGCTTGGCAACTCCAAATCTCAACCAGCAAATGCTCAGTCTTACATATTGGAAAAAAGAACCCAAACACTAAGTACATACTTGATGGACATTACCTTACAGATGACCCCCACCTTGGAGTTTTCATAGCAAATGATCTAAGTGCCAAAGCCCACTGCAACTACATAGCAAAAAAGGCTCTAAGAGTTGTAAACCTAATCTTGCATAGCTTCTTTTCCAAAACACTACTGTTGTGTCTCGTCCAATCTCACCTCAGCCGGGGTCTTCTTATCTGCTTCCGAACACGGAAGAAGAAATACCTCCAGCCCCCAGCCCTGGCTCCATGCCCAGACAGGCTGAAGAAGAAGAAATACCTCCAGCCCCCAGCTCTGGCTCCATGCCCAGGCAAACAGAGCAACTAGACCCCTCCCCCTCCTCCACAGCATGTGAGTCTGAGGAAGGTTTATTACCAACAGCTGCCGACTGGAGTGACCCTCGTGTCAGAAGACTTGATAGGCGGAGGCAACAGAAGGAAGGGAGGGGCAGGCCTGGATAAGTGCTGAGTCATGGAGCCACACCCCATGGCCTATATAAAGGATCTGCTTTCTGGCATTCTCTGAGTCAGGCAAAGTCTAAACATATCTTGCTGAAGTCACTTTCTGGTCTCCTGCCTGCCTTGAGGACTTTGCTAGGACTTTGGCAGAGCTGCAGAGGCACACCTGATTCGGATTTCCCTGACCCGGCCGTCAGCGGAGGAGTGGGACACGACAACTACACTACTAACCAGAACATATAAAACATTTGCTAGACCAATTCTAGAATACAGCTCGCCTGTCTGGAACCCTCACCACATTTCTGACATCAATACAATTGAACGTGTCCAGAAATATTTTACAAAAAGAGTTCTCCATTCCTCTGAAAACAACAAAATACCTTATCCCACCAGACTTGAAATCCTAGGCTTAGAAAACTTGGAACTCTGTCGCCTTCGGCAAGACTTAAGTTTAACTCATAGAATCATCTATAGTAATGTCCTTCCTGTTAAAGACTACTTCAGCTTTAATTGCAATAATACAAGAGCAACCAATAGATTTAAACTTAATGTTAACCGCTTTAATCTAGATTGTAGAAAATATGACTTCTGTAACAGAATCATCAGTGCTTGGAACACTTTACCTGACTCTGTGTTCTCTTCCCATAATCCCAAAAGCTTTAACCAAAAACTTTCTAATATTGACCTCACCCCATTCCTAAGAGGACCATAAGGGGCGTGCATAAGAGCACAAACGTGCCTACCGTTCCTGTCCTATTTTTTTCCCCTTTTCTTCTTCTTATAGACTGTTGGTCATGGGGGATTTCAATCTGCCATCAACCGGCGCGGCGTCCTCGACGGCTCGGGAGTTCATGGCTTCCATGACAGCCATGGACCTGATTCAACTAATTGACGGCCCTACCCACGTTGGGGGAGGCACCCTAGATTTAATTTTTATCTCTGGCCAGTGGTTGAATGATCTGATTTTAAATGATTTAGTTGTTGAACCTTTGTCATGGTCAGATCATTTTCTCCTTCGCCTGGACTTTCTGACCGCTACCCACCACCGCAGGGAGACGGAACCAGGTGCCTGATGGACCCAGAGAGGTTCCTGACGGAGCTTGGGCGGTTTCCCGAGAATCTGGCCCACGACATGACTGAAGAACTAGTCGCGGCCTGGGAACAGGCTGGAGCTTTGGACCGTGTTGTGCCTTTGCAGCCTCTGACCCGGCGTTGGTCTCAACCAGCTCCTTGGTTCTCCGAGGAGCTGAGGGAGATGAAACGCCGGAGAAGACGCCTAGAGAGTGCCTGGAGATCCAGCCGCTCTGAGGCTGACCGGACACTAGTTAGGTCCTATAGCAGGACCTACCTAGTGGCATTGAGGGATGCGAAACGTTTTTACGTTTCCTCCCTCATTGCGTCGGCAGATAACCGCCTGGCCGCCCTGTTTCGGGTGACCCGCTCTCTCCTTCAACAGGAGGGGCGGGAGGACCCCTTACAAGGGCGTGCCGAGGAGTTTAACGGTTATCTATACGATAAAATCGTTCAGCTTCGGGACGGATTGGATCAAAATTGGGTAGATCCAGGCGAGAGTTCCGAGACCCGTCTTGTTGAGGTGGTTTGGGATAACTTTGACCCTGTGACTCCCGAGGACATGGACAGGTTGCTGGGTAGGTTGAATGCCACCACATGTTTACTGGATCCGTGCCCCTCCTGGTTGGTGCTGGCCACGCAGAAGATGACACGAGGCTGGCTCCGGGGGATTACTAATGCCTCTTTGCGGGAGGGGATCTTTCCCAATGCCTTGAAAGAGGCGGTGGTGAGACCTCTCCTCAAGAAGCCTTCCCTGGACCCAGCTGTTTTAGGGAATTACCGCCCAGTCTCCAATCTTCGCTTCACGGCGAAGGTTGTAGAGAGTGCGGTGGCATGTCAGCTACCCCAGTACCTGGATGAAACTGTCTATCTAGATCCATTCCAGTCCGGCTTTCGGCCCGGTTACAGTACAGAGATGGCTTTGGTCGCGTTGGTGGATGATCTCTGGAGGGCCAGGGACAAGGGTTACTCCTCTGCCCTGGTCCTATTAGACCTCTCAGCGGCTTTTGATACCAACGACCATAGTATCTTGCTGCGCCGGCTGGAGGGGTTGGGAGTGGGAGGCACCGTTTATTGGTGGTTCTCCTCCTACCTCTCTGACCGGATGCAGACGGTGTTGACAGGAGGGCAGAGATCGACTCCGAGGTGCCTCATGTGTGGGGTGCCGCAGGGATCGATTCTCTCACCCCTCCTGTTCAACATCTATATGAAGCCACTGGGTGAGATCATCAGTGGTTTTGGGGTGAGATACCAACTGTACGCTGATGACACTCAGCTGTACTTTTCCACCCCAGGCCACCCCAGCGAAGCTGTTGAAGTGCTGTCCCAGTGTTTGGAAGCCGTACGGGTCTGGATGGGGAGGAACAGGCTCAAACTTAATTTCTCCAAGACGGAGTGGCTGTGGATGCCGGCACCCCAGTACAGTCAGCTGCAGATACGGCTGTCTGTTGGGGGCGAATTGTTGGCCCCAATGGAGAAGGTGCGCAACTTGGGCGTGCTCCTGGATGGGCGGTTGTCCTTTGAAGAACACTTGACGACCGTCTCCAGGAGAGCTTTTTATCAGGTTCGCCTGATCCGCCAGTTGCGTCCCTTCCTGGACCGGGATGCCTTATGCATGGTCACTCATGCACAGTCGTTACCTCTTGCTTGGACTATTGCAATGCTCTCTACATGGGGCTCCCCTTGAAGAGCACTCGGAGACTCCAGCTAGTCCAGAATGCAGCTGCGCGGGTAATTGAGGGAGCGGGTCGGAGCTCCCATGTAACACCGATCCTGCGCAGACTGCACTGGCTACCTGTTGTCTTCCGGGTGCGCTTCAAGGTATTGGTTACCACCTTCAAAGCGTTCCATGGCTTAGGACCGGGTTACTTACAGGACCGTCTACTGCCGTCTTCTATCTCCCAGCGACCAGTGCGTTCCCATAGAGAGGGACTCCTTAGGGTGTTGTCAGCCAAACAATGTCGACTGGCGGCCCCCAGGGGGAGGGCCTTCTCTGTGGGGGCTCCTACCCTGTGGAACGAGCTTCCCCCTGGACTTCGACAATTACCTGACCTTAGGACCTTTCACCGCGAACTTAAAACCTATTTATTTCGTATGGCTGGACTGGCTTGATTTTTAAAATTTTAATTTAATTTAAATGGGTTTTAAATTTTTGTAATTTTATGGGTGTAATTTGTATTTTAAATTTTTTGACAAATTGAATAAGTTTTTTAAGGGTTGTTTTTTAATATTGTATGTGTCTGTGTTTGTATTTTATTTGGTTGTTCACCGCCCTGAGTCCTTTGGGAGAAGGGCGGTATACAAATTAAAATATTATTATTATTATTATTATTATTATTATTATTATTATTATTATTATTATTATTATTATTATTATTATTATTATTATTGATATTATTATTATTATTATTATTGTTATATATGCTTATACCTCCTAATATTTACTCATATATATGTTTATATACTATATAATCTTTTTGTATGATACTTATATATATTGTTGTGACAAAATAAATAAATAAATAAATCTCAAGAACAAAGGTTGAAAGCATGCAGAAAGCAACATTCACTGTGATTGATCCATTCCATACTGCTGTAAAATTCTGTGAAGCACTGAAAAACGACAGGGTTTGCTTCCTTCAATAAGCAAATGAACAAATCTGATGAAAAGCCACTCACCATGTACTCAAAGACTAAAGTCAGGCTCTCTTTGGTCTGGAAGATGTCATGAAAGAGCACAATATTGGCATGTTTCAGGCTCTTGAGGAGGGAAACTAGGACCACAGATAAAACAATCACACTGATGCAGGGACAAAGAAAACAGTTGAACAACCTAGATGATACCAAGGCAGTCATGGGAGGCTGGAATATTTCCTTTTTTTCCACTAGGTTTTAAAACATTTTATTTACATCTTCAAAAAAATGTGCATTCCAATAATTAAAACTGTTTGAACAAAAAATGATACTTGATTGAAATGCATTTTACAGGTCACAGGACCCTGGTACAGTTTTGCATACATATTCATCTGTTATTAGACTATTCCCTCCCAGAATCTTCTTTGAAGAAACATGCAAGCTTTTGTGCTATCAAACCAGAAGGTGGACAGGCAGGTGGAAAGGAAAGTCCCTTCATTCAGCGTTAATAGTTTGTGCTGTTATTTGTGTGTGTGTCTGTGTAAAAAGGGCAGTACAATCATTTAAACCTTATCCAACCAACTCTTTGCATTTTATATAGTTAAAGCAGTAAAAGAAGTAAAATAAGAAATCAATGCTTGTGGCATGTACAGTGCATAATTTAGAAAGGGCCATTTCATTACAATTCATTTGCTTGCTTCGCCTGCTCAGTTGTTTCTTCTGAGCACAGTGGGCTTTTTCTCTTGCATTCCTATCTTCCTAGCTTCTTCAACTTGTCAAATTTCTCAATCTCAGCATATTTGATTTGTCAGACATAGTTCTGATTGATCAGTGAGACTGTCCCAACCTTCCTGTAATCACTCTGAACAGTAATATCCCTGGGATGTTTCCACCCCTGGAATTTGGAACAAGAGATTATCAAATTGGGTCATCCTAATTATAGAACGAATGCTCCAGAATGGTTTAAATGATCATTTCACCCCATAGCCTTGGTGGTTTTCCTCACTGGTAGAACAAAAAGCAAGGTAGGGGTTCTTAACACATTATATCAATTTAGCCATCTGATAAAGTGAGCTACAGCTTATGAAAGTTTAAGCTTTTTCATAAAGTTGGTTAGGTAGAAATGGTGCTACCAGACTCTTGTTATTTTTTTGCCAAGACAAATTAACATGGTTCTTTTCCTACAGCTAACACACTCTTGGAAAAGTGTTGCTATTCTGTTGCTGAAATGCATTATTGTTAAATTAAAATTGCTTAAATGGTGGGGGGGGGGAGAAGGAGGTTTGTTAAATGAAATTTAAGTTTCTTAAAAGCTTCTCTTAGGTTAAATAAACTCTCAACACGCAGTTATGCCACGACAGAGGTCATGATCAGTGGACTTTCAGAAGCTCCTCCCCTTTTTGCACTGGCGAAAGGGTTTGTTGGATGTCTAAAGCTGCGTTTCAGCAATCAAAGGACAAACACAAGTTTACTTATTTGAACTTGCTCCCCCTTTGCCTGTGGATGCTTACAGATGATTAAACCCTCATTGCAACTCCTTTGCAGGTCTGTAGAGCCTTTTTTTGGTGGGGGGAGGGGGATGCTTGTAAATTACTTGGATTGCTTAGGCTGCAGCACAGGAATAAGCAGAATCATACCGGAATAATCACAATGAAATTACTGCATATGGTTAGCTTACTTCTCAGGAGGTTTTCCATCAGATCAGATGTCTCTAGCTTTTATCCTCACAACAGAAACAAACTTCTTCCCCTGTCTCAACCTCCTTCCCTGCTTTTGCCTTCCAGAATTAATCAGTGGTTTCAGGACCTATTTGCTAAAGATTGTCTAGAAGATAAACCTTGATTGAAGCATTGTGGTCTTTGGTTGAAGCAGGAAGTACCAGAATTTATTGTGGAATGTCTCCTGCCTCTTCTTAACCACCAGCTATGGTCTTCAGGACCAAGAAGCCAGAATGATGTTATGGTTAACTTATCCTTCTAGCATTTGTAAACAGAGAAGGAAAGAAAGAGTAATTGCAAAACAGGGGTTATGTAGATATGTACATTCCGTAAGTGACTGTTCACACAAGATGTATAGTGACTGGGCTACACCGTTGGGTTTTTTTTATTTCTTTGCTTGCTTTTAATTTCAATGTTAAAATTTTAAAAAGCAAATATTTAAGCTGCCTCATCCCTGTGTAGGTGGGTGGGACACCGGCCAAGGTTTTGTTTATTCCCAAGCAGGAGTTTGCCTCAGTTTGTAATGATGACTGGCATTAGATCAAATAATTCACCTACAGTTGGCACAAATCTTGGCTGAATATATCATATAAACATGCACTCAGAAGCCTTCCTTTCAACTCAGCAAAAATAAGTCTGTCTCTACCACTGAGTTATAGGGCTCTCTGCCAATTCTTGAATCACCCAAAAAAAAACAACCCCTAAAAGTAGCATTTTCATTAACTGCAATCATTTCAGTGACTTCCTTCCAATGCTAGGGATAACAAAACCTAGCAGATTTTGTGCATCTTGGGGCTGTCCTAGGATAGTGTCAAAATTGGGGTGTGTATGGCAAGGGCAGGGGGAATATTTTGATCTTAACACAATTAAGGACAACTAAAAGCCTGTTTCCTTAATGGGCTGAAATGTGATGAAAGCAACATCATGGGAACATGCCAGAAAAAAAGAAGTTGCCTGGCAGATTTGTTAGGTGCAAGTAGGGACATATAGCCTGGAGCATTTGCAGGTATTTTAGACAGCAGTAGCATAAACTTCTATTCTATCTGATTACAGTATATCTCAGGGGTAATAAACACTATATAAATATTTCTTGTTCACATATGCACACACAGCCCTATTAGCATCTGATTGTAAGTCTGGGATGGGAAGAGCAAAATATTCAGAAATGTAGACAACTTATTCTGTTTGAATCCCAATATAGCCTTCTATTGCTTCTAAGAATAATTAGTTCAATTAATACATTCAAATTCAAAGCCTAATACAAAAGAGACCCAGTTTGGTGTAGTGGTTAAGATAGCAGGTTAGAAACTATGAAACCATGAGTTCTAATCCAGCTAGGTGATCTTGGATCAATCAATGTCTCGTAGCCCCAAGAAAAAGGCAATGGCAAACCATTTCTGAAATCTTGCCTTGAGAGCTGCAGGGATTCATTCAGATTACCAGGAGTCACCACTGAGTCAAAGGCATCAAAATAATGATTCAACACTGCAATAATAATACTTAGTTGAACCTAACAGGTCACAATATTCAGGTCATGATTCATCACACAGACTCAATGCTATATTTATATTTCTTACCTTCTCTTATGGCTGTAAAAGGGATTCCCTCCTCTGTATTTAGGCTGATGACTTTCAAAGCTACCAGCTGATTGTATATTCTATTGGGACAGAATATAATATGTCTCTTCACTATACCTAATAATTGAATTCACAAATCAAATCTATAAATCTGCCACCATTGAAGTAATTCAGTACCATGCAATACACAAACTAAAACGGCTTACTGATATATATAATAATAGCTTCGTTTATGCAGTCAAACAGTCTACCAAATATGTGGAGAGAGGAGGCATGTCTCCAAATGGGGCCTTCAAGGATAAAACATGCTAATATTTGCTTTCTTCAAACTACAAAAGCAAAGTCTTCCTTCCCCTTTCTGCAGTGAAACATGGCCTGGCATATAATCTAGAAACCTACTTTGACTGAAGGTTAAATTCTCATTTCTTCAATCATGCGGATACGGAGTCAAAGCCTTTGAGAAGCATTAGTGTGAAGATCCATTTGAATTAAATACTTGTTGGATGCATTGTGCATCACCCGTGAAACTATTTATCTTCACTTAGTAGTATAACAACTTTCCAAGTAATATTTATGTATTTGCAATAAGTGCAAAGGATGCTCTAATTTTAACAAAGTTACTTTTTATAGCTGAGAAGATCTCATTGTACCTCAGTAATTAGCTTTTCAAATGTTTTCATTCTAGAATGCTTCCTATAAAGCTTTTTATTCATTGCAGAACACTCACCTGCTGATTCCTTTGCATACCACGGAGTGAGGACCTTCACTCAGCGTCTCAAGAGGCAAGTAGGAAGAGAGGTTCCCAAATGGGAGACTTTTTCTTGGCTTAAATATCAGTGGGAGAGAGATAAGAGAACACATACATTCAGTTGTAAGATTTCTTAAACGTTTTCTGACCCAACAGTTCACTATTAATGCAGGAAAGTTTATAATGATTGCAAGAAGTATCCCCTTTACATGTTTTCCAAGTCTGAAAACAGACTTTCAGACTCCCAAGCTCAAAAACAGCTCTCAGATTGAGGTTTCCTGTCTCACTTGAACCTGTGATTGCAGATTACAATTGCTCACTTATAAGACCTGTCATTGTCATTTCTGAGACATGTCTGCACAGATTATGCTTTGCTAATAGTGGAATACGGAATGTTTAATGTGCCAGAAGTATCCTCCCTGGTAGGCCCAGCAAGATTATTCAGTAGAAAAATTAATTAAAATTAATAGGTCTTTCATGAGGTAAGGAAGTTAAAAGCAAGAATCCAAAGGTGATAGATTATCTTTCTGAGCACGTAATTGAAGTTCAAATGAATTGTTTTTTGTTCTGCCTGACAAAGGATCATCTTTCATATACTAATTGAGAAGACCAAAGCTTTCTCCTTGTTTTCTAACTCCAAGATATACATACATACATGTGTGTGTACACACACACACACACCCTGTTTCCCCCAAAATAAGACATCCCCTGATAATAAGCCCAATCAGGCTTTTGAGCGCATGGCAATCAGGCTGAGCGCTTATTTCAGGGTTCAAAAAAATATAAGACAGGGTCTTATTTTCGGGGAAATACGGTGTATATATATATATATTTGTTTTCGTAGGTTTTCCCGGGTATAGGTATGTAGGTCTTGGTATATTCGGGTCTTTTCACATGTAAATTGAAGAAAATTGACATCGGACCCAGGATAACACACAATGCCACCATCAATCATCCTCACCAGACTCAAACCCAAATCCATCCCACAGACGAAACACAACCACCATCCAGAAGCCAGACCATGCTGGCACCACTGGTTGCTGCACCCCCCTTCGATCCCCACACAAAGCAAGCTGACACACGCCAGGAACACATGACAGGACCTTGGACTCGGAGCCAGGCCAGGCCCCAGGATGCTGCATCACAGCCATCTCTCAAGACATCACATCACAGAACTCCAGAGGCCACAACACCAAACCTCAGGAACAAAAGACTAGGACCACACCCACACAGGATGCTGCGAGACAGCCGACCAATCTGCAAAACCCACTCCATCTACCAGTCAAGATGCAACCACACAGCCAACCAACCTGCTCACAGCAACACTCCCCACCTTCCCACCAGTATTTATAGAGAGACGGCAGCTCCGACCACTCTGTGCTCGCGAAGTTCGAAGCCGAAGACACCAGCCTGAAGATGATGAGTGAGACCTCGTCGAAACATCGCCAAGATACTCTCAATTTTACACGGGAAAAGACCCGAAAATGCCAAGACCTACCTACCTACATATATATATATATATATATATATATATATATATATATATATATATATATATATATATATACATACACACACACACACACACACACATACATACACATACACATACACACATATATGTGTATCATGTTATTTGTGACTGAGAGTTAACTGAAATTACTATGGGTATTATCCATTATTTACATTTATTGTAATCCCATCAAACCTAGAATAAATTTAAGCTGCATATTCAAACACAGATTTGATGAACAATGTCTTCTACAGTTCATTTCATGTAAAGCATGACATTCTTTCCCACAAGAATTCATCACCAATATACTTGCTCCGGATGAAACAGAATCGATAGGCTCTTCCAGATTTGATTTCTGAAAATTATGGAGCTATGGTGGATGCAACGCATTCCTTGACTATTTCATTCTTCTTAGACCTCTAAATTGACTGGGTGAATTAGTAACATTTCAATAACAGAAATGTGCTTATTGATAAAATCGTCCCATATTTTTGTGCTATCAGTTCTGGTTTTTTAGCTGATTTGTGACAGAACTGTATTACAGTATGAGAATATAGTAGTTTATACTTCGATATGGTAAAAGTCCAGATGAATTAATTTTCTGTATGTTTTAGCTGCCACCTTATAGCCATTCAGAGTTCTGCAGGCCTGTCCTGCTATCCTACCCTTTAAATGGATAGGTCTTTAAGGATTCAGTACAGATATTCCTTGACTTACAACCACAATTGAGCCTAACATTTCTGATGCTAAGCAAGACAGCTTTTAAGTGGGTTTTGCCCCATTTTACAAACTTTCTTGCCACAGTTGTTAAGTGAACCACTGCAATTATTAAATTATCAATATGGTTGTTAAGTGAATCTGGCCTCCCCAGTGAGTTTGCTTGTCAGAAGGTTACAAAAAGTGATCACATGACCCTGGGACACTGCAATGGTCATAAATATGATTCAGTTGCCAAGCATCCAAATATTAATCATGTGACCACGGGAATGCTACAACGGTTGTAAGTGTGAAAAATGGTCATAAGTCACTTTTTTCAGTGTATTTTTTGAATGGTCACTAAACAAACTGGTGTAAGTCAAGGACTACCTGTATTGCATATGCAAAGACCATGCTCTATAAATGTGCATATGCATCCTGTGTGTTATAAAGACAAGCATCTGGCTAACTTTATATATTAGTCAGTCTAATAAGATATCACCTTATTTTCTCTAATGTTTCTTATTTTGTGAAGCTAACATGCAGCCAATCAAGAAATTTCCTTTACTTCATGAGATTTAGCCCATGCCTCTCCCTGTCATAAGTAAGAAACTGCTTACTTTCAGTTCTCCTTTTGGTTGTATGTTGTCTTGCTGTGATGAATCTTTCTCTTCATAATGGCAGCATAGGCACCTGCGGCTGGAAAAATTTCCACATAAAATGTCGCCCATTTTCTTCAGCCCTCAAACTGCTTGATTTTCTATCTCTCATATTCTTTTCTGTTTACCAAAGATTGGAAATGTATGAATGTTCATATGACTTGCATGAGGTCTCTCGTGACTCATAAAAACTCCCTTTCTTCTACAGTTTTAGCCCAACATTTCAAATGTATTCTTTGTGTAACTCTTTCAGTTTACCAAATATACAGATAATGTGTATATTTCCAAGTGTTCAACTTAATCATAAACTTGAATACAAAATAAAAAATCTAGATCCAAGTCTATATTATGTTAACTCCCAGCACAAATTATCAATGGGAAAAGTATGAATATATAGGAGAATGTAAGTTTCACAATTTGTGGGCTTCCTTTTCACAGCTGTGATACTTATGGAAGAGACTAACTTTGCTACTCCAGAACTTAGCCTGTATCCAGGGGCAGCCCTTCTTTTGCATTATTTGAACCTTTCAGTGGGAGCTGCACAAATCATTTGCCTAGTGACCAGTGGGGACAAGGGATAAGGCTATAATGAAAAGTCAGGGCATTAGGGACTGTCTTGAGGGGAGGTGTGGGAAGTGTTTAAAATGAACATTCAACTATTTGGGGGCTTATGGTAAAATAACAAGATCTGAAACTATGGCATCAGTTTTTTGCCTATTGGTGTACAATAATGGTTGAGACACCAGGCTAAAAACTGGGACACTATGAGTTCTAGTCCTGCTTTAGGCATGAAGTCAACTGGGTGACCCTGAGTCAGTCATTCTTTCTCTGTCTTGGGAAACAGCCAATGGGTGAGGCACTTATGAAACATCTTACCAAATAAATTTCAGGGACTTAGCCAGGTAATCACTGACTTGAAGGCACGCGTACACACACATTACAATTTTTACAATTTTCCCATGTTTTTGTTCTTGAAGTGTTACAGCATGGAACTTCTGTGTTTTATTAAAAAAAAAACCTGAGATATTCCATCCCTTCCAGTTGGTAAATCATGATTAAATGCAGACTGGTCCATGCATGCTGGTCTCATTTTACTGTTTTACTTCCCCTAACACAGCAATAGTTATAATTATGTGTACTTATGATTTACACAGCTGGTAGCACAGCTTGAGGGAGTGCAGACAGACAATTAAGGATTTATTCTGTGTCCTTGCTTTGTCTATCACAGTGCCTGCTTTGTTTTATGTACAAGACGATTAATCTCAAGTCAGTTCCTTCTGCTTTTCTTCCCAGCTTCACATGCTTTGACTCTTTGATTTTCCTTCTGTTAGATGTAGTTATCTAGGTGGTAAGCTTTACTCATGCCTATAACGTATTTCCTGTAACTAAATCTCTTTTCTGTTAGTTACATATCCTGCTTCACTAGTAATTACTCATATCAAATTCCTGCTTTCAGGAAGGCTCACAGCCCCTACAAAATGCTTCAATTCACATTATGAAAGCAAAGAAAACTAAAACTGTAAATTCACTGGGCTTCATTCAGAAATAAATGTATTGGAATGCACTGGCATTCCTGAACAGTGCAAAGCTGAATTTACTTTTTTTAAAAAAACAACAACAACCACCTCTATATTTTAGGTAGCATTGGTCACATGTTCAGGGTTTAAGCACAAATTAGCACCCTGGCACCTTTCCAACTTCCTGCCAATTACTCTTGCAATTATAATGTTCAGCATTGATAACAGTACTAAAGCATGCACAATGGTGTGTATTCATTAACTCCTGCCTACGGGGCATTGACGGTATTTTGAAAACAAACACAAGCTTCTCAAACAAAAAAGGCACCAGCGCTGAGCAGAGCCTACAAAAAAGCGACATTATAGCCAGAGGGCAACAACGAGGGAGAATTGTCTATTCTATTTGATGGCCACTAGAGGTCGCAGTTTCCCAAGCTAGACATGGTCGCTTTATTATTGATTTGGCTCATGATCTCTGAAATAGGGGCAAAAAAGGAGCGCATGCCATTCTAAGAAGATGCCAGTAACGGTCATTTCTTCAGATCATACGAGAATTGTTCTTTTGTTCGCTTCTTTTATGTGTGATTACCCCTTTCTAGCAGCGGTTTAGCTTACGCTTCTGCGTTAGTTTGTCCCATTCAAGATCCCGTCCTCATGTTCTATTCCTGCAAGCTTTCCCACCTAATTCGCTAGGTCAGCTCCGCCCCTTCGGCCCAGCAAAGCCCGCCTCTTTCTCTTTACGTGAATCAGCTGGTTCCAGCGTGCCTGAGAAGCCGCCGGTGATTTGGGCAATTAAAGCGCGGGCGCGAGACTTCAGGTGAGAGGCGCGGTGGGGGGGGGACTGCCGCTTGGTGTGTGAGAAGGCGGGGGGGGTGGAGCGTTCGGGTCGTTACGGCGCGGGAATCCCTTCGCTCCCCCCTTCCCGAAACCTTCGGAACGGGGAGAGAGAGCAAGAGAGAGAGAGCGAGCGCGAGGCGGCTCGCGGGGCAGAGTTTCCACCCGGCTGGACTGTAGAAACTTCAGTCGCGTGTTAGGAAGCGGGAGGGAGGAGCATCTGGAGACCCTTCTCGGCTGTACGGCCTCGCCTCGCCTGTTGCTCACACGAAGCCCCGGCTTTCTGCCCCTTCAGCTTAGCCCCGGAGCCAGTCTCCCCGTTCCCAATAAAGGAGAATGTTTGTACCTCACGGTTGACGTGCTTGGTGCTTTCTGAGCTTGCTTGTTTTCTTGCAGAGGTTTCAATACCCAAACTAGGTAACGTCGTCAGTGTTGCCTACCTTGCAGAAACGTCGGCAAGAAAGTCACCAAGCTTAGAGCGCGCCAAGGAGCCCTCCTCAAATCTCCCTTTCCTGAGCTGAACTTGTACTGGGAAACGCAGGTTTATCCAGCCCTTCGCCAATCCCATGAGTTCTTCGGGGAAGATACGATACTTGTTTGATACTGCGCTCTGTTCTTGACCTATACGTGCTAAAAATCTATAAGCTGCCCTTGACATTGTCTGGAGAATGTTTGTCAGGCCCTGGGTTGATGAGGGGCAGGAAATGGATTTTAAATGCCAAAGGTAAATTGGGGGAAGGTGTTGTAAATGTGATGCCATGGGCCCTTATAAAAATAATAACGGGATTTAAAAAATCTAAAGCTGTGTGTTACATATGTGTGTGTATATACACACACATATATACATACATATACATATACATATACATACACAAGACAGGATAAAATAGGATATAAGTCAAGGTGGTAAATATATTTAATACACTTGCCTCCTGTTTTCCCAACAACTACCTTGGCAAGTGGGTTGGGCTGAAGAGAGAGAGGGACTGGCTTAAAATTATCTAGCCAGTTTATTTTCTCCTGAGTATGGCTTCTTACATAGCCAAAATGGCACCATCCGCCCACATGAGAGTTACTGCCTGTGCTGAGGAATTTCAGTTTTACAGAGGTTCAGACTCTTTGGGGAAAAGAATGCTAAGAAGTCCCAAACTCTTTGAAATAGTCCAGAAGATTTGGCTTGATTCAGTACCTATGGAAAATTGGCCTATGTTTACCAAGGTGCTTGAATGAATGGAAGTATTGGGAACACAGGTGCAGCTGTTTGGAACCACAAAGAAGAGTGATCTGCACTGCAGCTCTTAGTAGAAAAACCAACGACTTCAAGAATCTCCTGTTGTCTGATTTAGCAGTTAAATGCTGACGAGATGGTATGGCCATTGAGTTGGATAACTGGCTGAAGAGCCATTTTCTAAGAGTGCTCATCAAGCTTGAGGGTAGCCTCACATGAGATGAGATAAGGTTCAGTCCTAAGCATTAAATGTGGGTTTCTCAGCCCTGGCAATTTTAAGATGTGTGAATTTTAAAATCCAGAACTCTGGGAATAAACTAACATCTGTATTACTTTGAAAACTGTATTCACTAAAAACCCAAAGATTCAAGTAAGTGCACAGGCTAACAGTAAGAATAATTAAGAACTTAGAAATTGTCCTATGAAAGGAGATTGAAGGAATCAATTTTTTAGGATTCTTATAGAAAAATATATGGCAGGTAAAGCCAAAAACAGCATGTAACAATTCAGCCAAAATTCAGTTCTTTATTTGCTTACACATAGTAGAATCTTGCCAGACTAAATTCCAGTACACTAAGGTTACTTTCACCTGAGTGTACTGGGAGATTCTAGGGAGTTGCTGTCCTCACTCTTTTTCTGTGTTTCCTATTTATCTCTTGGTTGGGCTGCCTCTTGTCTCAACCTCCCCTTTCTGGAATATTATCCCTCCTTCTTGGAAAACTGCTGCTTCATTGTAATCACATCACACTATCTCCCCTTCCATAGGTACCATCTCTCACAATAAGATGAAATTATTCTAAACTAGATATATAGTACTGACATTCTTATTTATACATGTGTAGGATATCCATCATTTTAAAAGTAGGTTGCTATGAAAGGAAGCTAGGCTACTATAATCCTTAATTTTTAAAGAAAGGTGCATTTCCTCTGGTATTTTCCATTAATGCTTTGGTTTCATACAGAAAATTATATTTTTGGATTTCAGTAACTTAGTTGTAATTTGAATGCTTTTTTAAAAAAAAAGTTATTTCTTTGACATAGTTCTGGCACATACTCTACCAAGATATCACGTATCTTGGTAGAGTATAGAGAGTGCCTGCATTCACTCATTGCAATATGCTGTGATTTGAGATTCATGTTTTTACATTCAATTATAGCTTACTTTGATTATATAATTATCTGTGTAGATTTTGTAGAGATAAAATATAATCAGATATGATACAAAGAATGTGATCTGTGTGGTATCAGGGCATGAGTGTTGCAATAAATTACCTAGAATGTAACAATTGTGTATTAAATATTTTTATATTACAAATGCTAATTATACAGGTAGTCCTCAACTTAAAACCATTCATTTAGTAACAATGTTACTTAGTTACTAAGTAACAATTTAGTAACAATGCTAACAAAACTGGCTTACAATCTGTCTTTAAAGTTATAGCATAACTCAAGCAGTCCTGTGATCACAATTTGGATGCTTTGCAACCAGCTCTCATTTATGATGGTTGCAAAGTCCCATAGCCATGTGATCATGATTCAAGACCTTCCCAGCCAGCTTCTGACCAGTAAAATCAATGTGGGAAGGCAAATTTGTTTCATGGCTGTGGTGACTCACTTAACAACCAAAGTAAATGTTGTAAAATAAGATCTGGTCACATGATGACTCACTTAGCAACCAAAATTCTGGTCTCAATTGTGGTTATAAATCAAATACTACCTATACTACAAACCTTTCAGCAACCTGCTGTTGGTTTTATAATTGCTTTTATGATATGATTCTGGCTTTAGGGGAATGTGGCATAGGATAATAGGATGTTTGGGTTCCTATTTGGCATTCCTTGTTTTCCTGGCAGTCTATTTTTACCAAGACTCACACCATGACTATATCATTATAATAGCTAAGCTACTAAGAAATTGTCAGCCATCATCCCTCTCTTTCTTATAGCTAAGTATTTGTTTGTCAGAGAAAATTAACATTATAGTTATTCAGTTTGAGTATTAAATCTCACGGCCTTAATACCGTAACTAAATAATGAAACAGGGAAGACCTGTGCTTCAGCAATGGCAAACAGAGAACCAACATGCACTACAAAAGATCTCTGCCTTACACTCCCTGGGAGAATGCTAGCAATATGGCTCATAGCAGTGCATGCATTCCTAGTGCCAACCTCCAAAACACCAAGGAATTGCTACGTTGGATCCAGCTGCTTTTTTGCCAGCAGGAGAATCCCCTCAGTGACATTTAGCTCAGCACTGCAGCTTGTGGAAAGTGGAATGAATGCTAATGTGCATAGATCTTTACAGTTCTTAGTAGCACCTCCCTCACTGTTCCTGGGCAGATTTAAAGGGGGGGGGAGGTTGTCTTGGAAACTAGAGGAGAAATGGACAAATATCATATTGTCTTCTGCTCCTCCTGTGGAACTCCGCATGGAATCAGAAGCTCTCAGCCTACTGAATCTGATCCATCCTCTTGAGTGAACTCTCAGACTTGGATGGGGAGTGAGGCTGATGTTTGAATAGGCCTTGGAGAATTGAAAAACCATAAACATGATGTCATGGTAGATATTTTATATGTACTAAAAGTGAGTCTACATAATTGTTAAAATATACCATATATTTAACGTGTCACTGATTGGTGATATGTTAGTAAACTCTTAAAAGAATTGTATGCACAGTATAGGGATTAATCTACCTACATTTTTTTACACCTAGCCATTACTGTTACGGCTTGCATACTATCTGTAAGCATTAAGCTTGTTGTAATTAAGAAGACCTGCATCCTGAATTGTAGGGAAGTCATGTTACTTCTGATATGCTAGGCAATTAGAGCTTCTAAATGTAAATATGGGTATATGGTGAGGAATATCGGTATATATGTTAATTGAAATAAAATATGATATTTTCATACTTTTATAAATGCCATGATGTAAATTTGATTCTCTGAGAGTTTCCTTCACCTGTTTTAAATTTTTAGACCATGAAAATATAAATAAGCTGGCGTCACCATTGTATTTAGGGATTGATTCTTGCCAAGCAATGCAGTTTTCTGAATGTTCACAAATTTACTGTTTAATCATCTGTTGCAGAAGGCCAAGTATATTCTTTAACACCTCCTAGCAGTGCTAGTGGGTTTGCTGAAGTTGTCAGCTGTCTTGAAGACAACAGGCTTTGAAGCATTTCTCCTCTAAAAGTAGATGGGATAACTACCAGTATAATGAACCTTTATTTGTAAATTGATTTTTTAACAGAATATCATAGAGTAGATATTTTTATCATTACACTTTTGTGTAGTTCTTTAGTGTTATGTAGCTCCATTCTTCCTGAATTTCACCTGAGCTTGTTTTGTTTTTAATGATTTACCACACAGGCCTGTTGTTATTTCAAAGGAAAATAACTTGGTAATGGAGCATTCTCAGTGACTGATGGACTCAAAAGAAGAAAGGTAATTCTACACTTCACTCATAAATGTCTCATAACTCATAACATGAGCCATGGTTACACAGTGGTTAGAATGCAGTACTGCAGACTACTCCTGCTGGCTGCCAACAGTTCGAATCTCACTGGCTCAAAGTTGACTCAGCCTTCCATCCTTCTGAGGTCGGTAAAATGACCGAGATTGTTGGGGACAATATGCTGACTCTGTAAACCGCTTAGAGGGGGCCGGAAAACACTGTGAAGAGTATATGTCTAAGTGCTTAGTGCTATCACTATTGCTATAACTACCATTGGAATTACCTTCTGTAAATATCTGTTAGCTTATTGGTAAGTTACCTCTAGGAGAGATAGGTAGCAAACCAATTTCATAAATAAGTTGAGGATATAGAAAAGGGCTTGCCTGATCTCATGGGGATATTTAGGGCTGAATAGGGATTTGAGCCTGAAATTCCTCACCTATATCCTCAACATTAACCTACCTTGTGGGACAGCTACCCCCACAAGTTTTCATATTCTATCAGTACAAGTGGCAGAGACCTTAGCAACAAGTATTCTAGATATCTTAATTTTTTTTAAGATTTTATAAATATCCTTAGATTTTCTTAAACTTCTTTCCAATATCAGAAAATTGAGACCCCAACTGCTTTTTGGGGTAGGTTTGCATCTAAGGAAAGAAATTCAAAACACTTATGACATGTACAATACATTACCTGTATCAGTTCTGATGTGCCCGGATTTTAAATGTGTCACTGTTTCATATTTGTGCTAGCTTAGCAGCCCAGGAAGGAGCAAGAGAAAGAGGCCTGGTCTATGTGTGGCAGGCTGGTTCCTGTTGTCCTACCCCCGAAAGACTTCCCGGTTGGACTGGAAAAAGAGTGTTGCAGGCAGCACTTGGAGAAAACCATGGTGTACTTTTGTCTGATGGTATGGACGTTGGGTTTTAAAGAAATGTTTGCTTTTAGAGGAAAATAGCCAGTTTTAAAATTCTACCAAGATAAATTTTCAACTAGCTATATTTAAAAAAGTTTCAATTTGATATTCAAAATGTTAGTTCATTTACATGAGGTTCTAATGTCTGCGCTTGTATCTCTATTCTTAATTGGCAAGAGCAAGTCAGAAATATATTAATACCTTTTTAAAAAAAAAAGATTTAATTTTTATACTGCAATGTTCTCAAGGATTCCTTGTGATATAAAGTGTATAATACTGTGTTGGAACGTGATAAAACACAGCTTCAGTTCTGTGTTTATTTGGTTTACTGATACGATCTTGATTTGTGGGCAGTTTTGTTCCTATAGGTTTGTCTTCTCAAATTTTGAATAGCTATCTCATCATCCAATTATGGAGCTGATGCACCTCTTAATTCTTTTCCCCCCTCAAACTATATGTAATGATTTGAATAACTTTCATTTCTTTCAGATGGCAAAGTCTATAGTTTTGGAAAACTTCCTTGGAGACCTGGGCTAGAAGAGTCTTTTATTAATTGTCCCACACTGGAAAAAGCTTTGAGTGGACAACATGTTGTAATAGTGGCAGCTGGCAGCTTTCACAGTGGAGCAGTAACTGAAGGAGGAGTGGTATATATGTGGGGGGAGAATTCTGCCGGTCAGTGTGCTGTGGCCAATCAGACTTCTGTGCCAGAACCCACTCCTGTCAGCATTTCTGATGGTGAAGCTGGACCTTTCTTGCCAATTCGGATTTTGCAATTGACATGTGGAGAGGAGCACACCTTGGCGCTCTCGCAAAGTAGAGAGATATGGGCATGGGGAAGTGGCTGTCAACTAGGCCTTATAACCAATACTTTTCCAGTGACTAAGCCGCAAAAAGTTGAATACTTGGCAGGGCGTGTGGTGCTTCAGATTGCTTGTGGGACCCATCACAGCTTGGCCCTGGTACAGTGCCTCCCCAGCCAAGATTTAAAATCTCTCCCAGAGAGATGCAATCACTGCAGCCAACTTCTCATTACCATGACTGATAAAGAAGACCACGTCATCATCTCTGATAGCCACTGCTGTCCATTGGGTATTGTACTGACTGAGTCTCAATCTGAGAATCGCATGTCTTGTTCATCACTAGAAACTTTGGGAAGAAAGAGTTTAACAAGCAGCCAAGGTGAGGATTGCCAAAAAACCCTTTCAGAAGATCAGATGTTGCCTGGGGCAGAGTATGATGTAGCAAGTATAATTTCGAACAATGATGGACAGGAAGATAGTGGCATTTCTAGTCCAGGAAAACCTTTGATCACTGACAAAACAGCAGTAAAGCAACACTTGACGAGCCTTTCAGATAATTCATTAAATGCAAGCAGGGAGCAGAAAATCAGCTCTCAACCTGAACAGGTATCCATCTGTATTTATATGGCCATACTTTTCTTCCTTTTTATGTTGTTTTATGTGCATTTGAAAACCTTAAACTTCTCATAAAAGCTCAAGGTCAAAATGGCCTTAAGAAAAGAATTTCATGTAAGGGGTCCTTGGTGCTCTCTGAGTTTGGTTGTTTTCTTGCAGACGTTTCATTACCCAATCTAGTAACATCGGGGAGTGGTGTTTCACATGGAATATCACATGGCCTCTAAAAACATAAATTTCAAGTGAGCTGTGGTGGATAGCACATTAATAATTACCATGCTTCCCCAGCTTTGGGTAAAACTTTATCGGAAAATTCCTAGCCATGTTTGAGTAGGTTATTGGAATAATCTCAACACTGTCTTTATAATTCTTTTATTACAATCTAAGTATGTACAATTAACAAGAACGTTTCATAGGTTTATATTAGTTTACTATAGTTTTGTTGTAAAACATTGACTGGGCTGTTAATAGCTTAGTTGAAGCTTTCTAAGTTATAAGCAAAACCTAGTTTTAGAACTGTAGATGGAATCTTCCCTCTCTCCACTCTAGAGTGACAGCTTTATCTTGGAAATTAAGGTATAATGGGACATAACTTTTATGCTTCAGATTTTGAAAACTGTAATGCGTACAACTGAACTGTGATCTCAGCTTATCAGGAGCCAACATTATTGAATGTGTGCTTTTTGCTATTAGCCAAGCTCTGTTCAGATGGATGGTTTATGCGGAGACATGCTTGTTACAGATATTTCACTTTTCTCTTAAAATTAACAAAACCGTATAGCAGTGCAGTGGAAGAATCAGTAAAGGACATCAGATTCCCCCCCCCCCCAGTTTTTGTAACCTTTTTTGGAATTTCTGATCAACATTGTAATTCTCTGTTGCTTCATCATTATGATAGAAGCATTTAATGGCAATGGGGTATGGAGTGGATTATATAAACGTAAAATGGCCCATATCATATGCTTGCTCATCTGAATTCATTGTCCTTTTTGTAAGGTTGCTACTGCTTGATAACTGCCCTTGATTGTCAGGGTAAGTCAGAATTATTTAGACATTGGGATGAATGAGTTTGGTGTAGTTGCATCAACTATTCTTTCACATGGGAGCCTCTGAAGTTCAGGATGGTTCTCTTCATGACTTGTTTAGCTTTATGCAGGCAGGAAATTGGTTTCTTCCACATCCAACAAAACTTCTTATTGAATAAACATTAAGTAAAATAACTTATTTACTCACATCTGCTAGTAGAAGCCAAGTGTTACGTATCAGCAGGCTATTCATTCACCGTAAAACCAGAATTCTGAAAGAACCAGATTTTGAAAAGAATTCTAACTGCAATATATGGATGCAGCCACTAGAACATGTTTTTTTAAAAAACATGGTTAGTACATAATTTATATTTTGTGATAAAAATTCAAAAATCAAACACTTCAATACTGTTTGAAAAAACTTATTGTTTATGTTGCTAACTTCAAAATTAGGAACTAAATTAATTTTGGGGAGGTTTTTCTGTGATTAAGAGACTAGCTTGTCAGGATAGCATGGAGATCACTTGCTCAATAATAGTTGATAAGAGTCAGACACAACTAAAACAACAACAAAAGGCTAGCATTACAGTGTACACCTATGTTAATAATATGAAATCCATCAACTAATTCATAAAATCAAAGTGATTCTTCCAATGATAATGTGTTCAGAACTGCACCATTTTATGAAAGATACCCTATTTATTGCTTTATCTTGTAAAATCTTGATTTTTTTCCCCCTAGCATCAGCTGCGTATGTACAATTAGACAATGTAGGGCCAAGTGGGCAGGACAAACCATGATTTGAATTGGCTTAGGAAAACACAAATAAAAGGATGCAGATCTAAAATTTAAAATGGCCATTTTATTTGCATATACCTTATTATACATGTTGTATGGTTTATTGTTTGGGTAAAGAGACAGGTACAGTGCTTTTGATGGAAAGCAGCATGTGTTGGTTACTTCATAAGTGACCATTTTGTTATTGAAATAAACAAAAGTAGAAAGCAGTTAATTGGGAGGATGACCACTTTAGGCTATTTATCCAGACTTAGCTTTTATTCAAGTCTGACACGTAGACTAAGAGTGGCAGTTATGGAAATAATAGCAAGCTTTTAATACATATTTCAATGCTGTTGGTTAATTTTTTTTGAATATGAGTGAACAGAGTTTTCTGCTATCTCTTAAAAAAATCTGGTTATAGGTCACTTTTCTTAAACAAAGCTAAGATGCTTAAATAACTCATCTTCAGTGTCAGTTATATGTACCGTATATACTCGAGTATAAGCCGAGTTTTTCAGCACGTTTTTTGTGCTGAAAAACGTCCCCTCGGCTTATACTTGAGTATATACGGCTTATACTCGAGTTTTTTTTTTCTTCTTTTTTTCACATTATACCGGATGGTGCAAACTTGGCGGGCTTTTGCATTAGCGCGGGGAAGCCCTGCCGGTGCAGTGAGAGGGCGGGGCGGGGGAGCCGCCAGCCTTCTCGGCTGAGGGAGGGAGGGTTTCCCTGACCGGTAGCTGCCTCATTTCCCTCCCTCGGCTTATACTCGAGTCCCCAGTTTACCCCAGTTTTTTGGGGTAAAATTGGGGACCTCGGCTTATACTCGGATCGGCTTATATTCGAGTATATACGGTATTTGTAATAAAACAACTGTCTTGAAATATCTAAAGTTAGTATCTATGCTGTAATAGATTTCTTGGATTTGCTTACTGTATTTCTAGCAGTCTCAAGAAGAGGATCATCTCGTTTGTCTCCCCGGTCCACCTCTCCCAGGTACATCTGCCCTTAATAGCCTAGTGGTTTCTTGTGCATCTGCAGTTGGTGTAAGAGTAGCTGCTACTTATGAAGCCGGAGCCTCGTCTCTGAAGAAGGTAATGAACTTCTATGGCCCGGTTCCAGGTTGCACAGCATCCCCACCTAGTGGAAGTTCTCCAATCCTTGATGGAATGAACAGCCGAGAAGAGCAGGTCAAGCTGGAATCAATGCAAGGCAAAAAAAGTTCCAGCTTGGTAGATATTAGAGAAGAGGAATCTGAAGGAATCTGTCGAAGACTTTCCTTGCCTGGTTTGCTCTCCCAAGGTGAGATGCTCAGTTGATCTCCAGGATTTTCATTCCTGGATGTTATCATCTAATTTCACCGAAGTGTAAACAATGTACAGATTGGCAGATTGTACAGTATTAAATGTCAGCCCTTCAGTGTAACACCTTGTTTTAGAAGCAGATCCTAAGATTAGAAGATTTGGAAAACTCTAAAAGATGCTATTATCTCTTTGTATGTGATTTTGAAGATAGGCTATTAGGAGCATTGTTAATAAAAATACATTTTAGACCTCTTATTTTGTAAATGTTTTTGAAGCACATATGTAGCAAAAAATTTATTTTTAAGCAGAGTAAATATTTTCAAAATGTTTAAATTTATATTTTAAAAAGTCAGTTTCTCAAAATACTTTTTCTATTCCTTATATGTACATGCTTACCAATCTGCAGGGATCCTTCCCGTGTAAAAATGAGATCTCTCTTAAATCTCTCTTTTTAATTCATCAGTGGTACAATCACAGCTATGTCCTTTACAGTCAAAGAGAACATGAATGTTTTTTATCATCCAATATGGTAGCCCTGCCACTTCATAGTTGCCTCTTATGTAATGCTAGAATGCTTGATTGTGATTTCTAGAAAAGTATTGTTTGCCCTGGTGACTGTTTTTTCTAGAAATTGATGTACTGTAGCCCTAAAGCGGAGAGGCAAACAATCATTTACAATGTTTTGTACAGTATTTTTCACTTGTAGGGCTATCAAAAATATGTGCCCAACTATGTTTTAATTAAAAATTGGTCAGGTCCAGATTCAATTAAGTAGTGCCTCTGAACATGAATATTCTGATACTCACAGCAAGATATTTTTTGATAAAATATGTTCATTATACTACATTCCCTAAGGTTTTCCAATATTCTCAAGTATATTTTGTTACAATTTAGTAAACGTGGGCAGACATTTTAATAAATCATTCAACCAGTAATTTTTACCACTTGGCACAGGTTTCCTTTCTTTTAGCAAAAAGGGATTTTCAAAAACAAGCCATAATTAGGCAAATTGACCAGTAGATATCAGCGTGCATGTAGGCATCGTCTGTCAGACTCTAACCGTATTATATTCTATATTGTAAATATTTTAATTAAAAGAATTATTATAGAAAATTGGTGTACTAATCTCCAGCGTAATTTTTCAAAAATAGTTGGGCTTATTAAAAAAATTAAAATGGATTGCTGTAGCTGCTTTTGTAAGGATTGTGTCCAGCTGCTCTAAAGAAACAGACGTACCTTGAGGTGATAGGGAGAATTTAGAGGGCTAGAACAAATGTCAAGGAACTAACTCATCAGTTTGTCATCTGGTAAATAGGTGTCTTGTAACTGGCCACTCCTACCAGTGAATGGGCAAACTCCTCCCAGTTATACTACACATTCCAAAATACTGCCTGAGTGGAAATAAAGCTGTTGATATAGCTACAGTTTGTCTTTCAGCAGTTACCAGATCTTAGCTGCAAAGTTCTAGATAGCAAGAAAGAGTTTTCTATATCTTTTTGCTGCCATCTAGTCATATTTTTACAGCTCAAACCTCATAGTCCTAAACTTGTATGTAGACACCTAATGAAAACATCCACCATTCCTTTTTGTGTGTGTGTGTGGGGGGGTTACTTTTGTTTTTAGTCTAGCTAACTGGATTCCAGTTTAGAGTCAAATGTGTATAAGTTGCAGACTAATTGCAAAAATTCTCTCTTTATGAATGCTTCTTAGAAAGGAATATGATGTCTTCTTTGTGAGATAAGAATTTTGTTCTTCAAAAAAGCAATAGCAATTTTATAGGAAATAGCTACCTGATGTACTCTGAATGACTGATATGACTAGCACTACAAATTTTAAGAATTTTTTATAATGGGAATTAATTAACATCATGAAGGTATGGCATTCCTCTTTTATTTCAAAGTCAATTGAAAAGATACATCATGCTTATAACAAATTGCCTAGTTGACGTTCTCAGTTTAATACTTAGCATTTAGACCTGCTAAGAAGACCGTATGAATCTGCCTTTTAAGGATTAGCAAATAATATATTTAGCTGAACTAAAGATACAGATAATCGCTATGCTCTAAAAGTTTATTCTTGCTTCCCTTGTTCCTAAAGTTTCTCCGAGGCTTTTGAGGAAGGTAGGACGAGCCAAAATGAGGACAGTTGCCCTGACACCTACGTACAGTGGTGAAGCTGATGCACTTCTTCCGTCTCTGCGAACTGAGGTGTGGAGCTGGGGGAAAGGAAAAGATGGGCAACTGGGACATGGTGATATCTTGCCAAGGTAAAAGTATAGAGAGAAAAGTTTTCCTTGGTTAGGAAACAGTAATTCCCTCTTATAGTCCTCTGTGTTCATCTGTGATGGAATATGATTTGTGGGGCTTATTGGAGATGCTACAGGGAGAAAAGCAGGGGAACTCTCTCTCTCTCTATCCATGCTTAATGTTTGCTCACACAGTGTTAACTATAACCTACTTGGAATTGTCTCCATATCTTTTCATTCTGTAATGACTGGTTCAATATACGTGGGCCATCTTGATCATAACGAAACAATTTGTCTTCCGTATTGGCATTGTAAAAATTGATCATTGCATTCCTATGAAAAGTACTCTGTGCAAATTTCTTCTGTAAGTTGAGGATCTTGATTTCATTTTGTGGGTTTGCAGGCTCCAACCATTGTGTGTAAAAAGTCTTGATGGTAAGGAAGTCATTCATTTGTCTGCTGGTGGCCATCATTCCTTGGCACTCACAGCTAAATCGCAGGTAGGAAAATAAATGCTGCTTGCTTATCTCACATCTGGAGCTTCACTCATTAGATCAAACTGTGTTTTCTGTGTCTCACTCCATATTCAGATTTCCTTTCAACGTTATGTTTTCAGCATTGATATACTTTTGTATAGATACATATATAAATGTTTATTTGAACTGAAACTGAAAGCATGCCTTTTGATGGCCAGAATCTGAACGAACAGGTGCTTCTCATTCTAGTTTGTCCTTTCCAGCTATAGTAACTTCTAGCTGGCTGGGCTGGTTATGGTTTAATTCTTCTTGTCTGGATGATTAATTATTGATGGGGTGGGGACTATAAGAGTGAAATTATGTATTTATTTCTGTATTTATAGCCTTCCTTTTATTCAGGAGCACAGCTATTGCCTTATACACTGTAAGCCGCCCTGAGTCTTCGGAGAAGGGCGGGGTATAAATGTAAACAAAAAAAAAAATGGCACAGATTTTTTGCCACAATAATATGAGAGACCCTTGGGCTGAGAGAGGGACTTTACTTGTAAAGTTTTGAACAACACCTTAAAACAGGTTAATCTGCCTCTTAATTCCCCAGAGGGACAGGTCATCCTGAACAGAATCATGGCAGCATAGCAAAATCACAAAGATAGTGATGATTAATTGGCCTTATCATAATGGTATAGGTTGAACATGAGCTTATATTCATGTCCAGGCAAATTTATTCATTTTTTTCCCTTTTTTGGCCATCATTATGCTGGGCATTTCTTCTGCCATTTTCTGTAAATCAAAGAGCATTTCTGGATTAGTTAGTAGGAAGAGACAATTCTGGAATAATCATATCTAGCAACTTTGCTACTTGGGATTTCAATATTTAACAAAATTTATCTGATTGTTGGGTAATTCCTCAAACATATCAGATTCATCACGAGTGTGGGCCTACTACATTGTGGAAATTCGAGGTGCTCATGCCTCAGTGACTAAAAAGTGATCATATTTTGACAAAGGATTTCTAGAAATTTTCTCCAGATAAGGAGCAACCTGGTTAACGCACCAAGCTAGAAAACAGGAGAACTTGAGTTCAAATTCTGCCTTAGCCATGAAAACCAGCTGAGTGACTTTTGGCCAGTTACTCTCTCTCAGTCCAACTTACCTCACAGGGTTATTGTTATTCTGGGAAAAATAGGAGGAAGGTATGTTGGATGTGTATACTGCCTTGAGTTATTTGTAAAAATAATTATATAAATGAATAATAAATTATGAGAGTAATGTAGATCCAATTTATGTCCACCATTTTATGAGTTAGACTAGCTGTGGCATGGGAAAAGTCTATGCTAACCCTGAATTGCTGGGCTACTGTCAGCCACACCACAGGGACAAGAAGGTTGAAATCCCCCAAGAGCAGAAACTACAACCAAAATCCCAGATATAAGATTGAGAAGCCCAGAGAGAGACATTGTAATACAACACATCTGAAAGTTGCCACTGTGGAAGGCTATTTTAGATCGACTTTTTCTTATTTTATATACTCTTATTTTATTTTACTTTGGCATAGGTTACATTAAAATGGCTTTTCTCTCTACTTTTCTGCAGGTATATGCATGGGGCAGTAATATTTACGGACAGCTAAGTCATTTGAATTCTCCAACCACAATCCCTCGTCTGGCAAAGGTAATTTTTATTGTCACTAACTTGTTTTCAGAATAATTATTTGTAATTTCAATTTACATCACCACATTTGCTTTTTTAAAAAATTGCCAATACCTTGATTAAAAGAAGACAATTATGAAGATGTTTCAGCTGGGCTTTCCATGATTTCAAAAATCCTGTTGCTCCCCCAAATATAGAAATCTTGACAAGAGAATCTGCCTGGTATCTTAGGTTTTTCTTAACATGGCGCAAGGTGAAAACAGTCCAAAGCTATACTTCCCCTCTGCAGCTCAGGATGGTGATGTGCGATTTACCTTGTAATTTTTTTTCTTGTGGTCTGTATGATCCAGAGTGATCATACAGAACCAGGGTGATCAAACACTTTGTAGGGAGAAAAGGACAAAATGATTGCAACTCTGGCTTAAAAAATGATTGAAGGGCTATGATTGTTTTGCAGACAACACAATGGTGCTGGGTCTCATAACTGGAGGGGATGAATCAGTGTACAGGGAAGAAGTCCAGAAGGTATCCGCATGGTGCTCAAAAAACAACTGACATCTAAATATTAGTAAGACAAAGGAGATGGTGCTAGATTTCCGGAAGCACAGAGAGGAACCTGCCCAACTATATATCAAGGAGGGCTGTGTGGAAAGGGTTTCCTCTTTTAAATTCTTGGGAGTGCTTATTAGTCAAGAACTCATCTGGAAAAACAACACATCCCTGGTAATTGGCAAAGCCCAACAGAGACTTCATTTTTTTAGAGTCCTGCGAAAAAATCAGGTGGAACAATGGCCGATGACCTCTTTCTATCGGTCCACGATAGAAAGTGTCCTCACATACTGCATTACATTATGGTACGCTGGTTTAACAGCTGCGGACAGGAAGGCACTATAGAGAGTGATCAATTCAGCACAAGAAACCATTGGTTGCCCTCTAACCACTGGATGACATCGCCAAGTCTAGCTGTTTCAGCAGAGTAAGGAAGATACTCAGAGATGATTCACACCATAGCCAGTGTCTCTTTGCATTTCTACCATTGGGCAGAAGACATTGAAGCATAGCCAGCCGAACAAATAGGTTTTATGTTTCTATCCTTGGGCTGTCAGACTCTTAAACACAACCACAATCACTTCACGCACACGCGGAAACGTATGACTAGTTTTTCTTTTTCTTTCTTTTTTCTTCCCCCCCCCCTGCCCAATTACTTGCATAGGGATTATTTTTTATACTATATATGTTGTTTGTATTTTTGGTAATGGATTGCACCAGTGAGGCTAAAACCAATTTTGTTGTATACATGATGTACAATAACAATAAAGGCTATACTACAAAAATGATTGATGTACGCAAAAGCTAAAATGGGGATAACAGTGAAACAGATTGGAAGGAGATCTGAAATAGATGAAAGAAGACAATGTTCATTCTAAGCATAATTTTACATTGTGTTCATTACCTTAGTATGTGGCAATGGCAATTAATTTGAATGGGTTTAAAGAGAAAATTGGTTAAAGGGAAAATTTATTAAGTACAATTGAAAACTAAAATGTTGATTTTAGGTTGAGAGTGGCATTTTTCCAAATGCCAGTTGTAGGGATGAAACTACCAGTTAAACAGTTTAATGCAAGAGATATCTATCTGGATCTTGCTGTAGATTAAAAGTGCTCTTGCCCTGATTTAGCAGAGTTGTTCTTATATTCCTAAATTATGTTTTTATATGTTTAGATATGTGATGACAACAGAATTTGGAATATAGCAGCAGGTCCAGATTATTCCCTATTCCTAGCAGATGGAGAAGATTTTCAGCCTTCGTTATATTATAGTGGCCGAGAAGAAAAAGAAGAGGATGATGTTTCATCTGAAAATAACTGCCTAAAGAGTCCAACATTGCTGATAAACTGTAGTAAGGTATGTATTACCTTCTGGTTGATTTCCTAAAAAACTTTAGAACATAGGTATGTGATACGTAGTCTCAGGAATATGATGTGTAATCTCTTGTTCCATTGACCATGGAAAATGATTTCCAGTGAAACCCAGCCCCAGGAAGAATCAGACCTGTACTGTAATTACAAAATAATCATCTGTGCCACAGCTGCATCCTTCTACTTCATGTTCAATTTTTGTCAGCTAGAAGAAACATTACATTTTCCATTATTGTTTTCAGCCGAGATGCTATAGTGTTAAGAAATACTGTCAATAAAATATAACATTAACAGTGAAGTCACTGTTACTATGCACTGTTTTCTGTGACTCTTAATTTTCTCATCCTAATTTAAAAATTTAAATTAAAAAAAAATAAAAAAATAAAATATATTCTAACAAAAAGCCAATATACATTCATGTTTTGTAAGGCATTTGTTTCAGTTTACTGGTATACTATATAAAGAAAAAGCCAGTAAATTAAATCTGTAGTTTCAAGGCATTACTACAGATAGTCCTCCAATTATGTCAGTTCATTTAGTGACTGTTCAGTATTATGGCTATGCTGAAAACATGGGTGTATAACCAGCTCCCACTGCGCTGCAGTTCTAGTCATTATAGCCATCCCGTTGTAATGTGATCGCAATCCAGGTGCTTTGGCGCCTGGCTTGTGATTACAACATCACAAGAAAGCTTTAGTCTGCACTGGGCCTCCCCAGCAGCCCCACCCTCCCTCAGCCTCCCTTGATCTGTGCTTTGGCTGCGCTGAGCCTCCAAACCCTCCCTGTCCTCTATCGTGTGTCTGTACCAGGCCTGCCCCAGCTTCCACCACTCCCTCTGCAGGATCCTTGTGTTCCTTACCTGGGGCTCTTGTCTCTTCCTGTCTAAAAACCTATACATTTTGGAATTATGCTACAGCCATGATTGCCATCGCTAAGCAATGTAGTCACATAATGTTGCACTTTAAACTTCATCACGTGGTTCAAATCATCATCTCAGTCTTAATTGCCATCGTAACCTGTAAATCATAAACTAGTGAACATCCTTTTCCACTTCTTTGTTTTCGTCTTACACCTAAGTTTGGTGTAAATCTTGCGTTTTGTGAAACAGTGGGTTTCATATAACATTCAATGAGGGAACGTGCCCATCATTGCTTTATAGCAGTGATGGCTAACTTTTTCCGAACTGAGTGGCCAAACGCATGTGTGCGCGCCTGAACCCCCAACATGCAATGCAAGTACGGGCCCCATGCATGCACCCCACCCCCGTGCATGTGTGTGTGGGCCCCTGCATGTGCCCTGCCCCTGCACATGCGTGTGCGGTCCCACCAAACGTTCCCCACACATTCGCAGCAAAGATCCGAAGACCAGCTGGATGGCGGGAGGCGCGCGCGCACACATGCACAGCAAAACTGAACTGGGGTGACTGCTCGTGGGCCATCAAAGAGGCCACTGCGTGCCACAGGTTCGCCATCACAACTTTATAGAGTACATACTGTAAAACAGACTGACTAAATTGGATATCAGATAGAGACAAGAGCTTTGTTACAAGCTTAGTTGTAGTATGGCACATGAAGTAGGATGTGGAGCCAAAAACTTTCTGAAAAAGGATGGTTTTGGAATGAAATTAGAGAAAGTGAGAGGCAAAAGTAACCAGGAACATGAGTTTAGTTCAAAGCACTTCAGGTTTATTACATGCTACCTATATGTTGTGACCTAGGCTTAGTGAGTCATTAAAGCATAAGAGTAGTCCCAAAAATCTCTTTTATTGCAACAGCTGTGAATTACTTTCATTCACAGCTGAGTCCCAATTAATTGCAAAAGATCCTTCGGGAAAAGTGCTTCGGGAGAATCACCAACCTTTATCTACCGTAACATGCTGCCAAAGACCTATTTGGCAAAGCCACACGGAGTCCAGAATCAAACAGATATGCTGATTGGGAACAGAATTAATAATGTTGCTTTCCTGCAAAGAGTCCTCTTTTAAGCCTTATGGGAGGGGCCAATCATCTCCAGGCCTTACTCCTGAGTCGTCCCTTTTGTTTTAACTGTTCTTGCCTTCTGGCAGTTCTGTGCATACATGCACTAGGAACATGCTCCTCCTGTTCCTCTGCCTCTCTGATCTCTGACTCTGGAGGCTCCGGAGTCCGCGCATAACTCCCAAATGACCCTGGCCCCATCTCTGCCTCTGACGCAGAGCTCTCGTCCGAGCCTTCCCCAGACTCCAGGACTGGCCTATTTTCCTCCCCAGCCTCCTCACTGTTCGACTCCACTGCCAGCTCTGCAGGTTGCTGGCGGACCACAACACTGTACACAAGAACCTGATCTATCAATAATCAAAGCAAATTGGTGCTAGATAAGAACAGAATTCAAGGAGAACTGGACTTAGGTCTCTTGTGAGAGCAGAGCAACTCCAAATTGATTTCGTGTTTGACCCTGCCCCAACCCTTCTCAGCCTGGTCATCTCCTATAGAAAGGAAATGAGGGTCCTTGGTGCTATCTGAGCTTGACAGTTTTCTTGCAGATGTTTCAATACCTAAATTGGGTAACATCATGAAAGCACCAAGGACTCCTCATTTCAACCCTTAGCTACAAATATTCTCTGTTATTGGTAATAAGTAAAAGAATATGGAAAGTAGGTTCAAGAGCAACAGTAAAAAAGCAGAAGGAGTAAAATCTTCTGAAAGAGCTTACCGTATATACTCGAATATAAGCCGATCCGAGTATAAGCCGAGGTCCCCAATTTTACCCCAAAAAACTGGGGTAAACTGGGGACTCGAGTATAAGCCGAGGGAGGGAAATGAGGCAGCTACCGGTCAGGGAAAGCCTCCCTCCCTCAGCCGAGAAGGCTGGCGGCTCCCCCGCCCCGCCCTCTCACTGCACCGGCAGGGCTTCCCCGCGCTAATGCAAAAGCCCGCCAAGTTTGCACCATCCGGTATAATGTGAAGAAAAGAAGAAAAAAAAAAAACTCGAGTATAAGCCGTATATACTCGAGTATAAGCCGAGGGGACGTTTTTCAGCACAAAAAACATGCTGAAAAACTCGGCTTATACTCGAGTATATACGGTAATTGATATCAGAACAGAATAAGAACAGAACAGAATAACAGAGTTGGAAGGGACCTTGTAGGTCATCTAATTCAACCCTCTGCCCAAGCAGGAGACCCTACACCATTTCTGACAGATGGCAGTCCAGTCTCTTCTTGAAAGCTTCCAGTGATAAAGCTCCCACAACTTCTGAATGCAAGCTGTTCCATTGGTTGATTGTTCTCACTGTAAGGAGAAAATTTCTCCTTATTACCAGGTTGAATCTCTCCTTGATCAATTTCCATCCATTATTCCTTGTCTGGCCTTCATGTGTTTTAAAAAATAGATTGACCCCTTCCTCTCTGTGACAGCCCCTCAAATATTGGAACACTGCTATCATGTCTCTCCTGGTCCTTCTCTTCACTAGACTAACCATGTCCAGTTCGTGTAACCGTTCTTCATATGTTTTAGCCTCCAGTCCCCTAATCATCTTTCTTGCTCTTCTCTGCACTTTTTCTAGAGTCTCAACATCTTTTCTATAATGTGGTGACCAAAACTGGATGTAGTATTCTAGGGTTGTGGTTTTATAAGGCTTTATAGAGTGTTATTAGTACCTCATGTGATCTTGATTGAATCCCTCTGTTAATGCAATTTAGGATTGCATTGGCCTTTTTTGCTGCCACCGCACACTCTTGGCTCATATTTAATTGGTTGCCCACTAATACTACTGTCACATTTACTGCTACCTGGTATTAAGCCTGGTTTCTTTCAGTCTATAAGTGTAGTTTTGATTTTTCTTGCCTAAGTGCAAGATTTTACTTTTCTCTACTTTTCTCTACTTTACTTTTCTCTTGAATTTCATTTTATTAGTTAGGGCCCACTGTTCAAGTCTGTCAAGATCCATCTGGATCTTGAGCCTATCATCTAGGGTATTGGCTATTCCTGCCAACATTTATATTCATATTCAAGGATATTCATATCCTCGAACATCACTGGAATCTGATTTCAAGAGCCACACTATCTATGCCAAACCTAGGTATTTAAAGACATGATCAAAGAAAAAGAATACAGTTACAGTTTACTGGATCTAAGACTATTATTGCTGAATCTGATCAAGTAAATGCTTCAAGTATTAATATTGTATATAGTACACATACCATGGTTTTTTTAAAAGGCTATACATAGTAAGTCATATTAATGTTATGTGTGTACTTTGAAGAGTTTATTTCACTAGGTCAAGTGGTAAAATAGAAGAGGTAAATGTCTACCAGAACATCAAGTAAGGATAACCTTGAGTCTTGTCTTGAGAGATTTCTCAAAATAATGTCTTCCTTCCAGCTAGGGTATATTAGCCATGTGACAACAGGTGGAAATAAGTGTTTGGCTTTAGTGGACAAGAACATTATGGGATACATCGCAAGTCTTCATGAGTTGGCTTCGACAGAGAGACAGTTCTACTGTAAACTGAGTTCTATAAAATCCCAAGTTCTCCGACCACTCTTGGGATTTGGTAAGAGGTGTTTTTATTTCACTGTCTTCAGTTTTTGACTTCTAAAAATCACTAGGAAGTAATTTTTTGTTTTTGTTTCTTTACTTGGACAGGAGTATTATTGTGTTTTGTCTTCCGTTTTGCTCTGTATTTAAACCACACACCTCAGTCGTATATTGTGCTAGATGAAAGACTGTCTGCCTTTGAGCAGGAAACCAAAGGTACAAGGAGTACAGAAATGCCACATTGTTGTTCCAGGATGTAATAATTTAAACTTGAAAGCTTGCTGAGTTGCCCCTTACACCAAGCAGAAGTGAGACGGGACTATTTTGAGTTTCCTTTTCACATTTTTCTCTTTCCCAGCTGTTGGAAAATTTGGAGTGTTCATGATAGAGTCCCATGTACAGCATTTTTGAATGCTAAAGTCCCATAATTCCTCACAGTCTCGCCTTATTTATTTATTTATTTATTTATTTATTTATTTAATCATATTTATATACCGCCCTATCTCCCAAGGGACTCAGGGCGGTTTACAGGCACTAAAAACAGATAAATAGAATATAAATACAATATAAAACATTTAAAAAACTTATTCTAAAGCCCGTCCAATTAAAAATAGAAATAAAACCCAATTTAAAACCCAAAATTTAAAATCTAGCTCAGTCCTGCACAATTAAATAAGTATGTTTTAAGCCCGCGGCGGAAGGTCCGAAGGTCCGAAAGCTGACGAAGTCCGGGGGGTAGATCGTTCCAGAGGGTGGGAGCCCCCACAGAGAAGGCCCTTCCCCTGGGCGTCGCCAGACGACATTGCCTCGCTGACGGCACCCTGAGGAGACCCTGCCTGTGAGAGCGCACGGGACGGTGGGAGGTATTCGGTCGCAGTAGGCGGTCCCGTAAATAACCCGGCCCAATGCCATGGAGCGCTTTAAAGGTGGTCACCAAAACCTTGAAGCGCACCCGGAAGGCCACAGGAAGCCAGTGCAGTCTGCGGAGGATAGGTGTCATATGGGAGCCACGAGGGCTCCATCTATCACCAGCGCAGCTGCATTCTGACTAACTGTAGCCTCCGGATGCCCCTCAAGGGGAGCCCCATGTAGAGAGCATTGCAGTAATCCAGGCGAGACGTCACGAGTGCGTGAGTAACCGTGGATAGGGCATCCCGGTCCAGAAAGGGGCGCAACTGGCGTACCAGGCGAACCTGGTAGAACGCTCTCCTGGAGACGGCCGTCAAATGCTCTTCTAGAGACAGCCGTTCATCCAGGAGGACGCCTAAGTTGCGGACCCTCTCCATCGGGGCCAATGACTCGCCGCCGATGTTCAGCCGCGGATTTAGCCGATGCATCCACAGCCACTCTGTCTTGGCGGGATTGAGCTTGAGCCTGTTTCTCCCCATCCAGACCCGTACGGCCTCCAGACACCGGGACAGCACTTCGATAGCTTCGTTGGGGTGGTTCGGTGTAGAAAAGTACAGCTGAGTATCATCCGCATACAGCTGATACTTCACACCGAAACCACTGATGATCTCACCCAGCGGTTTCATGTAGATGTTAAACAGAAGGGGCGAGAGAACCGCCCCCTGCGGCACCCCACAAGTGAGGCGCCTCGGGGACGACCTCTGCCCCCCTGTCAACACCGACTGCGACCGGTCGGAGAGATAGGAGGAGAACCACCGATAAACGGTGCCTCCCACTCCCAATCCCCCCAACCGGCGCAGCAGGATACCATGGTCGATGGTATCGAAAGCCGCTGAGAGATCTAATAGGACCAGGGCAGAGGAACAACCCCTATCCCTGGCCCTCCAGAGATCATCTACCAACGCGACCAAAGCCGTCTCCGTGCTGTAACCGGGTCGGAAACCGGACTGGAACGGGTCTAGATAGACAGTTTCATCCAGGTGCAAGGGAAGCTGATATGCCACCATACTCTCTACAACCTTCGCCGCAAAGCGAAGGTTGGAGACCGGACGATAATTACCTAAAACAGCCGGGTCCAGGGAAGGCTTCTTAAGGAGGGGCCTCACCACCGCCTCTTTCAAGGCGGCCGGGAAGACACCCTCCACCAAAGAAGCGATCGTAATCGCCTGGAGCCAGCCTCGTGTCACCTCCCGAGTGGCCAGCACCAGCCAGGAGGGGCACGGGTCCAGTAAACACGTGGTGGCATTCAACCTACCCAGCAACCTGTCCATGTCCTCGGGAGCCACAGGGTCAAACTCATCCCAAATAATGTCGCCAAGACCACCCTCGAGCGTCTCACCCGCATCACCGCAATCTTGGTCCAGACCATCCCGATTTTATCGTACAGATAACCGTTAAACTCCTCAGCCCGTCCCTGCAACGGGTCATCCCGCCCCCCCTGATGAAGGAGGGAGCGAGTCACCCGAAACAGGGCGGCCGGGCGGTTATCTGCCGATGCAATGAGGGAGGAGGCGTAGCTACGCCTCGCTTCCCTCAATGCCACTAGGTAAGTCCTAGTATAGGACTTCACTAGTGTCCGATCAGCTTCGAACGGCCAGACCTCCAGGAACTCTCTAGGCGTCTTCTCCGGCGCTTCATCCCCTCAGCTCCTCGGAGAACCAAGGAGCCGGTTGGGCCCTGCGCCGGGTCAGAGGCCGCAAAGGCACGACTCGGTCTAAGGCCCCGCCGCGCCCGTTCCCAGGCCGCAACAAGTTCCTCGGCCGAGCCGTGAGCCAGACCCTCAGGAAATGGCCCAAGCTCCGTCCGAACCCATCCGGGTCCATCAGGCGCCTGGGACGGAACCAACGATCGGCTCCGTCTCCCTGCGGTGGTGAATGGCGGTCAGAAAGTCCAGGCGAAGAAGAGAGTGATCTGACCATGACAAAGGTTCAGTGACTATTTCCTTTAAGTCCAGATCTCTCAACCACTGACCAGAGAGAAAATCAGGTCCAGAGTGCCACCCCCAATGTGAGTAGGGCCATCAATTACCTGGGTCAGGTCCAAGGCCGTCATGGAAGCCGTGAACTCCCGAGCCGCTGTCGATGACGGGCCGGAAGATGGCAAGTTAAAGTCCCCCATGACTAAAAGTCTGGGGGTCTCAACTGCCACCCCGGCCAGCACCTCCAGGAGCTCGGGCAGGGCAGCTGTCACGTAGCAAGGAGCCAGGTACGCGATCAGCAAACCCATCTGACACCTATGACCCCATCTCACAAAGAGGGATTCGCACCCGGCAATCTGAGGCACAGTGGTCTCCCTCGGCTCTAGACTCTCTCTAATCACAACCGCCACCCCCCCACCCCTACCCTGGGCCCTCGGTTGATGGAATGCACGGAAACCCGGCGGGCACATCTCCACGAGGGGTACACCCCCTTCCGTGCCCAACCAGGTCTCCGTAATGCCTATAAGGTCCGCGGAACCGCAGCCTTCCTCATTTTCCATCACACAACCTGACCAATGTTTCCATTTTCCAAATTAATATACTAAACTATGGAAAGTATACAAGTCTTACCCTGATGGTCAAGGGTGCAGTCCCTCAGAGGCTCACCTTGCATCTGTGGGACTCAAGAGTGGCATATCCACCACTGATACACACAAATATGCAAGGCAGCAGTTTCCCTCAGAGGCATTTCTTGACCTCATCTTCTCAAGGACCGTGAGGTGGTAATCTTCTTCAGAGGTATCTTTCAGCCACCCAGGGTCACAGTCAAGATGCAGGGTATTCTGTGCACCTCCTGCATACACTCACATGGGAGGAATGTCCTTGGATAATCATTCTTGCTACTAGGGTCTTCTGGAGTAGCATCCAAAATATTTGCACAAACCCAAAAGAAAAGGGTAACAATCTTGTCAGTTAAACTCTTCAATGTGAGGTATTTGGTTTTTGCTGCAAAAGCCCAAATCTAGCTTCTATATATCTGGAATATCTTGGTTCTTTTGCCAATTTGTAGCAATATTTGATGCTGATATTTCCTTTGTTGGTACTAGAGATTAAAACACATTGTACTGGAAGTACACATTGGCGTATTCACAGTACTAGAAACAAATAATATCTATTAAATTTATTTATCATCTAGTTCTTAGAAACTGAACAAGATAAGTCTAAAAAGGGGTGGGGTTACAGTTTAAGCAAATTAAAATATGAATTGATTGGATGTAGCAGCCAGAAATGTTATTGACTATAGCACATTATGTGTTTAGTGAGTTCAGTAAGGCTATTAGGATGTCTATGACAATGAGGCAAAACTAAAAAGACAATAGGGTTTTGAAATAACCAAAGGTGCAGAGTCCATTAACATAATTTCCTTCTGAGGAATTCCTTCTTCTTTTCTTTCCCAGAGCCCTGTTTACTGGGAGATTTTCAGAATCTTTTTCTCAGTTTATTATAATGAGTTGGGCTTTCTAAATGTTCTTGTGGCTGAACTATCTTTTTAGATACCTTGAAAAAATGTTGTAGTGTGGCTAGGTGCTCATTTTGGCATGAAACAGCTGAACCAATGCTTCCTTTTCCATAGGAAGATGTATTGGGTTAGGGGAATTTTTAGTCTTCATAGGTCAAAGTTGTCATATCTCTTCTCTTAACAGCTCCTGCTATCTTCATCAAAGTTACCCCTACATTGCTCTCCATAGAAAAGGAAAACAGCCTGAATTTCCCATTGCAGTAAATAAGTCATAGTCTATGAATTATTTAAAATGTTCAGTTCTTTCAGCTGAGCTTTGTTGTCCAGCTGACATTCTTATTTTTCCCGTCTCTCCATAGCTAGCTTCAGTCCTCAGATTCTTGTGGCCACATTCATGACCAACCTTCTTTCAAAATGCTCTTTCCAAATTTTGCCTCCTATCCTTATTCCCAGCAAATTATTTGTGTCCTGACTTGTATGCATGAGGAGCTAAATGCCTGTGATGTGAAGTAAAAGGTCCTTGATTATTAAGAGTTCATAACTGTAATTAAATAAAGATGGATTTACTAATGACTAGTTCATGAGAATCTTTGAATACATTTTTAAATATATAGTTTTGAGAGCTTAGACTAATTCTTCTTTCTGATATATTAAATTGGCAATATTTCCACCATGCATTTCAACTACATGTGCACTTGTTGGGTTACAGATAATTTAGGTACAGCATCTACCATCCAATTGCTGCAGGAAATGGCAAGCACATTCAGCAAACTGTGTTACCTGATTGGTCAGCATGGAGCCTCTTTGACCAGCTTTCTTCAAGGATTAAAAGAAGCAAAGAATCTGGTGATTCTGAAGCATTCAAATCTGTTTTGGGAAAGTTATACTGAGTAAGGATTTTTTTAAAATTAAAGTTTTAATTTGTGGGTATTTTTTACACTGGGTAAAGCTGCATCTGAAAACAGAATGAATTCTAAAGAAAAAGATTCTAAAGAAAAATAAAAACTCTTTCTGACATACAGAACGAGCTCCCTCTGGGGCTTCGTCAACTCCCCGATCTCAAGTCCTTCCGCCGCGAACTGAAGACGTTGCTGTTTCGAAGAGCAGGACTAGCTTGAATGTAGTTTTAAATTGGGATTTTTAAAAAAGGGGTTTAAATGAGGTTTTAAGTTTGTGTTTGGAGGTTGGAGCATCAATTGAATTTGGCTGTCTATTCTTTTGGCTGTTTTTTATGTATTATATGTTTTCTGCTGTTTTTTTTGACTGTGAACCGCCCTGAGTCCTTCGGGAGATGGGCGGTATACAAATGTAATAAATAATAATAATAATAATAATAATACAGAAAGAATTTTCAAACATTATGCTTACTGTTTTCTGAACTGCTGACTTGCACTGTAAGATTAAGTTGAAGAATAATTGGAAAACCACCAGCCACTCCTTTAGATTGGCAGGCAAGAAGCAGAATTCTTGAAACTGTCCTCAATTGATTACTTTCATGACCGTATTAGTACTGAATATTAATATTAAATTAATATTAAATATTAAATCTGTTAGTCAATAACCTTTAAGAATACAGTTCATAGATTCATGCTGTGATATATCTTTCATTTTAATATGACGTACAAATTGCTACTATGCTATCCTCTTGACATATGCCTCAGACAGAAAAGCTACTAGGAAAAAATATGTCTTTATTACCCGTCCCATTACTTTGGGTATTTTCATATAAATCTTGTATGGCAGGAACCAATGCTGCTTTGCTTTCTAATCACAGCGCTTATGATGTGGGATACTCCAGGCCAGATGGGAGAGTTTGAGTTTGAATAGTAATGTTGTACTGCTGTATTGGGGCAGGGGAGAGAACAACATATAGAGGTATCAGAATTTGGGCATGGAGTTCCTTGTTACCAAAGCAAAGTGAGAGGAACTCTATTACCAGAATCTAGTGATATAAACGTATTGAAATGCTAAAGATTGGAGGGTCAGGGATTAGGCAGAAATTTATTTCATTTCTTACATTTTCTATTAGATTCATAATGATATCCACAAGAATATTCATTTTTCTTCCAATGTTCTGTTTTAGGTACTGTGCTTCCTTGACAAACTTTTTGGTAATGGGAGGATTTTCAGTACTCTCCAAGCCAGCAATGTAAGTGTGCATTTTCATGTGCAGCGTTGTTTGATTTATTGTTGCACTAATGAATGATTAAAATCATGGTAAAGGTCAAGCTTGTACACTGTAGGGTATTTCTTTGATTACTCAGATGATGCCATACTTATGTATATTTTGTGCTAATAGGAAACTATGGTTAAATAAAATACACATATTTTACCTTTCTGCCTAAAATATTTGTAAAGCAACTTAAAAATAATAAAAATACCATTTTAAAAAGTTAGGAAAACTAATATGTACATATTTAACCTTCACTTACCAGTATAGATAAAATCAGTATATCCTTCAAGAAGGTTCCTGGCTGCAATTAGGAGAACATTAGCCTAGTCCAGAAAATCGGGAAATGTTGAGGCAGAAAGTCAGGATTGCCTCACCTTGACTTTCTTGGGTTGTATGAAAGGGAGGGAGAGAGAGAAAAATCGACCAGGCTTTCAAGATTCTATAATAATCTATAAAAATAGAGCTCCAGTCATTCTTGTGATGTCTTTCCATTATTTTTGGTGAATACCGCATCAACACATAACCTATTCCTTTGAATTAATTCATTTTAAAAATGTCATTCAAAATTTAATAGGCTTCTTCCATTTATGGGAAATGGGGAGGCTTGATCATATGGATTCCTGTGAAAATCTCTCTTGAAAAATAGTAGAATATATGCATCTTTATATTAATTGACAATGTTATTTGAAATTAAAAAGCAGTTAAGCTATGCATTTTATTTCTAGTGTAATTGAGCTACTCCTAAATTTGGTCTGAATTGTATGGGAATCATTTCTTTGTTGGTAAATGTAAGCTTTTCTTTTTCGTTCTAGCTTTTTAAAAATTATTTCAATGAAATGCTATGAAACTTTTATGTGTCATATTTTTCTATTAATCATGTTTGCAAATATATATATGAATGTGTGTGTGTGTGTGTGTGTGTGTGTGTGTGTGTGTGTGTGCAAGTCTTGGCGTATTCGGGTCTTTTCCTATGTAAGGTTGAGAGTATCTTGGCGACGTTTCGATGAGATCTCCCACTCATTATCTTCAGGCTGGTGCTTACGGCTTCATGCTTGTGCAAGCAAAGCGTGGTCGGAGCTGTCGTCTCTCTAAATACTGGTGTGGAGTGCTGGCTTTGTTGCTGTAAGCGGGTTGGTTGGCTGCATTGTTACATCTTGATTGGTTGATGACACAACATGAATAAATGTGACGATACCTCCCGCCTACCAGACATCTGGAAACTAGCCCTAGTCAACAAACGAGTCCCAGTCATGAAAATTGATACCGGACCCAGGATAATACATGACGCCACCACCAATCATCCTCACCAGATGCAAACCCAAACCCATCTCATAGATGAAATACAACCACCATCCAGAAGCCAGACCACAGAGGCATCACCAGCTGCTGCACCCCCTCCGATCCCCACGCAAAGCAAGCTGACACACGCCATGAACACATGACGGGACCCCAGACTCGGAGCCAGGCCAGAGCCCGGGGTGCTGCATCACAGCCATCTGCTCAGGATGTTGCAGCACAGTACTCAGGATGTCACAGCACTAGAGCTCAGGATGTTGCAGCACAGCCCATTACCCAGGTCGTTAAGACTAATAGGCACACAGCTAGGACCACACCCACACAGGATGCTTAAAACCACAGGACATGAAATTGATTTTGAAGGAACCAAATTAATCTCCAAAACTGAACACTATAACAAGAGAATAATTATGGAAGCCATCAAAATAGAGAAACCCCACAACATGAACAAATGGGATGACACCACCTGCCTACCAGACATCTGGAAACTGGCCTTCATCAACAAACGAGTCCCAGCCACTGACACCGGACCCAGGATAATATATGCCATCACTGATCATCCTCACCAGATTCAAACCCAAACCCATCCCACAGACGAAACACAACCACCATCCAGAAGCCAGACCATGCTGGCACCACTGGCTGGTGCCCCCCCCTCCGATCCCCACGCAAAGCAAGCTGACACACGCCAGGAACACATGACAGGACCTCAGACTTGGAGCCAGGCCAGGCCCCAGGATGCTGCATCACAGCCATCTGCTCAAGACATCACATCACAGAACTCCAGAGGCCACAACACCAAAGCTCAGGAACAAAAGACTAGGACCACACCTACACAGGATGCTGCAAGGCAGCCGACCAATCTGCAAACACCCACTCCATCTACCAGTCAAGATGCAACCACACAGCCAACCAACCCGCTCACAGCAACACTCCCCACCTCCCCACCAGTATTTATAGAGAGACGGCAGCTCCGACCATGCTTTGCCCACAGAAGCTCGAAGCCGAAAGCACCAGCCTGAAGATGATGAGTGAGACATCATCGAAACGTCACCAAGGAACTCTCAACCTTACACGGAAAAAGACCCAAATATGCCAAGACCTACCTACCTACCTACCTACCTACATACATACATAAAATATTTCCCTAAATAATCAATTTCATTCCTTTTTTTAAAATACTGAGTAGTGTTGAGACGTAATACATGTTTTCCTTTATCTGTAGGGATTCCTTAGGCAAAAACCAAGCATTACTTCAAGATCTGTCAGAGACAAACGAGATTTATCCATTGATGGAGATACTAAATGCTCTGTTTTTCTTGCCAATCAGACGACTTCATAATTATGCTAGAGTTTTATTAAAGCTTGCTACCTGTTTTGAAGTGGTAAGTTGTTCAGTTTGAAAGTTTTTTTAAATAGTAGGTTATCATTTACTATTTGTTTTTAATTCTGTAATCTGTCTAACGATAGCTAAATCATGCATTTAAATACACCCTTTCTAATTTAATTGTTTATCTTTTACTGTGTGTTTTTGAATGTGCATAGTATCGAATGTTAAAATAAACAAGTAGTAAAACTGCATTATATTTTAGCAGCAATGTTTTAGCTTTTATAGTATTCTATCAGAGGGTAAGAAAAGTTTTCTGATGTTAGAATATTTAAAACATATTCTTGCATGGCAACTTTAAGATGCATGGATTTCAACTTCTAGAATTCCTTAGCCAGCATTCTGACTAGGGATTTCTGGTAATTGAAGGTCACATATGTATTAAAGTTAGGGTTAGGCTCAAATCCAGTAAAAATTAAGTTTAGCAGACCACGGTTAGTGAACTTATGGTAAAGTAGACAAATTCTTATGTGGATAAATTCTGAATGAATTCACCAGTTATTTGGGAAAGGGATCCAAACAGGGGTTAAGGTTAGGGATTAAATTTCTTCAGATGTGTTGAATTCTGGATGCAGAAGAGATGGCAGTGGGACAGTTGAATGGCCATTGGTATATGTGCACTCTTCATCTTTGAGTTTCTCATAAAAGGAAGGAACAGGAAAACAAGGCCCTGGGAAGATGAAGGTGAAAGGAAGATGTTGCAAAGACTGATCAGAGTAATGGAATATGCACTGGTGTTGTAAGCCATCTTTCCTTTCCACTACTGGCTCTTAACCCCCAACAAATCTTTCCTGTTGACCGAACAATTCAGCATCCTAATAGTGGTAATAACATTCCTGAGAGATCTGCCTTCCTCAGTGCATTTGATTTCCTAAAGAAATGTTTCTGTTTGCGGTGGATTTCCTGGAGGAGGGGAAATTTTGGGAATTTAGAAGAACTGTATGTTTCACCGGCACTCTACAGGTTGCATGTGAATTTGCTACCTGGAACTTGAAACAAGGGCTGCAATGTTTAGGTTACTCTTAAGCTTCTTTAGAAATTAGAGGATCTTCTTAGGTGGCAGTTTAAAAATTACTTTGCTACAAATCATGCTGAAACCAGCAGACTCTATGAGCCCCAAGGCTGTTTCCAGAATATTACAAATAGTAATTATAAAATCAACCCCTGGTGATTTCACAGATATATTATGTGGTTTTCTTGGCAGCTCTAAAAAAATGGCTTGCCACTGCCTACCTTCCCCCCTCCTGAAATTGCAGTCTTGTTTACATCTCTATGATTCCTAGAAATCTCCCTTCCAAGTACTAGCTGGCTGCTCTGCTGTTTTCTTCTGATTCCAGAGAAGACTGCTAGATGCTGCCACCTGCTGGGGCAAAAGTTGTGCAATGTATAAACCTTTTAAGTGTAAAGACTGCTAACATCCTGGCTTTAGTACATTGAAAGCCTTTCATTAATTTATCTATTATGTCACTATAATTCCAGTACTATGGAAGGTAAATTTATTTATCCAGCTGTTCTAACTTCACTGATATATTAAATATGGGTTTTTCTAATATTGCAATATAAAGTACTGTATTTTTTGCACTTAAGGCACACTTTCTCTTCCCCCCCGCCCCCCCCCCCCAAAAGTGGGTGGAAATGTCTTTACATCTTATGGAGCGAATATTGCCTATCACCACTGCTGCCTGTCACTTGTTGGCAATACCGGCATCTATTGGCAGTTGGATCGGCCTCCCAGAATACTGCCAATCAGCTGTTCCAGGTGGCAGGGACGCCACAGGCGGTGGTGGCGATAGGCAGCAACGATCCCCGCCATCTGGAACAGCTGATCAGTGGTATTCCAGGAGGCTGATTCAACCACCGATAGGCGGCAGCGGCGATAGCCAGGGAATGCTGCGAAGGCTCCAGCATTCCCCAGTGCAGGCAACAGACACAGAAGAGGCAGCAGTAGCACCATTTCTGGTCAGCCAGCCGGCTGATTGGCAGAGCTACAGGAGGCCGGAATCCAGCTGTCGCTCAGCTGACCAGTAGTGGGTACAACGGAGTGGAGCCCTGATGAGCCACATGCTGGGACTGGGAGGCAGAGGCAGATTTTTTTTTCTTGTTTTCCTCCCCGAAAACTAGGTGCGTCTTATGTTCTGGAGCATCATATAGAAATACAGTAATTTATATCAAAATATTGGGATGGTCTTGTGGAACATTAATCAATCTCCATTCTTTCTCTGTAGACATCTCCAGAATATCAAAGCCTTCAGGATTCCAGTTCTTCTTATGAATCTCTGGCTGTCCATCTCAGTAGGAAAAGAAAAGATGCTGAATATACACTGGGTTTTTGGAAAACATTTCCTGGGAAAATGACAGTACGTGTGTGTGTGTGTGTGTATTAGGAGCTGATATTATTTACTACCACAAATTGTAATACTTTCATGAAGATAATTCTAGTTTTAGAAAATTGTATCTTATAATATAATAATAATAATATTTTAATTTGTATACCGCCCTTCTCCCGAAGGACTCAGGGCGGTTTACAGCCAAGATAAAATACAGCAACAACACATACAATACTAAAAACAGACATTAAAAAACTTATTCAATTTGACCCCATTTTAAAATACTATCAGCCCTATAAAATTAATAAAAATTTCAAACCCATAAAATCAGCTAAAAGATTTAAAAATTCAAGCCAGTCCGGCAAGACTGAATAGATAAGTCTTAAGTTCGCAGCGAAAGGTCCGAAGATCAGGTAGTTGTCGAAGTCCAGGGGGAAGTTCATTCCACAGGGTAGGAGCCCCCACAGAGAAGGCCCTTCCCCTGGGAGCCGCCAGTCGACATTGCTTGGCTGACGGCACCCTAAGGAGTCCCTCTCTGTGAGAACGCACAGGTCGCTGGGAGGTAGAAGACGGCAGTAGACGGTCCCGTAAGTACTTGTCCCGTAAATCTTGTTAATTATGATTTATCATTCCATTCCATTCCATTCCAATGTTTCAATGCAAATAAATTCAAACTCCACCAGCACTGCATTACAAATTCCTACCGTGAATTGCCTTACCTGTTGTTAAATTGCCTTGTATTTCTTTTCAATTATAGGATTCCTTGAGGAAACCTGAACGGCGACTAATCTGTGAAAGCAGCAATCGAGGATTGTCGCTGCAACATGCTGGGAGATTTTCAGTGAATTGGTTTATCCTCTTCAATGATGCCTTAGTCCATGCTCAGGTCTGTACCTGAAGGATGGGGCAGTCATCTCTTCCTAGGACAAGGAATCCTTCAAATTGAAAGCGTGTTTATTTTTTTACTTATTTCATCTATACTGTATAGCTACTCATCTTGCTTATCTGACTCCAGGCAGTGCACATAGTTATAATAACAAAAACTCAACAATCAAAATAACAAAACTATTAAAACACAATTAAAGCAATTAAGAGTATAATAAAACAAAACCACGGAAGACTGCATTTCAAAACTTTCACATCCACAGGCCTGATGTCACAACCAGGTTTTAAGGGCCTTCCAGAAGGTCAGTAAGGTCGGCCAACTTCACTTTGTTCCAAAGGATGGGGGCATAGCAGAAAAAGCTCTCTAAGCTGTGAGATGAAGCTCCTTAGCAGGTGGGACCCACAACATGCTCCTCCTGGCAAACTTAATGTATCTGTATCCCCAATAGAGAAAAACTCAATATCTGTAGAAGAACATATGGGAAACTAATTGGGCAGTCTTCTGTGTTGTTGCTAAAATTATTCTGCCTGGCATATGGTAAAGATTTTTCTATTTTCTGAAATAATATAAAAGGAATATAGGCTGGTTCATTAGTTTGTAGGTTTCCAAACTCAGTTCAAAAATAGATTTTGTTTTCCTTCCCTCCCTTTCTTCCTTCTGAATTCTTTTTTATTATCATCCAGTCCAGTTATTCAGATCTTCTAAATTGTGAGTAATTTATCACAAAAGAGAAACCAAATGTTGCTACTCCTTTCCCCCCCCCCCCGCCCCCGTCTTTGTCAATTGCTGCTAATCAGGCGTGTTAAGAATAGAGGACATCACTGAATTATGGATCAGAGGTTTTTTGGGGTTTTTTTGTACAGATATGGTAACACGCAGGTTGCAATGCAACTTGAATGTTGCAGTCAGACTAGAGTTCGTTTGTTTAATATGGCTGTCCCTTTCATCTGAGGAATTCTGGGCAACAACAAATTAACAATTAAAAATATTTCAGAAACAATCCCCCAAATAATCTTAAACCAGGAAAAGACAGCTGAGAATAAAACCTCAAAGCAGTTACTAATCATCCAATGCCTGAGTAATGAACCAGGTCTTGACTGCTTTTCAAAAGGCTAGTGGTGTGGGGAATCTTAGTGGGGAAGATGTTCCAGTGGTCAGGTGGCAGAACTTTTTGGGTCCCATAAGATGGTATTTCTTTATCAAAGGGACCCAGAGCATGCTCTCTTCCTACACATGTAGGAGGGCTGGTAGAGAGAAGTATCCTGATCCCATACCACAAAAGGTTTTTATAGGTAGTAACAACCAGCATCTTGAATTGTAACCAGAAGCTTTTTGAAAGCTAGGGCTCAAGCAAAGACCATGGACCTTACGTTATGGCCATAACCATAATATGAAGATTGATATTTTCCTTTTTTCTCCTATAGTTCTCAACTCACCATATTTTTTCCTTGTCTACCCTGTGGGTAGAACCTGTTTCAGAAGAGTCTGGTAATATGTAAGTATTTTTCAGCTGCTTTATATTAAGTTTGAACTAATTAACAAATTATTGATTCATTTAAAACTTATTTTGCAGCCTATCCCTATTTACTCTTGAACCTGCTTTCATACTCATAATAGAATTTAAATTGTTATAATTATGGATCTGGCTCTTTTTAGGCGTGCATCAATTGACACAACAACTGTTAATATGGGCTTTTAAGTGTAAATATGCTGAATCTATGAAACAGTCTAATGTACACTTCAGATGTAAAAGTATTTAGTTTTATACAGTTTGTTTAGTGACTGCTGAAAGTTACAAGGGCACTGAAAAAAATGACTTATGACTGTTTTTCACACTTATGGCCATTGCAGCATCCACATGGTCATGTGATCAAAATTCAGATGCTTAGCAACTAACTCATACTTATGAGAATTGCAGTGTCCTGGATTCATGTGATCTCCTTTTGCGACCTTCTGACAAGCAAAGTCAATGGGAAAGACAGATTCACTTAACACCTGTGTTACTAACTTAACAATTACAGTGATTCATTTAGCAACTGTTGCAAGAAAGGTCGTAAAATGGAGCAAAACTCACTTAACAACTGTCTTGCTTAGAAAAAGTGGTTGTAAGTCAATGACTACCTGTATTTGCAGATTGCATACATTCTTCATTAACAATTGCTCATGCAATCGTTTAAGAAGAAAAATATTTATTTACTGCATCTTGTTTTTCAGGATTCAAATCCTGTCAATCAAAATAAGCAATCATGTAGACAGTACATTTTTTTAATGACTATAGTAGAAGTCATAGATTCTTCCCACAGAACACATCATGTTGATAGTCCTGTGGAGCAGGTGTGGGATGGAGAAGAAGGAGTCCAGCTGCAGTAGCTTTGCCTGTCTTCTTCTAGGACAAGGGTTTCAAACACGATTTCATTGAGGGCTGCATCAGGGTTGTGTTTGACCTTGGGGGGGGGGATGGGATGGGTGTGGCCAAGGTGGGCCTAACTAGCTTGACATCTGTTTTCGGCTGCGACAGCCTCCTGTAAATCTCTGTCAGTGAAAATAGAGCTCTGTTTTCGCTGGCAGTCACTGCAAACTGGTCCTTTGCTGTTTCCAGGGTGGCCCCATGGACCAGGTCTAAGCACTCTGAGGGCCGAATCCAGCCCACGGGCCTTGAGTTTGATACCCCTGCTCTAGGAATTCTGAAGTGGAGTGGAATAGGGTTAGCTATGTCATTTTTCACTATTGCAGAATTATTCTCCATCTTGTGTCCTCCTGGAATAAAAATCCCATAGTAAAACCAGAAGTCTGAATGCTATATTTAGTCAATACTAGAGAGAAGATGACAAAGTTTATTCCTTGGATAATGTAAGATGCATTAATTATGGTGAAGTGAAGAAAGGGAGAACAAATGAATCTTGGATTTTTTTTATATGAAAAGAATGTGATGTAATCATTTTTCTGATTAACATTTAGAACACTCTTTGTTTATTTTCTTTGCTCTAGGAATGGTTTGAGAATCACTACACCTGAAGAACAGTTTATTCTCATTTCATCAACTCCACAAGAAAAGGTAGAGCTTTTTTGCCCCTTCCCTCCATTCAGCTCATCAGATGAATTAATGATTTTTCAATTTTCTAGCATGGCTTGCTTTCTAGAGCCTATTCTATATTTTTTCTGTTTCATTCTTTGAAATTGGTATGAAGCATGTTTTTATGATCTGTGATGATTTCAGATCAACCTTATAAAATCATTATATTGTGTAAATTTCCTCTAGAATCGGTGTACAGTCTAAATATCCAGCATCCCATCTTTGGAAAATAGTTGATAAGATCAGGAGAGGTAACTGCTTAGCAAACAGGGATCTCACCATTCCAGCATTTTTTTAGGTGGGATTCCCAATAGTTGATAGAATAATAATAATAGTAGTAGTAGTAGTAGTAGTAGTAGTAGTAGTAGTAATAATAATAATAATAATTATTATTATTATTATTATTATTATTATTATTATTATTATTATTATTATTATTATTTAATTTGTATACCGCCCTTCTCCCGAAGGACTCAGGGCGGTTCACAGCCAAATAAAAGCGACAATAAATAGGTACAATACAAGTAAAAACAGTAATAAAAAACTTATTAAATTTGGCCCATAATTAAAATAAAACCATAAAACCCCAATTAAAATACAAATAATAAAACTAAATCTATGCCAGTCCTGCGCGGAAGAATAGATACGTCTTCAGCTCGTGGCGAAAGGTCCGGAGATCAGGAAGTTGATGAAGTCCTGGGGGAAGCTCGTTCCAGAGGGTAGGGGCCCCCACAGAGAAGGCCCTCCCCCTGGGGGCCGCCAGCTGACATTGTTTGGCTGACGGCACCCTGAGGAGGCCCTCCCACGGGTCGGTGGGAGGCAAATGGTGGCAGAAGGCGATCCCGTAATTTTAGAGATAAAATTATATCTTCAGAGGGTCCTCATAACTGTTTTTTAGTGGTGGTTAAAGACTAAACAACTGTGTTAAGCCTGTTACGTATTAAGCATGTCTATTTTATCCTTTAATTTTTAAAACAAAGGGACAGTAAATAAGTTATTGAACATTGACATTTTTAGTGGTGTGAATCTATGTACTTCCAGAACTGCTAACATTAAATAAGCATATGTTGCCTATCTTTCACCATTTATTTTAAAATGGTAACCCACAACTCATAGCTGGACTGAACTCTTTACCATATAGGCTAGGAGCTTCACAAATTACATTACAATTTATTAATGATTAGCTAACTTATTTAGGAAGAAATGTCTGTGATACCATTTTATATTGGGCTTATGTAACTGGTAATGTTAAAATTCAATTCTGATTTTTTTAAAGGAGTAAAAGTACTGGAATGGTTATACTGTATTCTACAATCCACTATTATTATTATGTATGAATTCCATGACCTCAGTAGATGTGTCATACCAATTCCATGGAATTCCTGCAAGAGATGTAGAATGAAAGAAGGAAGAGGAATGTAGGCATCACAAAGCCTTTGACTATTTTTCACTCTGTTTCAGACTAAGTGGCTGAAATCTATAAGCCAAGCTATAGATCAGGCCTTAAAAGGGACATCTGATTTGCCTCCCTATGGTGGTAGTGGAAGCCTTCAGAGGCAGGAGCCTCCCATTTCAAGGAATGCAAGATATACCTTCTATAAAGACCCTCGGCTTAAGGATGCTACTTACAATGGTCGATGGCTTTCTGGGAAGCCACATGGAAGGTGAAACTTAATTTTTTTCAGATTATATGAGAAGTCATTTACCTAAATATTAACAGTAGATCACAAGAGGTTGATGTAAAAAGCTATATTTACCCTGAAATAGATGCAGTAATATATATTGAAAGTCCCTTAGCTTACATTGTCATAACTCTGAGAATTAAAAGTTAATCTGGCATAGCTCAGTTGCTTTTGGAAATTATAAAAATTCTGCATAACCTGTATTGTGATACTTTAAATATAGAATCAATATAATTATAGTATTCCATATATTTCAGAGGAGTCTTGAAATGGACAGATGGAAAGATGTATTCTGGCATGTTCAGAAATGGCCTGGAGGATGGGTAGGTATAATAAACTAAGCCGAGGGGATGGTGGTGGCAACCTGCTGTTCACAAATAATCTTTTTTTAAAAAAGTACTGTCAAATTAGGATTAGTAGGGCTGGGCAGGCTCAATCATTATTTAGAAGCAGGGGGTTGGACTCCATAAGCATAGCAATTCTTTCCTTCTTGGTAGAGAAGCCCA